>NW_012149396.1:7841061-7944034 GCF_000956105.1 Propithecus coquereli | reverse complement strand
AAAAAAAAGAGCAGCTGGGCTTTGAATGTATCCGATTTACAGAAGGGGAGAAATTAGGAACAAAGATGCTGAAACTCATAGAACTAGGAACTCTTAGCCCGGCCAGGAGTGGACCCAGGTCTCCGGAATTCTCAGCCTGCTCTCAAATCCTTTCCCAGCGCACAGTGCTAGGAATGACAAGCTTAAAAATGTGTCATTACTGACTCAGATCTATTTGCGAGCAAGTCGCCCCGAGGGAGAGCTGTGCAATGTACGGTGGAAGAATACAGTGGAAGCCCACAGTCTGGGGAAAGGTGCCTTCTGAAACTGAAGCTTAGAAGCATCAACTTAGGACATGGCTGCTGATGCACTGGAAGAAATTGTTTGTAAAGATCTTTCTGGTAAGATTAGGGCAGTTGTCTCAAACTGAGGGGTCTCAGAGTTACCTGGAGGGCCTGTTAAATGGATTACTCTCGGCCTCCCCTGCCTCCAAGCTTCTGAGCCAGGAGACTGGGGTGGGACCTAAGCCTTTGCACGTCTGACAAGTTCTCAGGTGCTCCTGCTGCTAATCTGGGAGCACTCTATGAGAACCAGGACCAGGGGACTTCCAAAACCTCGGCAAAGTAGGGGGACAGTTTCCCACTTGGTAAAATGGGGATAATAATAGTACCTACATCACAGGGTTGTTGTGGGAACTGAATGACAATAATTGAAAAGCACTTGGAACAGTGCCTGGCACGCAGTAAGAGTTTAATAGATGTTGGGTGTTCCTCGTGCTGCCTCATCTCACCGCACCAGCTTGCCTAACTTGGATTCAGAGACTCGGGTTTGAGCTAGTTTGCTGTGTGACCCTGGGCAAGTCACTTCACCTCTCTGGGTCTCATTTCCTCATCTGTGTAACAAGGAAGGATGCGTTGGACACAACGTATTCTAGTGTCCCTGCCACCTCCAACATTCATGGTTCCCATGAATCAGTGACCTGAGGGTTTCTGAAATGTCCAAAAAGGCAGCTGAAAGATGAATCTCATGTGATTAATCGTGGTTCTGAATTGTAACATGTGAAGGGCGGAAACAAGAAGGAGTCATCCATGTGTCCCCATCCCTGGCCAAGAATGGGGATGCTTGATCTAGGTTACCAGCAGGTCCCCACAGGGCACCTGGCAGCAGCGTTCCTCATAATCCAGTTCCGTTTGCCCTAAACCGATGTTCCTCAGAGCTACTTCCCGTTAGGATTTGATTTGAATCTTCCAAATAAACACTTCCACTGAAAAAGAATTTACTGACCCGCCAACACATGTATGCTCCGCTTGGAAGTTTTATTTCTAATTTTAAAGGAATTAAGTATTCTGTGTGTGTGTGTGTGTGTGTGTGTGTGTATCAACCACATCCTGGCTCTAAATCCTGCCATAGTAAATAAGTCCAATTGGCAGCCCATACACGTTCAATCAGCCTTAAATGTCTACACTGTGCCAGATTCCAGGTCTACAAGGGGAAAACGAAACTTTTATTGGAAACCTCTGTTGGATCTGTTTTCCAGCCACTTCTCACCCCACCCCGACCTCTTCACTAACTCAAGGCCACCTCGGGCCCTCTCTATAAACTCCCCCACCGCCTTCCTCTCCCTCCCTGCACTCTCCATAGCACCTCTGCTTTGTTCTACATGCCCATCCCTTGCACTCAAAGTGAGCCTGAACATTTCTTTCCTGACACTGTTTCCTAAGAGCAGGCACACATACTCTGCTCGCTAACTAAATGGTAGGTTTCCTGAAATGAGTGACTCCCAGTTGTTCGAACCCCTCAGCACATATGTGTGATGTCTCATACAAAAACCAGATATAAAATTGCTCAATACATATTTTCTGAATTAAATCGAGAATAGAAAATGGTATTCCGTGAAATGGTTTGGATTCCTTTCAGATCTTTAGCCAGAAAGGCAGTTCTGTGGGTAATTCAAGGAGTTACCATTGAAAGAGCCCAGTTCTCTCGATCAGCACTTAGGGAACCCCTAAGAGAGAGCTGTGGGGGGACCTTCCTTTGCAGGGCCGGCACCACTGTTCTACTGCGCAGGCCTAGTAATGCCAACAGGCAAAGCAAGGTGGAATTAGCCTAAGAGAGCACAGGAAAGAGACGGTTTACAGCTTATTGTAAAGGACTGTTAAACACCGATTCTAAGCAGCTCAGAACTCATTGCTTTTGGCCACTGCAAACCGGGACAGTGTGATCATCATGAAATATTATAAAGTTTCTGATGGGACAGACTTAGAGCGAGTCCCTGAGAATGGAAATATGTCGCCCTTCAGTGTTATGTCTGAATAAAATTTGCCAACTCAGTTTTAATCAGATCCTTAAAACCAGCCCCTTCTTTTTCAGCTCTTGGTGCAGTTCCTTTCATCAGGTAGGTCACTTGCCTCACAGTTAAACTTCAGTAGGATTTGTCTAATGTTTGTCAAGCACAATCTATGTGAGGGGCTCTGAGCTAAGTGGCTGGGAGTCACCATCCGCCCGACTCCTTGTTGGGTTTAAGGGAACTCAGATAATCTAGCCAGACTAGGAGGCAGGTATTAGGTGGTGGTCTGGGTTGAATGTGTCCTCCCAAAAAGGTCCAAGTCCTAACCCGTGGTACCTGTAAATGTGACCTTATTTGGAAATTGGGTCTTCGTAGATATAAACAACTTAGGACGAGGTTGTATGAGGTTGAGGTGGGCCCTAAATACAGTTTGACTGGTGTCCTTATACAAGGGAAATTTGAACACAGAGAGACACAGGGAGGAACACCACACGTCAGCGGAGGTAGAGATTGGAATGATGTGTCTACAAGCCAGAGTGCAGAGAACTTCTGCAAACACCACCACCTAGGAGAGAGGCATGAGCCAGACTCTTCCCCGAGTGCCTCTGGAAGGAACCGATCTCATCAACACCCTCACTTCAGACTTTAGTCTCCAGAACTGTGAGAAAATAAATTTCTGTTGTTTCAAGTCACCCAGTTCGTGGTCATTTGTTACAGCAGCCCTGGGAAATGAATGTGTTAATAAGCGACACCAAAATGCATGGATCTGGACCTCTAGGGAAATAGCCTATAACTGGGTTTCATAATCATCACACCCAAGTTCAATCTCAACCCTGAACATTCTAGTGTTACATATTTTTATTCTCAGGAATTCGTGTAAAGTCTGTTGGGTGAAGTTTTATAACATTCTATGGCAACAACTGTGCAGTACTTTGCCTTTTGGCCAAAAGCAATACGTTCTGACCTGCCCAGGTCTCTCCCTGCCCTGCAATACGGGGGTTGTTTTTCCTCGGCCTGTCTGCTGCAGGGTCTCGCTGCTCCCCTGCTCGGGGTGGGTAAAATCTGCGCAAACAGCTTCCTCCTGGCATTGCTGAGCTGGTTGTCCCCACATCTGTAGCGGATATATTGGCAACTCCATCAAAAAGTTTTAAGGAATAGCTGACGAATCCTTTCCAGATGGGGACATTTCCCCCTGGGCAAAGACCTCCGATTTCTATCTGGTGCCTCTGTGCTGAAGCTGGAGAAATGACTTGGCAGCGAGAACTATACTCCACTAAGACATCCACCCACATCAGCTCCGCTCACACCACCCAGGTTTCCTCAAAGAGAACCTTCACCTTGCTTTTCTCCGAAGGCTTCTTTCACAAAGCATCTTTTTATCAGTAATTATTTCTAATGTTCCATTTTATCCTAATGCCAACTCTTGCTAGTAAGCTCAGCATGAGTCTGAAAACTAGGCTAATTGATCAATCTCTTAAATAATAAGGACCATTAACTCATTAGACTTAGGAAGTCACCTATTCTCTTCAAATGCTAATTTAGTAATAACTGCAAATTTATCTTCGTTTCTAGGACATTTATAGTGTATCCAACAAGAATGGAAATTTGAATTTAATTTATAACAATTTGTTGGGGTTTTCTTGCAATACACGAAATACTTGGCTCGATAGATAATGTACTCAAAGCTGTAAGATCATCACAAATTCAGAGGACAGTTTAAGGTTATCGAATCCAGCTGCGATATCAACACTTCAAAGGAGAACTCTTAATAATGTGTCACGTTGGTTCTCATTTGGATGCCCAGAATAAAAGGACACTGGTGGCCAAAAGTTTAGGCTTTAAAGCTCTTGCTTGGAAAATTTTGAAAGGCTCGGAGGAAGTCAAACCGGTTTCCATGGAGACTAAAATGTATTCCTTCTGCATATGTAAGAACAGAGGGATTATAAGGCCAGGCCACGGAGCGTTCGAGCCAGGCTGGGCCCACCCTTCACTGGACGGAGGAAGAGACTGAAGCATGGGGTGATTAAGTGATTGGCCCAGGATCACACAGCTGGGAGGCGACAACCAGGATCAAATGCTGGGCTCTTAACGATAATCCTTCACAACACACTGACCTCACACAATCCTAGTTCAGAATGGCCTTGTGGGCTTGGCAGGTGACAGATTGCCACAAGTGGGCCAGAGCACAGAACACTCACACTATGGAAACCAGACACCACCCCCATCCTTCCTGCAGGCCTAGCCAGGCAGCTGTGAGTGTGAGAAGATTGTTAAACTTTCAACTTTTATTCCATAAAATTCAGCTCCTACCTCCTCCTCATTATCTTTCCCTTCCTTCCTGCCTACTGCATTAGGATTCCAGCACGTCCCAAGCTCCCCTGAACTCCCCTATCCTCAGTTTATTGGATTGATCAAGATGAAAGATTGGTTCAATCCTGAAGGAATTGCCTTTCTTGGTTCTAAGGAACCGGGGTTTTTCAAACTTTGTGCCGAGACGATAGTTCCAGCAGGTGTTCTGTCTGTACCTACCCAGCTGAGACATCGCAGCCACGTCCTCCTCAGCACAGGAATCGGGTACACACACGCCCACATTGTAGTCGGCTCCATCCTGGGAACACAACGCCAGTGTTCTTTCATTTCAGCGTTCACAGCGTGTGTCGTGATCAGGTCTAGGTAAGGCCGCTGGTGATTAAGCAGACTCGGAGAGGGAAGAGCAGAGTGTGGAAAGAAGAAACGCTTTCTAACTTCTCAAGAGATGGCTTTTCCATTACGGAGTGGCTCAGCAAATTGCCAGGTGCGTCAGATGCACCCACATTTAATTTAAAATATATCCAAGGCTTACTGTAGCTGATTATTTAAAAAGCAGCCACCAGTTTTGGATAATCTGCCCAGTGCCTCTCTCTTTCATGGTGGACGTCATTAAGAGTTGACTGTCCTACAATTTTCAATACAATTTCCGAGTCGCCATTTCGTGGTAGCAAGGCACAGTGAATCAAGGAAAGATTTCATTAATAAATCAGGCCAATAATTACAATGCCTGTCCCAATAAAGACAACATGAAATTATAAATGAAATTTTCTGGGATGCTTCTTCTAAACACATTAACTTGCAGGATTGTGTAGGCCTGACCTTTTGCTTTGATAGCAAAACCATTAATCTGCTTTGAAAATGACGTTTGTACACACTGATTAAACCCTCAGACAATTACTACCCCATCCCTCAGCAGGACAAATGGAGCTAGGTGATAGTCTCCCCATCTCCATGGTTAACCACGGTAAGATCATTCATAGCATTCGTATCAGAGAGCTGGGGTTTCTTCTTGTTATTGTATACAGTTGTTGTTAGCCAACTAGTAATGCCTTTCTTTTAGTATTGCGTGACACACATAAAATCTATCTTTGTGTTTCACAAGAAGCTGTGCCGTTCCTAGTTTTGTTTTGTTTTGTTTTTTTTCCTGAACAGTAAAAGGATTAACATGCTTTGAAGATAGTGATCCCTGCAACTTTGGTCAACTGATTTAGTAATGTTTTCATAAAAGTCACGGCCCATCTGCTAGGATTACCTCAAATTTGTGTTTAGAACTCTGTTTCTAGAAAAGGGGTTAAGGATAATGTGTGGACTTCCTCCCTCTTTAGTATTCCAAAAACTAATGGTGTCTTCCTTTACTCCCCAAGTGAAAAAAACATATAGATATTGAGGGTGATGGTGTTCAGGAACTGCATTGTAAGCTCCTTGGTTTGACCCACACTGTACTGTACAATGATGTGGTTCCTCGACAGTAAGGATGCAGACTAAGGACTTAGTCTGGGAGAACCGTGAGTGTCCTAAAAACCCCAAGGACAGGAGCGTCCTACTAGACTCCAGCAGCACTTGAGCCTGATGAGAACAGAAGAGAGCTACTGACAAACTCAAAAAGCATGTGCAGGATTTGCTGTTGAAGTTGCTGGCCAGGGCTTGACCTTGGATTCCCCAAGAAGGTCACCCAGAGGTCCTGCCCCATACAATATGGTAGGAGAAATAGCTCAAGGCCTATGTGGTTTGTGGATAAGTGCCTCATACAATGCCCCACACTTGGAAGATGCCGAGCAGGTTTCTGCCAGCTATTTAAAAGTTAGTTTTAACTTTTTGCAAAACATTGTAATGGTTTTTTGGATTTTTTAATCAAGAAAAGCCATCGATGGAGTTGTATATTGTTCCACATCATGCCATTCATTCATCCTTCAAGAGCAAGCTTGTGGGTCCCCCACGCTCACCTGCAGTACACGAAGCTTGCAGTACTGCCCTCGGAAGCTCCCCTTGGGCGCGTGGGCGGAGAGGCACTCGCTGTAAGATCCCAGCCTGTCTACGTTTCCGTTAAGAATATTGCTCCCAAGCTTCCCCACGGAGTCATACACTGAATTTCAAAGCAAAAGAAGTTTGCAAAATTAACTTCCTTGTGTCACTTTTAAATGAATTTATAGGTACTCTGCTCCACCTTCTTAACCTATCAAACGTATATGACTGAAAAAGGAAGAGAGACAGATCTTGTTAGATGTCACTCCTTGAGCCTGCATCTTGCACACACAGCCCATCATGGTGGCAGAGGGGAACAACGATGTGTTTTGCCTTCTTGTGCTATTACATGGTCTGTCAACTTGCTGAAAGAGGTGGAGAGTTTGGTTTCTCAAAAAAAAAAAAACGCCAGCCTGAGCAAGAGCGAGATCCTGTCTCTACTAAAAATAGAAAAATTAGCCGGGTGTGGTGGCGAGCACCTGTAGTCCCAGCTACTCAGGAGGCTGAGGCAGGAGGATCGCTGGAGCCCGGGAGTTTGAGGTTGCTGTGAGCTGGGTTGACGCCACTGCACTCTAGCCCAGGTGACAGAGCCAGACTCTATCTCAAAAAAAAAACCCACTGCTTTCTGGAGAGTGAAAAAAGATAATAAAATTTGGTAGCTTTTCTTTTCTCCCCGCCAGTGCACACCCAGGAGAAAATACTCATGTCTTGTAAAAAATTGTATCTGGTTTTGTGGGACCTTACTTTGGAGAGAGTTAATTTTTTTTTTAACCTCAGAACAGAAAGGTGGTGTGATCAAGTGGACGGCACTCAGCTCCACTCCTGCAAAGCCCCGCTATTGTTTGTGCTTATCTATGTCCTTTCTCCTTCACTTTCAAAATTCATTTCCTTTCATCTTCATTCGTCTCTCCCTTTCCCTTCCCCAGATTCCCCCCTGCTCCGTTTGCTGTGTGTCCTCTCATTCGTGAGTGTTCTCGTCTTGTATGTGTGTATTTGTCATTTGTATGAATGGTTTTGTGCTTCCAATACCCTGTTTCTACATATGTCGCTCAGTGCGACATTTTTACCATTTTATGACCGTAAGGTGCACATCTAGTCCAGGCCTTCTCGCCACAGTATAATAACCCATCACCACCTTTGATTTAGCTATTCCCTGGGTGACGGACCCATAGACGACTCCAACCCACACAAACGCACTGTGATCGACTCCTTCTGTGCAGAGCAGCGTGATGATTAAGCTCAGACATGTACCTGGGAGGGAAATTGCTGGAGCATAAGGCCACAAACGCTTCGTCTGTGTAAACCCGACCAGATTACTCGCCGGAGTGATGGCCTCAATCTGTGTTCCCCGGGGATGCTGGTTCCTGTCTTTCCTTTGTACTGTCCGGCTTGCTAATTTTGGGCAGTTCGTGGATATAAAATGGTATCTAATTGTTGATTTAATTTCCATTTCTCTAATTTACGAATGAGTATTTTAGTTCGTTAGTCATCCCCTTAAGTTTTCTCTTCTGAAACTGCGTCCCTTGCCCATTATGGATTTTTCTTTTTGATTTGCAAGAGCTCCTTATTATTCTGTATACATATTGATCCTGTCTGTCTGAGTCCTTGAAAATATCTACTCTCAGTTAGCTGTCAGTTCATCTATGGTGTCCTTCAATGAACAGAAATCCATAATTTTGATGTAATCAGATCCATCATATTTATTGATTGTGCTTTGGTGTTTTCCTCATTTATAGGTCACAGAGATTTTCTAACATTACCTTCTACTACCTTTATAGTTTTACCTTTCATATTTAGATCTTTAATTCATCTGAGTCATGAGTCATTCGTCTGAGTTTTTTTCTCCTAAAAGTGGGCCAAATATCCCAAAACTATCTCTAAATAGCTCTGCCTTTCATCATGGGTTTGTGGAGCAAGTTTCTTTTTATATCAAGGTCTCGTATATACATGGATCTGCCTCTACGTTCTCTATTTTGTTTTGTTTGTTCTAGACAAGACTAGCTACATAACCTGAAGGGCTAGTGCAAAATGAGAATGCACATCCCTGTGTTTAAAAACTATTAAGAATTTTAAGACGATGACAGCAAATCGCACTTCAACCAAGCATGAAGCTCCTTTAAGAGTAGAGCCCAGTGTGACTACACAGTGGCGTACCCATGCAGCCAACCCTGGTTCTAGCACCAGAACCATCTGGTTTTTATTATTATGGATTTGTAGTATATCAAGTGTGCTGCCTTTAGTCTTTTTTTTTCCAAAGTTGAGCTACTTATTTATAGACCATTAATCATGTACACAAATTTCAGAAAAAGCTTATTGAGTTCCCCAAAACATCCAGTTAGACCATTGACTGAAATTGCTTTGGATATATAGATTATATGGAGGGGGCTGAAATCATTTTTATACTAAGCCATCACTGGATAACATGCAATTTATGCAAATCTCTTTTTTATATCCCTACTTATAATTTTACATTTTTTCCCTTGGTAAACTTAAAGCAGATATATAAGACAATTCCTAAATAGTGTATAGTTGGCTATTTTCCATGGTATTTTATTTTCAATTATATTTTCTAATTGATTGCTGCTGGTGTGGAAAAATGCTGTTGATTTTTGTAATTTGTTCTGATATCTGGCAAATTTGCTGAACTTGCTGTGCTGATTCTTATTAGTTCAACAGTTTTATTCCTTTTGCTCTCATCTTTATACTACTTTTTTTTTCCTTTTCTAGTTTTGGGATTAAAGTTATAATCAAAGTTACAAAGTAAGTTGGGCAGCTTTCATACTTTTTTATTTTCTGGAACAAGTATAATTATTGCTGGTTGCCAGGGCTTAGTGATGGTGGGGGGAGAGGGTTGTGTATGGCTGCAGAGAAGTAACACAAGGGAGATCTCTGTGGTCATGGACTAGTTCTGTATCTTGCTCGGAGTGTGGCTTACGTAAATCTACACATGTGCTATAATGACAGAACTATACACACATCGTATTATATCAATATCAGTTTCCTTTTTAAAAAATATTGCGTGATGATTATGTCAGACATATTATAATCGAGACAAGGCTCAAAGCCAAGCTTGGGCTCCATTAATCCACAGAGACCAGGTCTTCAGCCTTCCCCTCCATCCTGTGAGCTGCTCTGTAGTCTGCCAATAATTTGCCTTAATGCTGAAGTTTGCCAGAGTTAGTGTCTGTGGTTTAACCAAAGACTCCTTCCCAAGTGATATGCTCAGGGACCCACTGCTTCTATGTCTGAGAAACTGCCCCAGAAAAACACACAGGAGCACACATTGCCAGAAGCTTGTAGCAGTCATGGTTACAATGCAAAAAAAATTGGACATAAACTATGAGGTTGAACCATTTGAAAATGCCATTTTATAGGAAAAAGCAGTATAATATTGCAATTTCAAATAGTTCAGCCTCTCTCAGGAAATAGCTAAATGAGCAATGGGGCTTTCGTATTTCATAATGCTATCCGAAAACTAAAAAGAGATAGATATTTGTTACTGTGGAAAATGCTCCAAAACATATTATAATGTGGGGAAAAGCAAGTTTGAGAACAATAAATATATATTTTTAATTTATAAAGCAAAACAAAGCAAAAGAATATCTTTCTAGTAGATGTATTTACAAAAAAAGCAAGGAGAAAGTTCCAGAAAAATACACATCCCATTGTTAACAGTTATTATCCAGGACGAGGACTGATATTTGAATAAGGGAATAAAAAGGCCTTGAGCCGGGCGTGGTGGCTCACACCTGTAACCCTAGCACGCTGGGAAGCCGAGGCAGGAAGATCACTTGAGCTCAAGAGTTTGAGACCAGCCTGAGCAACAGCAAGACCCCTGTCTCTACTACAGACAGAAAAAAATTAGCTGGGTATGGTGTGGTGGTACACCTGTAATCCCAGCTACTCGGGAGGCTGAGGCAGGAGGATTGAGACCAGGAGTTTGAGGTTGCTGTGAGCTATGATTACACCACTGCACTCCAGCTGGGGCAACAGAGCAAGACTCTGTCTCACAAAAGAAATAAATAATTTAAAAAAATAAAAAGGCCTTGAGCTTTGTATTGTTTAGATTTCTTTACAATGTAGATGGATTCATATATCATTTATGTAATCACATATAAACAAAACAAAAAGTTTAAATCATTTCTTAAATTCTTCAATGGCATCCCATCATCTAGGGTAGGGCTTTCCCTGCCTTTCTTTTAAGAAAACTTTTGTTGGAATACAGCCACGCTCACTCGTTTACATATCATCCGTGTTGCTTTCGCACAGAACAGCAGGGTTGAGTAGTTGCAACAGAGGCTGTTGGCCCACAAAGATGAAAATACTATCTGGCCCTTTTGAGAAACACTTTGCAGATCTCTTTTTTAGAGCTATGAGTCTCAGCCCTGGTGGGCATTCGAATCACTTGGGACATGTTTTTTAAAATACTGAAGCCCTGGTTTTACTCTTACAAAGGATGACTTAATTGGTCAGGGCTGGGGCTTGAGCATGAATTGTTTTTCATAATGTCCCAGGTGATTCTCAGGTGCAGCCAGCTTGACTGCTCTGACCTTTAGGATTAATTCCAGACTCCTGAGCATGGTTTAAAAGGCCCTCCACGAGGGGACTTGCCCTCTGGCCTCATCCTCCCAGCCTGCACTTGTTTTCTCTGCTCCATCATACAGAATGCACCAGGCCGGGCCAGCGTTCGTCTGTCTTTCTGCGTATAAAATGCTTCTTCCCAACTGCCTGGCAAATCCTGAATCATCCTCGAAGTCTAGGCTGAAGGATGGTCTCCCCCAGGAATCGTTCCAGACTCTTGCTTAATGTATCACACTGAAAGGTATGTCATTGTGTACCTGTCTGTCTCCCGTGTTGGGGAGGGGCAAACGTGCCATGTCTTAATTCATTAATGTCTATCTCAGAGAAAGAGCTCAATGAACATTTGCTGAATTGAATTAAAAAACTTAAGTTCAGTTTTTCAAATTGAATTTGAAAAACTTAAGTTCAGATGCCCAAATTCCAGCTCCAAAAAGATATTTTGAGGTCCTCTCTGTGTCAGTAATAATTTTAAAAACTGGGTACATTTTCTATGAATAGAATAAGTGATTTTCAGATTCCCTTCTTCATCACTGGGTATCCCAAACTCTGTAGCCTAAAGTTTAAAGGTCTGGAACTATAAGCACGGAAGGAGACAGAAACAAGAGAGATGTCAGTACCGATACTGTCTATCCCTTAGGTAAAACCCTGAAGGGCACATGTAGAAGGATACCCCCGAGTCTTCATTGGAGAAGATTAAATTCTAGTTTTTTTCCAATTGGTATTTTGCTTTATAAACTGATTGCATTTGTGGTTGTCTAGCTGGGCATATATTGTGTACTGCGTTATTTTTTAAATTCATTTGCTTCCTTTCTGTTTATGAACTCAAATGGACAGTTGCCCTTTTCCAACTTCATCCTTAATGAATTTCTGTCAAAAACCTAAGGGATACTGGGACGTGGGCACCATCCAAATCAAGATACATGTGATTGTCCTGGGAGGGAGGAGTAGAATTAACCAGGGATTAATCACACCTGCCACTTCAGATCACACGGCAGTTGTTCCAAGGTTTCATTTTCAAGAGATTAAAAACAGCTCATCTCAATTCTGTGCTAATTGGCAGACAAATTTTCTTTCTCACATAGTGACAATGAAATGTGCATATTAAAATGTACAGTCGGTTAATTTCTGGGTTGGAATAAAAGAAAAACCTTGGTCTATGGTCTTAAATTTTAAAATATGATGCATTTACACCATGAAGTTGAAGGCAGCAAAAGCTTCTGGAATGCTGGGCCAGAAACAAATTCTGAAATGATCATCGTCAGTATTAACAGCAAATATTTATTAAGCACCTACCAGATTGCTGTGTTACACTGGAGATTTTTAAAACCTAGAATAGTCCTCGCCGTATAGTCGAAGACACAGAACACACACGTCACAAGCGAACCATCTGGTGCCAGAGATTTCCGTGTGGTAGGAAAAAGATGAACGTGCTGTCAGTTTCACATCCCGATTCCTGAGGCAGGCTCGTTGCAAACGCCTCCTGGTGGTCCCCCTCGTGTCTGGTCAACTATTAATCTTAGACTTAAAGAACAAGAATAGCAGGTGTATTTGTTTCTCGTGACTATTGTAACAGATCACCACAAATTTGGTGGCTTAAAACAACAGAAATTTATTTTCTCACTGTGCTGGAGGCCGAAAGTCCAAAGTTGGTATCACTGGGCTGAAGTCCAGGTGTCGGCAGTGCCGTGCGTGCCTTCGGGGGGCTGTAGGGAGCGTCTGTCCTGTGCCTCTTCCAGCTTCTTGGTGGCCGCGGCTCCCCTTGGTTTGCGGCCACGTCACCTTGTGTGTGGACATGCATCACGTCCGCATCTGTCTCCCTCGTCTAGTCTAAGGATGCACGTGGTTGCATATGGAGCCCACCCTGATAATCCAGGACGATCCCCACATTTTAAGAGCCTAATTGAATCACATCTGCAAAGATTCTGTTTCCATTTAAGATAACATTCGCAGGTTCCAGGAATTAGGACATGGGTGTCTTTGGGGTGGGGACGTGTTTTAGTCTACCACAGCCTGGGTATTCTATAACCAGTGAATCCAGAATGTCACTGGAGCCCACTATATCACCCTTTCTCTACTAAAAAAAAAATTTTCTTAGTGTCAGCATTTTTTTCTGTCCCTAGCTCTAGCCCCAGTAGCAGGCCTGGCCTTGAGTGAAATGTCCTCCAGACGTTCAGAGATTGAAAATAGAGTGATAACCAGTCCTCCACTGGCGACAGAAAACAAAGGCTCGGCCGGGGGCCAATGACTGGTGCTGGTCCCCTGAGTGTCTGCCCCTCCGGCAGGACCTCAGCCTGGCCCGGGCTTCCAGGAGGGAAGATGAGGCACACAGACGGGAGACATAAATAACCATTCCAGGAGACACACAATGAAGCCAAAGGGAGGGAGTGATCTGAGTAGGACGCTCGACATCTGGGCCACCAGGGCGGGCTCAGGGACTCAGTGTAGGAACCAGGGAGAAGGGGCTTGAAGGGTTAAGAATGTTTGAGAGCAAAAGTAGCTCCTGGGGAAGATTTCAAAGATGTGATGAGAATAGAGAAAACAGGAAATGAAAAGCCCCGCAGGCTGCTGGAGAGCCAGGGCCCTCTCCTCCCTCCCCACATGCTGTCCCAGAGGAACAAAGAGCAGGGAAATGCAGAAACCGCGTGGACCCGTGGGAGCCGGTGCCGCCGTGATGATCCCACGGCACAGCTTCCCCCGCCGGCCGCTGCTACACACAGCGCTGTTGCAGGGCGGCTTGCCCTGGGCGGGGCTGCTACCTCTCCAGGCAAAGGAGTCCCAGGCCCTGAGGCAGATTGGCTTTTACTTTCCGTGCTAGATGATAAATGCATGCTTTTCATTCTAGTGAATGTGTCTGAGAGGCCATGGCTCTTTGTTCTAGTTTCCTAGAGCCATCTGAAATTTCCACAAACTGGGTGGCTTAAAACAACAGAAATTTATTCTCTCTCAGTTCCAGAGACTAGAAGCTCAAAATTAAGGGGTTGGCAGTGTTGGTTCCTTCCGGAGGCTCTGTGGACATCTGCTCTGTGCCTCTCCCCAGGCTTCTAAGGGTGCCAGCAATCCTTGGCATTTCATGGCCAGGAAGCACATCACTCCAGTCTCTCCTGTGTGTCTCCATGTCCAGATTTCCCTCTTATAAGGACACCAGTCATTGGATTAGGGGCCACCCCAATCTAGTATCACCTTATCTTAATTTAACTATTAATATATCTGCAGAGACCCTGTTTCCAAATAAGGTCATATCCACAGAAACCAGGGGATTAGGGTTTCAGCATATTTTTTTGAGAACCACAATTCAACCCACAACACTCTCCAAGTGGGTATTGTTATAAATCATAGGATATAAAGAACACGTGGCACGCTGCGTTCATTTGCTAGGCTGCCGTAACGAAGTACCAGATTGGGTGCTTGCACGGCAGGAATTGGTTTTCTCCCCGTTCTGGGGGCTCTGTGTCTGAAATCAAGGTGCTGCCAGGCTTGGTTTCTTCTGAGGCCTCTGTTCTTCTAGACGCCCCCTGGCTTTGTTCTCACACGGTCTTCCCTCTGTGCACGTCTGCGTCCTAACCTCTTGTAAGGACACCAGTCCTCAGTTTAGGGCCTTCCTAACTCATCTCATTTTAGCTTCATTATCTCTTTGAAGACCCTGTCTCCAAATACAATCACATTCTGAGATACTGGGGTGAGGACTTCAACATATGAATTTGAGGGGAACACAGTTCAGCCCATAACGTAAATTACCAAAAATAATGAAATTTACAGTTTTCCTTAGTATCAATTCCACATGTACCCAGCTGATTCTCACAGACTGCTTTGATTAATTTGTTCCAAACTCCTGTACCTGTAGCCAATTTGTGATTTCAGTTGACCAAGTATAGTCCTGATGGGAACGTTGAATCTTGTTGTTCACCTTAACGAGTAATACAGCGGTGAAACAGGAAAGATGTACGTCAGAACTGCACTCCTTGGTCCGTGATGCGTGCAGCTTTCTTGCCGAATCAGATGAGGGTTTGAGTACTGAAGAACATTTCCTCATCATTTTGTGCTATTCATAATGTAATACTTATAGACACTATATACTTTTAAGTTAATCTGTACTCTTAACATTTTATCCATCGGTTTCTTCAGTCTAGACTAGATAGTCCAAAGACTAAAGCCCTAACTGTTAGCAACCGCTGACTTCCCTGGGGAAGATGCTCCCACACGGCTGACTTCTAGCTCCCAGGGCTCCGGCCATGACCCTGAACATACAAGGCCATGTGCAGTAGCAAAACAGTAACTTCCACCACACAGACACAAGAGATGAAAATAGCGTCAAAAGCGCAGATGATAGCAAAATACAGTAACATAGGAAGTGATAAATGTTGAATATCACTTTTATTTTTAATACAATTCATTTAATTGTAAATTTGTGTGAAACTGTTCAACAACTGGCTTGACAATTGAACAATTGGCTCTCACAAGCCAGTGTAGACCGGCTGTAGCCCACCGCTGGGCCTAGGAATCAGAATTCTTTAAAGCTGCTGTAGGTTTTCAGAATTGGGCCATTTCACAGGTGAGGACACTTGTTGGGCAAGGTGACGTGGCTCAGGTGAGGTCACACTGCTGGTTGTTGGCCTAACCAGCAGGGGAACCCAGGCCTTAGGATTGCCAGCCTAGAATAATGTCCATGTCCTGGCTCTAAAACTCGATTCGTTCACAAGAAAAGGACGATGAGGAAGGGGACAAAGTGCCCGGGGGAAAGTCCAGGGGATCAGGCAGAGAGAAAAAGGTGAGGAGAAGGGAGACCAATCGTCTTCACAAAAGGACATCCCAGATGGGACCATTCTTGAACTGGAAATAGACGACTGTTAAGAAAGAGGAAGGCAGTGACTCCCTAGTACTCACAGAGAAAGAAAATTGCGAAAAAATGATGACTCAGGCGGCAGGATGCCAGTGATCTTGTAGGATACAGTTTTTGTATGTGATTGAATGTAGGTTTCTGCGGATTACGAAGTTTAAAATAACAAAACCAGTTGCACAGAGACCAGTACACTCACCTGAGGACTTCAGTAGTGAACAGGGCATAAAATAAGACCTGAGAAGCCAAGAGGGTGGCAAAATCAAAGCACACAAAAGTGTCCTGTGGGTTTTGCTCCCATTAAGATGCTGGGCGTGGGACTGTTAGAAAGCAAAGGGGAAGGATGGTGGAAAGAGAGGAACGGAGCCTCGTTTTAGAGGTAGATCACTGTAGTCTTTCCTGTGATGTCTGCCCCTTTAATCCATCCCACCCCCTGCCAGACTGAGTCTGAATCTCCCGTGTTCTGCAACAGCCACGGCTCCTATTCCCTTCTTCAAGACCAAACATCTGGGCACGAATTTCAACGACCCTCTCTCCACCTTACTCCCCATCTCCCACCCACTCTCTGAGCTCCTCAAATATAGCCCACGCCTGTTACCATCTCTGCGCTTGGGATTAGGGGTGGCGCTTAAAAATGTTGTTATTGCAATAGTTCATATATTAAAAAGCACAAAGAATAAAACAAATGCCAGTTTTCTCACCATCACCTTAAAAAATAAAACTTGACCCGTCACTTGAAATCTAGTGTGTCCCAGCTCCATTCCTGCCCTCACCACCCCTCCAAGGCAACCCAGGAGTGGACGCGGAGGTTTTATCATGTGCTCTTTAGCATTTGTACGACATACATGGAGCCTTAATTTGCATTCGTGTAAACTCATGTACGGTAGAAGAGATCTCTGTATGATTCCTCCACGTGGATATAAGCAGCTGTGCTTCATTCCTCTCTGCGGCTGGGTTCTGCTTTTGTTTTTTCTTGTTTCTCTTGTTGCCTATTTTAGGCAATGACTGAAAGCGCAGACTCGGGACTCGGATGCTATGGGCTCAAGTCCTATTTCTACCACATACTTCAGGCAAGATACTTCACATGGCTGTGGTTTGGTTTCCTCATTAATAAAACAAATGATAATGACACTCCTCTCCCATCACAGGGTGGTAGTTAGGATGATATAGGATAGCTCCTGCACAGGCCTCAGAAGGGCGCCTGTCTCATAAAAGTCCTCACTAACCACGGACTCTCATTATTTTCCCATCCACACGACTGCCAGGAAAACCACGCTGAGAACTAAGGTCAGAGCCACATGCTGTGCTCAAAAATCTCAGGGAAAATGTCAAAGGAACAATGCCAAGTATTTTCTGGTATGTCAGAATGAAAATCGGTTAAAACGATTACAATAAATGAACAGTCATCTATCCCATTTATGTAAACCATTCGATTCTTTCTTGAACCATTATCTTGGGAAAATTTTTTTTTAACTAAAAGAGATTTTCAATGTTCAGGCTCCTACAGATGGAGCATGGTTGGTGTATGCCTAGAGCAACTTGCAAGGCAAATACCGTTGACATGGCTGTGACTAATGATGACAATATGTGCCACCACCTCACCACCAGAAATCTGAGCCAGTCATCGCACCTTCTGGAGTTTCTTGGCCAGTGTATTTGGCGCAGTTTTGTCAGAATGTTCCCTATCAATATCACCAAGTGTTGTAGCAAAACATAATCAGTTTCAAAATGGGACTTGAAGAAGATGGCTGTTGAATTAATTGGATTTATGTTTTCCCACCATTTCATTCAATACCAGGACATCCAATCCAGTGCGGAATGGCAACTGTACACTATTTTGAATTATAAAATATTAGATCAAAGTTATTCATCATTATGATGTATATTATGCTACTAAGTGTTTTTCAATACAAAGTAAATTAGTCATGCATTCAAAATGTAAGTGGAAATTGCTATGTTAGCTTATCTAGCTCTGGAAAGAGTGAGTTTTTACATTTTTCCTTGTTAGTGGTTTTCATCAGCATCGACAATGAGTCCTTCTCTTGAAGGAGAGGTTACCCCAAGGAAAACAATCTGATTTACTGCCCCTTGCCGACAGGAAGGTATGTGTCCCTTTACTGGTGAGAATAATTTTGGGGAAACTCACAAAAAGCAAATTACAGCCATCTGAAGTCCATCCATGTCTCATGCAAAGAGGCTTGGCTACAATCTCACTTCTTCCAGCTTGACCCGATACATTTACCAACACACTCCTTAGAATTTACTATCGAACCCATAATAGGCAAGACTTTTTCCCTGAATAAGGAAACAACTCATTATCAAATGCAGACTAAATGTCTAGAAAAAGAAGCCAAGCTATCTCCTACAACAGTGAAATGTTATCAACATCAATAATAGTAAAACAGCATTGTACAATGTGTAAACAGTTCCCATCAAGGGTTTGGTCTTCTTGCTATCCCTGCTGGCTAGACTGGAGACAGAGCCTTCTGCAATAAAAACTCTTGCTCCCTCCTTGATTCCTGGCACAACTTGTAAATTAAGGCTCATCTTCTCTATTTGGTTCTGTGTTTTTAATTCTCAAGAGATTGTCTAGAATGGTCCCAGCACCAATCTCAGACTGCCCTGTGTTCACCTGCCCAGTGGGCCAAGGAAAAACCTACTTACTTCTTAGAGCGTATTCTTTGGGCTTCACTGAATTCAGATCGGAAAGGAATTCATCAGTATCTTGCATGCACTTGAGAGAAATGTTTCTTGCAGGAAAAACAAAACGTAATAGGAAAGAGAGCAGGCAAAATAGTAGAGTCGGGCCCATCACTGTCTCTTAACCTGCCAGGATAAACCTCCTTTCTTATATTTATGAAACACTAGTGTATAACGTGTTGGGGGATGAATGTGAATGTAACATCATTCACTTCTTAACAGGAAGAGAGACAGGCTGCATCTCCTCTGCCACCTGCAAAGCGGCTGAGATGAACAAACCATGGAAACCAATTAACATACAACTTGTTATTGTTGAGTAAAATGTCAGTGTGGATGTGGGGGCCGCTGACCACCTGGCTTCCTTTAGTTATGCAGATTAACACTTCCAGCTAGATAAAGCTAGATGTTCTCTGCTTAGATTGTCTGCTGTATGTCGCTGGGTTTAAAAATAAGCAGCAATATTTGGTTTTTGCCCAAGAATGATGATGAATCCAAGTTATAAAACATTTGGACGAATGATAAGCAAAGATCGTCTGGCTAGGTTATGCATCTGTTAATGCGTTTGCTGGGCTTGGAAAGTGGTGTCCGTGCGGGGGTGCTGAACTCTGCATGGGAAGGAAGTTGCTGCAGTAGGACAGGTATGCGCACACATCCACACGGGGATTAAAACACACATCCTGACAAGGAAATGATGTGACAAAGGACCGTGCTAACAGTGCTCACCTACTTTAAGAAAACATAAAATGTGTCAATATGAATTTCTCATGGTGTAAATATTCCTCTTCTTCCAGAAAGGCTTTCTTTAATAGTAACCTCCATGTCTCCATTTAAAATGTGACGCAATGTCTACAAACCTTGTTTACGCCGCGGGAACACATCTGCACCTGGGGGCGGGCTGTGACTCGGTTGCACTTCCTGCTGCCAGTTGGCTTCAGAGCATCTTCTAGCATCCCAGACCGCTACCCTTTCCTTGCATACTCTGCTGTCTCTCATCTCTGTTCCTTTGGTCATACCCTGCCCTTTGTCCAACACGCCCTTCTCCCAGCCCACCTCCTCCTAAACGTTACTCCTCTCCTCCTGCTTATTCTTCCAAGTGGGTGTTGGCTCTGTTCTTGGGTGAGAACAGCCAGCGCTCCGTGCTGCCCGATCGCTTTGCGTCCTCCTTTACCTCACAGTGAGGATGTGTATTTCTGCCTGCCTTGCTGCTGTAGACCGAAAGCTACAAGAGGACAAGCACTATGCTCTTTCTATCTCCCTGGCATTTTCTCAGAGGCAGTCTGTGCAGTGGTTAAGAGTCGAAGCTGTCACTTACTAGCTGTGTGACCTGGAGCAACTGTGCTGCCTCAGTGGTTTCATCTGGAAAATGAGGATAATAATGGTCCCTACCTCTTGGAATTGTGAAATTTAAATATATTTAAAGTACTAAAAGAGAACCTGGCCCATTGTAAATATTCAAAAAATATTAGCTATTGTTATCTTTGTTTCTAAAGGCCCCTTACACATCTGGCAGATAACATATATAGCAGACATCCAAATAATGTATATACAAGGAGATATTACAGTATCTGACCTGTGGGAGACCCCAAATAAACAGTAGCTATTGTAGTGATTTGTTGCCATTTTTGTTATTGGCTTAAAGAAAAAAACATTTTGGCATACAAGCTGAAATAGTTAAGGTACTATTGAGTAAAGAGCTTCTAGAAAAAAACACATTAGATCCAAATTACAAAGGGTACGGTTTTGAAATAATAAAAAAGAACTTTGTAGCACCCCAACTACTCAAAGGTGAACTGAGCTCTTTCAAATGATATGGATGTCTCCAGCCTTGGAGATGCTCAAATGTTGATTGAACACGGATGTGGGTGTTAGAAGAGATTCAAACCTCAGATGGTCCTTGTATAAATTACCGTTAAGGTCTCCCCTAACTTTGAAATCCTCCAAGTCTACCTTGAAAAGTATTTTCTACCCTTAATGCATTGGTGATTATTTACACCCCTGCGAGGATGTTGTCTACTTGAAGTGGAGACTGAGATTTCAATGCAACAACAGCAACAAAATGAAAGATAGCATCCAACCGGGAACTACATAGAGAAAGCAACAACTTACAGTAAAAAGAGAACCTAATTTGGCACCAGAAAGCAGGGTTTAAGTCCTGGCTCTCTCAGAAACAGGGGCAGTTTTCCCCACCCGTGAAATCATAAACTCAGCTGAGCTCATGCAGTTGTTTGCAGTATGAACTTAGAGCTCATTATACTAAAATATTACATAGACTCTTGAGTTAGAAACAAATGTTTGTTAGCATTAGAGCTCTCAATGACAAATGTATTTCTCTTGTTTAACTTGCATTAAAAAAAAAGTGGGAGGTTGAAAAAACTAGAGGTAGCCAGGCGTGGTGGCGAGGGTACCTGTAGTCCCAGCTACTCAGGAGCCTGAGGCGGGAGGATGGCTTCACTAGGCTGCAGTGAGCTATGATCGCGCCACTGCACTCCAGCCTGGGCGACAGAGCAAGACTCCACCTCTTCGGAAAAAAAAATTAGAGGTTTAGGTAATTTGAATAGCGTCAGCTCTCTGTATCTGCTGATCTTTGCATCTGTGCATTCAACCAATGATGGACAGGAACTATGTGGGGAAAAAACAATAAGAAATAATACAAATAAAAAGACAATACAGTATCAGAACTATTTACATAGCATTTACATTGTATTAGGTATTATAAGTAATCGAGAGATGATTTAACACATTGCCACACTAGAAAAAAATTTTTTCCTTGGAGTCACGGTGTTTTATTATGAAAATAGAATAAAAACTTCGAAATATTTACATAGCATTTACATTGTATTAGGTATTATAAGTAATCGAGAGATGATTTAACACATTGACTGCCACACTAGAAAAAAATTTTTTCCTTGGAGTCATGGTGTTTTATTATGAAAATAGAATAAAAACTTCGAAAACAAAACAATCCTTTTTAATTTAATGACAAATTTGTTATTTTCTATTGTTTTCTGTGTGTGAGTTATATGCAACTTGAAAAATAGCTCTCATGGCTCCTAAGGTAGAGAGACATGTGAATTACATGTGTTTCATGAGGCCCTGGGCTCAAAACTAGCGTGAGTTAAATACAACTCACATGGCAGTTAATGTGTTAATGTATACGAGACGATGTGCATAGGTTATATGCAAATACTACACCATTTTGTATCAGGGACTTCAGCATCTGTGGATTTTGTATACTCAGGGGATCCTGGAACCAATTGCCCTTGGATACTGAGGGAAGACTGTATTTATGAATGATTAAACTGAAAAATCTGATTTCCAAGTCAGTTGCTGATGTTGCATAGTCACTGAAAATAAGAATGATATTGCTTTTAGAATTCTGTGTTAGGCCGGGCGCGGTGGCTCACGCCTGTAATCCTAGCTCTCTGGGAGGCCGAGGCGGGCAGATTGTTTGAGCTCAGGAGTTCGAAACCAGCCTGAGCGAGAGCGAGACCCCGTCTCTACTAAAAATAGAAAGAAATTAATCAGACAACTAAAAATACATAGAAAAAATCAGCCAGGCATGGTGGCACATGCCTGTAGTCCCAGCTACTCAGGAGGCTGAGGCAGTAGGATTGCTTGAACCCAGGAGTTTGAGGTTGCTGTGAGCTAGGATGATACCACGGCACTCACTCTAGCCCGGGCAACACAGTGAGACTCTGTCTCCAAAAAAAAAAAAAAAAAAAAACCAATTAAAAATATTTTAAAACACCACCTAGCCCAGGCATGGTGACTCATGCCTATAATCCCAGCACTTTGGGAGGCCAAGGCAGGAGGATCGCTTGAGGCCAGGAGTTTGAGACTCGCCTGGGCAACATAGCGAGACCCAATCTCTACAAAAAATAGAAAAATTAGCCAGGCATAGTAGCACATGCCTGTAGTCCCTGCTACTCAGGCTAAGGCAGAAGGATGTTTAAACCCAGGAGTTTAAGGTTGCAGTGAGCCCTGACACCATTGTGCTCTACTGTGGGAGATAGAGCAAGACCCTGTCTCAAAACAAAAAACAAAAATAACAACTAAATAAAAAGGGAAAAGAGAAATCTTTCTTTTTGGTAATTAATAGCTCGAGACCCTTCTAATGTTTGTCCCAACCCTTAAGAAATAAAATTATGACTAATCAAGTTTCAAGGAAACTCGGTCATTTTACAAAGATATTTGAGGCACCTGTTTTATGCAAGGCAGTTTGCTGGGCCTAAAAATAGGACGTGAAAATAAAAAATACCTTCCTTTCCTGAAAGCATGGCCATCAGCTGGCTGGGGCTGTTATTTATGACACAGCCATTTTATTCAAGAAAGTAGCTACTGGAAAGGAAAGGACATTAGGCCTCTCATCATCTGGCAATGGGTTTGGGAAAACAAGGATTGGTCTTTGCTCACAAAGGATCAACTGACGGGGGGAACGTAACTCATACCTGTAGCTCTCGGGCTACAAAAGGAAGAAAGCCTCTTGCAGTGAGAGGAAATGGCACTGCAGATTAGAAAGCAAGCAGAGTTCATGGAAGAGCTTAGAACATTCATCCAGGGCATGGCAGACAGCCAGCAAACGAGCGTGTCACGTCAGACAGAGATAAGTACTAGGGAGAGAAAACACAGGGCGCACAGAGGAGGGCGGCCGAGAAGGTGTGTGCCGTGGGGGGCGGGCACAGGTCAGCAACGGGACGGGGAGAGGCGCTCTGGCCAGGGAGCTTCTCAGCTGACTGGAGAGAAGTGGAGAGGCCCTCATGGGAACGACTGGGGGAAGAACATTCCAGAAGATGACTGACGTTGGCATGCTGTTTGGATGGTGTCTTGTTCAGAGGGAAGCAAGAGTCTGAACATCACTGAGTCTCCCCGAGACATCGGTGCTCCTTGGGTCCCAGGCAGCTCAGTGATTCCTTAAAGGCAGACAGAGCCCCTCACCCTGACCGAACAAAGTGCAATGCACAGGGTTACTCTCAATCCCAAGTCACTGTGACCATTGCCACCATGCTGCCACCAGACAAATGCATTCCACTGTCCCTGCTCCTTTGTATCACCTACCGGAGAGTCAAAGCAGGAACATGGTTGTGGTCTGGCATTGGCCATACCGTGGCTGCCGTGAGGCCACTGGGGGTCAGGGTGAGTGGCCTTCTGGCCTCTGTAGTAGGAGGCAAGATCCATCTCTTGCCAAGATTCATACGTTGGCAGATCCCCCCAACACTGGAGGGGGAGGTTCAGATACTGAACTGGCAAAATAAATATCCATTACCCCTGCTTACCCTGGAAAGGTGGAAGAGGTAGTAGCTCTGCTCTCTGTTGACTCTTGTCAACATCACACCACCCCCTCCAATCAGATCTAGGCCTACCTTGTTGTTTTTCATAAAATAAATAACCAATCTAATTAAGCCTGACTTGACCCGGAGGTCAGGAAATTACTCTTGGGCTCAACCCACACTTTCTGGAACTGAGTGGGAGGTGTGCTGGGGCACATTCTAATTATGAGCGCCCCTAGGTGGAAACATGGTCTTGCAAAGCATGGTGTTTAGACACAGATCCGCCGTGGTAGGTAGTTATAATGTGCAATTATAACTATAAGAAAAGCTCGGGGGTACGCAGCTTGCAATACAACAGCAAAGCAAATTGAATAATCAGTTCCCTAAATACTGTGAAACAGTATAAACAGTGCTGCACGATGAGTCAGAACTAACCACATAAATTGAATTTAGAAACTGGTAAAGATGATTTTCTGGGAAACACTATTCTGTTTCCTTGAGTAAAAATAGCCACTGGGGAAAGGGTACAATTCCAGGATAAACCTGGAGAGGTAATTAGAAAGAAAAGGTAAATGTAGACTCCTGAGTCCCCTGTTCCATCTGACAGCCTGCCTATGAGGGCTAAATGCATGTTGAGAATAACACAGGTGTAGGACATGCACCTGTGAAAGCACGTGGCAGGTGTCTCTGAGCTTCATAGCCTCCTACCCCACACCCCAGATCCTTCATCCACCCTCCTCTGTCCTGCTTTTCCCAGAGAACTGACATCTACAGACTCTCACTGTGGCTTGCTTGTCTTCTACCTTTTATTTATTAATAGCTTTGGCCAGTGGGAGGTGTGGCAGGAAAGCTTTGAGTGTAAGGAGACAGCTTTCCCAGTAATCTCCCTCCTCATACCCTCCTGGCCCAGCCATGGCCCCAGCAGTGGCTGTCACTGAGTGTCCCTGTCCCACAGCTCTAGCTCCCACCCCCACTCAGGCTTCTCAGGCCTGAGATTGGCTCCCCACCGTTGCTAGTCCCTGGTCGCCACACATCCCTTGTTCCAGCCCACAGCTCTGCATATTGTCTCTTCCTTAATGTCTTGAAAGTTAAACCTTTTCTAGAGTGCTATCTGTATCCTGCTGGGACCCTAATTGAAATAGGATCTAATGTTGGGCACCCCCCAATCTACCCTTCCAAAGAAGGTAGCAAATATAAATAAGCAAACTCCCAAGAAAACATAGGCTACGATTATGAAAGTTTTATCATCTAACGTAAAGTCTTTACTAAAATGTTCACCAAAATACATTGGGACTGCGGAGGGGGGGAAATGGACATGAAGAGAGAAGGCTGACAGTAGTGAAGTCTTAAATTCCACCCCATACCCAAACCATGTGGACTGAGGTTGGGCTGCTCAGATTGGGCAGTTTGGAGGTAATTGGTTTACAGAATTACAACTTAGCTTAGAAGCGTCTAGTAGCAGGAAGAGAGGCTTTTTGCAGAGGTAAAGATATTTATTGCTGTAAATTTCGTAGAACAGTTTTTGCTGCATCCCATAGATTTTGGTATGTTGTTTCCATTTGCATTTATCACAAGATATATTTTATTTCCTTTTTGATTTCTTCTTTGATACATTGCTACATTTGCTACATGGCTACATTTGCATTGATACATTTGCTACATTCAGTAGCATGTTGTTCAATTTTCACATATTTGTGAATTTTCCAAGATTTCTCCTGCTACTGATATCTAGTTTTATACCATTGTGCGCAGAAAAGATTTTTGATGTGATTTTAATCCTCTTAAATTTGTTCAGATTTGTTTTGTGGCCTAACATGTGATCTATCCTGGAGCAAGTTCTGTGTGCACTTGAAGAATGTATGTTCTGCTGCTGTTGGATGGGACATTCTGTGTATGTCTGTTAGGTCCATTTGGTCTAAAATATAGATCAAGTCCAATGTTTCCTTAATTTTCTGTCTGGATGATCTAGCCATTGTTGGGGTGTTGAAGTCCCCTACTATTATTGTATAAACGTTTACTTTATATATTTAGGTGCTTCAATGTTGGGTGCATATATTATTTACAATTGTTATGTCTTCTTAATTAATTGACTTCTTTATCATTATATAGTGTTAATTTTTGTCTCTTTTTACAGGTTTGGTTTTGTTGTTGTTGTTTTTGGTAGAGATAGGGTTTTACTATGTTGTCCAGGCTGGTCTCAAACTCCTGGCCTCAAGCAATCCTCTCACCTTAGCCTCCCAAAGTGCTAGGATTACAGGCATGAGCCATTGTGCCTGACCCATTTTTTACAGTTTTTGACTTAAAGTTGATTTTTGTCTGGCATAGATATTACTACCCCTGCTCTCTTTTGCATTTCATTTGCGTGAAATATCTTTTCCCATCCCTTCACTTTGTGCATCCTTAAAGAGAGGTGAGTCTCCTGCAGGTAGCATATAGCTGGGTCTCATGTTTTTTGTTTTTTTTTAAATCCATTCAGCCACTCTGGCTTTTTATTGGAGAATTTCATCCATTTACATTCAAAGTGACTATTGCTAGGTAAGAGCTTACTACTGCCATTTTATAATTTGTTTTCCGGCTGTTTGGGATATACTTTGTTTCTTCCAGTCTTGCTGTCTTGCTTTGTGATTCGATGGTTTTCTGTGGAGGTATGCTTTGAATCCTTTCTATTTATGTTTTGTGCATCTACTATAGATTGTTTTGTGATTACCATGATCTTTGCAAAGAAATAAGTTCACATTGTCATATCCCAAAAACTTGCAATTAACTAGTAAGGATGTGAGGTTCATAACTCAAAAAACAAAAACAAAGATTTTCAAAGAAATCAAAAAGGTTCAAGGATCCATTTACTCAAAGAATGAATTATGCCTGAGTAGAAGCCAAATTTTTAAGGTAACTAAGTATAAGTTCCTTATTCAGAAGATGCTTAAGTGCTACAATCTGGAATCTTCACAGCGACTGAGATTTGCCAAGTGTGTGTATGTGTAAACTAAATGGCATAAACAGTGTTCCACATTTGGCAAACCCCTGTTTTCCGGCTATCCTTTGGGATAGATGAAGGTTCCCCCTAAGTCATATTTTATAAAGTTTTGCAAGCACAATTTCCTTTTTTCCCTTTCCAAGTAGGTATATTTAAAAAAAAAAAGTGCTCATAGCATGATGGATATATTCCTATGAATAATATTTTATATTACTCTTGGCTGACTGAAGCTTTCAAGAGGAAATTTCACTGTTGGTCCAAGATCCTGGGATGGAAACTCACCAGCCCACTGACACTGGTGGGGCACTCCCACCAGAGCATCAGGCTGGAACAGTTGTTCTTTGGACTATTTACCGTGGTGGGAGTTAGGAATTTGCAGAAAATGTGTTTGGGAGGAAGAAGTGGTCTATGCCATGTAGGCTAAGCCTATGTTTTCCTCTTTCTCATTTTATAAGTATTGTTTTGCTGGCATTCTTTATGCATTTCTGTTAATTATTTTTTAAAGAGATGTAACCTCACTGTGTTTACCCAGGCTAGTCTTGAACTCCTGGGCTCAAGCAATCTTCCTGCCTCAGCCTCCTGAGTAGCTGTGATTATAGGCACATGCCACCACACCTGGCTCTCTTACTCAATTATTGGTAAAAAATCACCCAACCACATAGAAACAAAAACATATTTTGTGTGTGTGTGTGTATATACATACATATATATATATGTGTATATATATGTGTGTATATATGTATGTATATATATATGTGTGTGTGTGTGTATATATATATGTGTGTATATATATATATATATATATATATAACTCAAGATCTTACCCGTAGCCAGCTCTTAATTTTTACTTCCATAGTTTTATTTATCTAAACCTCGAGAACACTTTAAGGAGTCACCTAAGCTTGAACTTTCACAGATCAGACTCCTCTGTATACTGCATTACGGACCCTCTTGATACAATATCTGAAATGCTGCTTGCCACTGACGCCTCTGTCCAAGCCTACTCCTACTACCCTAGGCCACGTCTTCACAGTTAGCACCATGGCTACGTTAATTTAAACTTCATTCCTGTGATGGTCGTTTATGCTGTTCAAGTATTTTCAGCCTTCTGGGCACATAGGACTGTACTTCCTGCCCTCCTTGTGACTGGATGGGACCATGTGACTGGTTTTGGCCAGTAAGTTGTGAGATGTGACATTGGTCACTTCTGGGCATTTCATTGCACTTTCCCTCTGCCCTGGTAACTGGCAACTTTCGTGACAGTGGGGTAATGGGACCAGGTGATATGGACACAATGGACACTGAATGTGAGCAAGACACGTCTTATGACAAGGCATTTAGATTTAGGGTTGTAACCAGGGCATAACCTGATCTATCCTGACTGATACACTCCCCCACCGTCCATGCTTAACACTGCATCTGGTCGCAGCACTACCCTGTCCAAATATCTCTAAATACCAAAGTACAAACCCTTAAGGCTGTCATTCAAGGCTTTTTTAAGTTGGCCTTAGTCTGCTCTTCCAGCCTCAGCTCCCACGTCTATACTAAACAGAGTTAGATGGGCTTCCTAAGAATGCACTGAGCATGTCCCCGGTATCCTTTCCAAATGGCCACACCTAGCATCTGTAGATAATGAAGAAGGGACAGAACTAGGTCCCCGTGTGGATTTTTGCTCGGCATTCATGTCTTTCACTAATGGCTAAGAACTGTCTACACTGACCTTTCCCAATTTTAGTCCCTCTTTTCGGAACTCCTATTAAAGTTGGATCTTCTCATTTTGAGCTTCTTGACTTCTAACCTCTCTTCTGCATTCCATCCCCGTATCTCTGTGTTGTATTCCAGGTTAATTTTCTCAAGATCTATCTTCTAGTTCACCGATTCCCTCTTCAGCTGGGCCACCAAGGTTTCTCCCCAGGGCCGCAGCACTGTGTAGTGGTTTTCTACTCTGGATTTCAGTTTCTTCATTCTTGGATCTCTGGGCATTTTAATTTTTTATATTGTGTCATCCTTGCGCAGGGGCCATGCTTATCTCTGTATCGTTCCAACTTTAGTATGTGTGCTGCCGAAAAGAGCACTGGGCATTTTTAAAAACTTTCTTTTGCACTCAACTAGGCATTTAACAGATGTCAACTTCATATTATTGTATCAAACACTTGTGGGCATTTAAGAATGAAAAGACTTTCGGGTTATCTTATAAAAGCCATAGTGTGCCGAAAACAAAAATTCTGTATCATGTTTTGCACATACTTTTATTTGTCGAATAAATGAATATTTATCAATATGTACATAACCACATAGAGCGAGCACTATATTTAGAGCAAAATATTTGGGTTCTAATATGCAAAGCCACTTACCAGCGATGAGGGCTTAGGCAAAGAACTTAATCTGAGCTTAGCTTCCTCAACTGTAAAACTAGGCTACTCTGACCTGTGTGGCCAACCACACAGGTTTATTGCAAGGTTCAAATGCAGAAACAATGAAAGTGCTATGGATACAACTTAGAGCAATACAAATATAACAAGTAACAGCAATTGAATTTCAAGTTGAAGAATAATCACACCCTCGGATGGTACCGATGGAGTCAACGAGAAAGTGACAATAGCTGATTACTAATGAGAACGAATATGCCATTCTTCGGAGTGGGAAGAATCCTGCAACATCCCGTAGCCTGTCCCTATGACTAATCACTTCCTAAACTTCATGAAGATGTCAGAGACCCACCATCAATAACTCTCTCACAGAAGCACAGGGCCAAATGTCCCACGTTTATTTACATATGAAATGTGTTTTAATACAGTTATGATGATGTAGTGCATAACACCTGACAGCAGCAAGACCTTTCGAGGAACCGAACGTTGACTACAGTATATCATGCAAGTATCTATATATACACAAAAGAATTTTTCTTAAAAAAAAAAAAAAAAAAAGTACAAAACATGTTCAGGGATAAATACAAGATATAAAATGCAAAAGAAAACATAAAACAGAAACCAAAAAACAGAACTCTCCCAGAGAACTATAAACGGAAGGGACAGAAGAGTACCTCTGCTGCACTTAATAAAGCAGAACTACTGACATTGAATATACTTATTGAAATGACGGAACCAAACCCAGGTGGCTCAGTGCTTAATCTAATGGCCAATTGCAACACGCAGGCGGCTGCATTGATACGTCGGTGGTTGAAGCTGTGCATCCCAACTCTAAGTACCAGAACGTTTGGCAGTAGCACCCAGAACAGGAAACACCAACTCTTTTGACAGCAAAGGGTTAAGTCAACTGTGATTTTTTTTTTTTTCTGTCAAGAGCCAGAGAAATACTTGATATTCTTAGTTGTGTTTCTGTAACAGTTAATAAATTACATGACAAAAAAACCTGACTATATAAATCTATTGGTCTAACTACGTATTTGTAACTTTTAGAGTCCAGCCCTTTCGTAACTTCATCTCCTTGTGCTCTTTAAGCTGGCCTTGCAAATTTGCCCAGAAAGCAACCAAAATAGTTTTTGTTTCCCTTTTAGCATACCCTGGGTTCCCCATTCCTCAAGATGCAATTAAGGAAAGCTACATTCTTTCCTGGATTCCTGGCCTAAGTTTTTACTACCCACTGCTGGGACAGAGGCTACCTGCAAGGCTGCTTGGAATACTGTTTGGCGTGGCCTGAAAAGCGCCGCGCCCGCACCGGAGTGCAGTTGTGCCTCGACGGCGCCCTCGCTCACCGAGAGCAGGCACGTTGAGGGTAGTGCTAAGACACTTAAAAGTTCCTAGTGTTTTTGAGACCCACAATTACCTATAATTTATGTAGTGACTTCTAAAAATTAAAAACACTAAAAAAGGCATTATTTCAGCCTGTAATTAGTTAACCCATTCAAATTCGTAACATACAAAATGATTTATTTGAATTCAGGAACTGCCCCTGTTACTAAGAACTCTGTTTTAAAGAAACAGTACAAAAAAGAAAAATTCTAACCCAAAAAAAACTCAATGTTTTCCACTAAATACTGATACAAACATGTAACAAAGAGTATAAAAAGTTATTCATTTAAATATATACAAACTCTTTTAAACTCAAATACTGTTTTAATACTTAACGAGGATCTATACGACCAGGTGAGGGTAGGTGGAAAGAGAATATATTGCAACAGCCTGGACAGTACTGTTAACTCTATTATACTGTGAACTTTTTGTAACAAAAATGTCTTTTTTTATTCCAATGTGGACAGGGATTTTCCTTATGGAACATCTGTGGCTATTTCTCAGCTGAACTCATTCTTTTGGATTTGATGAAGGCCATGCCGTGTGTCCGCATGTGAGTATTTAAGGCAGCTTCAGTTTCAAAAGTTTTCGCGCACACTTTGCACTTTCTGTCTGACACGGCGCCGTCGGGGGATTCGTCCTCCGGGCTGGGTTTGTTCTCCTGCTGGCTGTCTTCCCCCGCCCCGTTCTGCTTGGACACCGGCTGCGGCTCCTTCAACTTGTGCACGATGAACAGGTGCCTGGACAGGGACACGTGAGACGTGTAGCAGAGGCCGCACTCCCGGCACTGGTAGGAGGAGCCGTCCGATTTGTGTTGAGGGATGTGTTCGTGGAACTGCAGCAGGTTTTCGGTGGTGAAGCCACACACGGCACATTTGTGGACCTTAAAAACGTTGATCTTCAGCTTTTTCAGTGGTTGGGTGATCGCTCCTCTGGGAGGCCTGAACTCTAGAACTGGTTCTTCCAACTTCCGCTTGGGACTGGAAACCTTTAGGGGGCAGGGGGAAAACAAAGCAAATGACACAACTGAAAACCATCCTGCTCTACTGATAAATGATCAGTTCTGACTTTAGAGCTGCTAGGAAAAAGCATGCTTTGAGGTTCAGGGGGGCACTGAAGTCACGTGTCTGCCACCCCACCAGAGGCCCACACCTGTTCTCTGCTCCACAGACAGGAACTGGGGCCCAGCAGTGGACAAACAAGCCCCTGCCTTTGTGGAATTTATGTTCTGGTGGAACTGAACGAACAGAAACAGTAGAAAATCCACAGCACGGGAGAGCCAGGAAGACCCAGCAGGGCCTGATGGAGGCTGGGCCAGCAGCAGGTATGTGAGTGTCAGGTGACATTTGAACCGAGGCCTGATGCAGCAGGGAGTGTGGTCCAGCCCACGGGTAGGAGCAGGCTGGCCAGAGGGGCAGAGTTCCAGGGAGACTGCAGGAGATGGCAGAGAGCGAGGCAGATGGGCTGGGAAGCATTCGGGGAGGGACACGGGCAGGACTCTGCTTCCCCTCTAAGACAGGAAGCTGCTGGGGGACCTGCCAGCTGTCCCTTCAACTTTGCATTCCTTCCCCTGACATACCTGCCTGTTTCCTCCTTTTAACTCCCTACCCCAGCCTGTCCCATTCCCTCATTTCTAGTTCTGCAAAAGTCTAAGCCACAGGGACATGTGCCCATATGTTAACTCCCTGAGTGCTGAGGGGAAGGACTGCATATTAACATGACACTAGTCTGACAAGTATTCTGATGAGGGTTTACTCGGTGATTAACTCCTTGAATGTACACATGTGCTTTACCCAGGTATATTCTAGACGCAGCACCAAAGACCGCAGGGCCCCTTAAATGCTGCACTACGGTTTTCTTTACCTGAAATGGCACTCGGCACCTTGTATGTGGTTTCCTTGGTTTGTTTGTTGTGTTTTTTGTGTTGTCTTTCTTATCTTTTGTTTCTGCTGATAATATTCTTTTATTCTTTTATCGTTCCTTAGGGCCTTACGTTCTTTCTTTGTTTCTTATGTCCCCCTCTCTGTTGCTATTTTGCCAATCTAGCTTTCTTGCTTTCCTTCTGTCTTTTTGGCTATTTGCTTGTTTCCATGTGTCATGTTAGCTTGTTGGCTTTAGTTGTCTATTTGCATTTTTTTTGTTTTTTTTTGTATCCTTGGAGTTCTGGGATTCCACGTTTAGGGAGCAAGATGAGAGGTCAGAATGGGTGTAGAGGGAGATTAGCCACTATTTTAGACCTCTGCATAGTCTGAATTTCAAAAGGTATGTAACTCGACAAAAAGTTGCATGCAAAGAATGAGGGGTGAAGCGCGTCAGCACAGCCGCACTCTAAAGCAAGCGTCTAGGATGTTTCACCTTGGCGTCGTCTTTTATTTCTACTTCCTCCTCGTTGGTGACGTCTGTCATCTCTTTCAGGTCAGGATCCTTGATGCCGTGCATCAGCTGGATGTGCTTCTCCAGCATCAGCCGCTTGGTGAAGGTTCGCCTGGAGTCCGGGCAGTGCCTGCGGGACGAGGGGAAGGAGGTAATGCACCTGCTGGCAAGACCGCCCCCAGCCAACAGCACATGCAGGTGGGCCAAAGAGAAATAAGCCAGTCTGTGTCCATATAGGACCAGCCTCATTTGGTTCAGATGGAATATTTATTTTCTAGGTTTGCTTAAAGTATTAATTTGTAATTCTAGATGGTTTTCAGGCAGAAAATATATCAAATTTCAAAAGTGTTCTTTACAATGACTCAGTATTCCCTCAGAATTGTCATGACACTTTTAGTACGAAGACAGTCCCTCCCTGACCATGCTGATGTTAATTACTCCTGTCTACTCTGCAACAAAGAGCAAGCATCTAGCCCAAACTCTTCAACACACAAATACAGCATGCGTGTGTATATCACAGCACTCAAATATGTGCACGCAGATTAAAATGTAGAAAATTATAAACAGATCCAAAATAGGTCAATTACGTTTTATCTTGTGCAAAAGATTATGAAGATCGTTTTTCTTTGAAAAATATCTTAATAAGAGGCCAAACACAGGTTTGAAGAATGCCACTGGAGTGAGGAGCAATGCAAAGTCTCTTGTGGTCTTATTCAGAAGCAAATCTGCTGCCTTCAAAAAGGCTTCTGTGGATTTTATAATGACTGGCCCCACACCCTGATGTCATGTTAGACACCGTCTACAGGGGTAGTGGCAGGAGCAGCACCACCACCAGAGGACAAGCACTCTCAGTGAGGATGGGGTTTTTGCTGGCTGTACGTTAGATGAACAATCCAAGCATTTTACTGCCTTTCAGTGACTTCACGGGGAGATACACAAAACTTATAGTGAAGGAGTAGGCCAGGCTTCCCTTCTGTCTTCTTAGCCCAGGGCATTCTTCTAAATTCTGATTCTTTCGATCTGGCCTCAACACAGACACTTTATTTAGGGGATATTCTCACCTCACCAAAATCACTCCTAATTTCAATTTCACTGAAGGAGAGTCTACCTCCCTAGTTTTCCTACCCAGGAAACTTTCCCTAACTAGCCAAGTCATCATAAACCACAGGAATCTGCCTGCCAACCTTCGTGACCCTCCGGATCCACCTGGCCTTGCTCTGATCAGATAGTCGTGCGACCTACTGGCTCCCTAGCCTCAGGGTCCTTGTTATATCAACCCACTTTAGGCACGTTCTGGCTTAGTGGGTAAAAAAGATTTTCTACTAATAATAAAACATTGTCATTGACATATATAGCAAAGTAGCTTGTGACTGTCCACTGGGGCCTGAGATGACAGTGGCGCATGCAGTCCTTTGAATTTGGTCTCAGGCAATGATGTGTACTGAAAACAGGCCGCCCTGCCTCCTGTGGCAGCTGTAGCCAAGGGCCAGCCCAGGACAGAATCTACAAGTAGGCCCCATCAGGGCTTCCTCTGAAGCCCTGAGTAAACCACCCAGCCAAATCACGTGCATGCACAAAGGCTGGAAGGCATCTTGCTTAACTGCTCACTGCCAATCAGTCACTTCCTCAAAACTGTCAGAGTATACACAGGCTATGCAAGAAAATGCTCCTTAGTATTTTAAGTGTGACAACCCAATCCAAAACTGTGCGTCAAAACCAGAGAAGATAATTTAAGAAACAGAACCTAGGAACTGGGGATCCTCCCGCTGTGCTCCCCGTTAGAAACCCTGACTTACGAGCAGGTGTACACTTTCCTGATGCCTTTGTGCTTGATCCGGTTGTGCCGGCACAGGCTGTGGGACGAGCTGAAGGACTTGTCACACTGGCGGCAGGGGTGTTTCTTCATTTGCTTTATTAGGAGAAAAGAGAGAAAGTCACTTGAAAATAGAAACATTTGAAAAATTAAAAAACGTTTTATAACAGTTTAAGTTAAATGTCATTAGTATGGGTTGAGCATCCCTAATCCAAAATTCTACAAAATCTGAAACTTTTTGAATGCCAACATGAGGCGACAAGTGGAAAATTCCACACCTGACCTCATGTGACAGGTTGCAGTCAAAACTGTTTCATGCACAAAATTATTTAAAATGTATAAAATTAAGTGCAGGCTCTATATGTATAAGGTATATATGAAATAAATGAATCTCCTGTTTAGACTTGGGTCCTATCCCTAAGATAGGAATATACAAATATTCCAAAAATCTGGAAAACATCAGAAATTTAAAACATTCTAGTCCCAAGAATTTTGGATCAGGGATATTCAACCTGTATTTAAGGATACAATAACAAAACTAGAAGATTCTTTTTTAAAAATGTAGTAGAAAATGGAGGGCAGGGCCAGAGTAACCACGAAGGGGCTAATTTCAGGAAGACAGGAGAAACTTGATCAAAAGAGTAAAAAAATATTTTTTTCACTCAAATACTTATTTTTGATTCAACACAAACATCCAAGTATTTGAAACAAAACATTAAATTTCTTTTGCAAAAGAGTTACTTTTTAAAAGCAGATAATATATGAAAATCCTATTTCAGTAAGTACCAAATAAAGCCATTACTTTGTTGAATATAGAAAGAATATGCCGTCTTATCCAGTTTGCCATGTTAAGTTAAATTTCTGGCTAATTTTAAAACTTTACCCTTTAAGGATTAAGTATCAAATAATTATTATTTAAGGGAAGAGTTTTCTAGAAGACATTTTAATTAATACTACTGGATTATCTCAAGAACACAGAACTGTAAAGCCACTTTAAGGAGGCTGCCTGTTGGTTTATCTGGGGAGTGTGCATACAAGCTATCAAGTAGGTAAGCCTAACTTTTTTTCCCTCTTATTGAAAAGTTTCCCACTCTGGCTAAGACATAACTTAGCCAATGTATTTCCATGCAGAACCTTTGAAGTAAATTAGCAGCTTAACTTTAAAATAAATTCTTTGGGTATGACATGTGTAGCAGCCTGGAAGTAAACAAATGTCGTATCACAAGGAAATTAAATCAAAGAGCTGTCACAGCCTCATAAAAGTAAGGCTGAAATAGGACTAAGTTCTCATGTGAGATAAAATTACAATTTTTGGCAGTAAGAAGAGATAAGTAAACAATTGCAAACTAAATGATAAAGATTTTTTAAAAATTTCACGATTATTTTTCCACTAATGACTTGACAAACGTCCTTATTCAAACTCGTAGGCAAATCTGGTCGCCAAGAGTCTGGCTCTACAGCACCAGAGATGGGCTGGCACCTTGTCTCAGCCACCACAAATCATGGGACCTGTGGAAGGTGACTCAGCCTCCGTGAGCGTCCCCTCCCTCAGCTGGGAGGTGGCTCACTGCACTGCCTTCTTCCCCCTTGGGTGCTACCAGAACACTGGGATAGTTAAGTAAAGGGGACACAGTGCTTGGGACACGGAGAAATCATTCAATAAAGTTACATGTCCAGGTTTCATTTTAAAAGAGTAGAAAAATACCATTTTTTAAATAAAGCAAATCAGTCTGGTAGGTATTCAAAACTATCTTGAATCCCAACAAAGGCAAGGGAGAAATTTTCTTCCCCATGTTAGAAGTAAAAGTTGTACTAATGCTTTTATTGTTTTCCTATGCATATATGTCTGGAAAAAAATGCGAAAAACAAAAATAGAGAACGAAGCAAATTAACCAGTTAGTGCCTCTCCCAAAAGTATTCTTTTGTAAAAATTGTGTGTGATCACACAAAATAGACCAGCAGTAATCCCTGGTCTCTTGAATGTAGCCAAAGAGTGAATAAGAGGTAACAAGTCTTTTTTTCTCCCCACCAGTTGCATGTGTAGTAACAAGTTTTTAGATCAAAACTTTAACTCATGAACAAACAAGACTAGGTTTCGATAAAGATATTTAAAAATCTAGTATCTATTAATAATTTCTTTTGAATTTGATACATATAAAATTGACAATACAAATAAAGATCGACAGCAAGAGCTGAAACACAGACATCTTTCTAAAAGCAGGACAGTTTTAGCAAATAATCATAGCCGATTTAGACAGGAGAAATATATCTTTCAGGGCAAGAGGCCCCAGAGAAAGGAAAATTGGATTTTCTATTAAAGTGAAGGATTTAGTACTTTATTTCTTGTTAGTGTGTAGTTACGTTAATATCAAAACAAAATGAAAAGAGAAATGCCAGTAAGGAAATTCTCAGCAGACAATAAATTAAATCAACAGCTTAGCTGAACCAATACCTATTTTCAAAAGACTTGACGATGTGTTAGACATCCTTTTATATCATCTTTATGAAAAAATGTAGAAATCAACTCTGCAATCCCAAAACAATACAGCAGGGTTTCTGATTCACTGGTGACGAGAAAATGAGAGGTTTTAACACCAGTTTCCAGATCAGACCTGCCACGTTCGCACTGCCTAACAAAACAAATGACTTTCTTACTCTGTTAAATTTTAAATACTAACTTATTCAAAGGTACTTTACCTAATTTATTTTTATAACTTCTGTCCTTCAATATTGTGAGTTCATACTGCTCCTTTACAACAGAGAAAATTTTTGTTAAGTCAAAAAATGGAAAAACAGTGTTAAGAAAGTAGACAGCCCCTCGTCACCCTTCCGTTTAAGGCCATTTGCTTCCTCCTGGCTTCAGTGTAGTGTAAGCCGAGACCGAGGGAACCAGGGCCTTGAGTGGACTTTTTATAGTTAACATCAGAAAAGGGACATGTTTTCCCACTCACTTCTGAGTTATTTTGTTTTTAAATAGAACTCTTTAAAGAAATGGGAAACTAATAAGCTGGCAGAGTCCCCAAAATTTTTAGCATAAAACTTTTTTAAAGTAAAATATCAAATAAAACATTTCCTAAACTTTCTCCCGACTCTAATTTTTGACTCTCTCATTTTCGCTGCTTTCAAGAAAGCAAGCATTAACAATTCCTCCTCTCACCAAACGACTTGGCCGAGAGTGCGCTACCCCGTGGTCAGCCTCCCAGCTCTGGGATGTACACTGCCTCTAAAAGCCATTCTTTCTGGAGGGCACTTACTGGGTGAGTTTGGGTTTGCCACAGGCTCCCCCACAATCCGACATTTCCTGTTCTGATAACTAGTCCCTCCGTCTCTCTGCCTGCAGGCCTCTTTCCATTTCAGATGACTTCCGGGCAAGTTAAAGGGAGAAAGTCACAGCTTCACACAAACAGCTGACAGGCATCCGTTTCTCCACCCTGTCCTGAGGGTCCTGCCCCTCCATGGGGCATCATCCTCGCACCAACAGGCAAAGAGCCTCCCTCGGTACCACCACACATCCAGAAGCACCCACAGACTGAAGGGTGCAGTTATTCTCAACCCACGCTGACACGTGCCCTATCAACACACTTTATGAAAAAGGAAAAACCAAACCAATGACATAAACGATAGTACAGCAGCAGGAAGTCCCTCAGAATTTAACTCGTAAAGGTCTGAACACTTCCACTTGGGAATCTATTCTGTGGTTATCCCTGCACACTTAGGATGGTCCATTCTGTTACAACCCAACACACTTGTGCCTAAAAGAATAACTGCTAGGCAAAAATCGGGCAATGAAAACCACAGGGCTTCTAGCAAAAATGGAGGTAGGTAACAACACTCAAACTCAGTGACACAGCCAGTAAAACGTGCGTCTGTGCTAACGCGAGCGTGAAGCAACGTCAAGATACGGGAGAAACTTGGTGATTACAGGTGGCAACGGTAGGAATCAGACTTTTCACTGTGTTCCTTCATGTTGTTTGGATTTTTGAATCATAACACATGCAAAAAATTTTTTGTTGCCTCAAAAAAATTTTTAAGTCTGGTTTATGAAGTTATAATTTAGAGGTAAAATTTGCTCCTTTAAAAGTATAGTTCTATTAGTGACAAATGAACACAGTTGAATAACTGCCACTACAGTCAAGAGAACAGCTGCGTCACCCCCACAGTCGGGCCCCAACACCCAGCGCTTGGCACCCACTGTCTGTTTTCCATCTCTGCAGTTTTGCTGTTTCCATTTGTCACATAAATGGAACCATGTAGTATGTACCTTTGAGTCTGACTCCTTTTGCTTGGTGTTATGCATGTGTAATTGATCCGTGTCGCGGGGTCTAGCACACCTACCCCTTTTCACTGCTGTGTAGTGTTCCAGCGTGGGGACAAGCCCAAGTGTGTTTATCTGTTTACCAGCTGAAGGGCATCTAGAGGTCGTTTCCAGTTTGGGGGATTATGGACAATGCATAACATTCACTTCCGGGTTTCTGTGTGAGCATCTGATTTTATTTCTCTTGGATAAATACCCAGAAGTGGGATTACCGAATCATTTGTCAAATAAGAAACTGCCACACTGTTTTTCAGAGTGGCCGTCCTTTGCACGTCCACCAGCCACGGAGAAGAGCTCCAGCTGCTCTGCAACCTTTTCAGCCCTTGGTATTGCTATTTTACAGGGTGGTGATATTTCATAGTGGTTTTAATTTGCATTACTCTAATGACATATGTTATTAAGGTAAAAAATTTTCAATTAACAGACAAAATAACTACTTATATATAACTTTTCCTCCAAAGAAAACTCTGACTGCTATCAAAGCTTTTGGTTTTTAAAGGAACATTAGGCGCATTTTCACTCTCCCATAAGCTTCTCGAGGACAGAAGCTATGAACTGTTCATCTCTGTACCCCTGACATTCAGCATACAGAAAACAGTATTTACTAAGTGAATTAATAAATAAAGATTAACTAAACACACAATCATCAGAAAAATGTCAGTAGGTTCTACAAAGTAATCACAAAGTGACAAATTTAGGCTAAAGGGCGAGACGAGCATGTTGAACACATTGTCACTAGAGAAAAACTTGAAAAACAATTGTTTTCTGTGCATGAGTTATATGCAACTAAATTTTCAGTATTAATTGTAACAATAAGAACATCAAGTAAGATTTTCATGGACCAGGTGCAGGGTTTTGCTTCACTGAGGCCCTGGGCTCAAAATTAGTGTGAGTTAAATACAACTCGCACAGCAGTTAGTGTGTTAGATACTGATGAGAGCGAGTGTATAAACATGAAGATGTTGAGGACACAGGGGAGAGGAGAGCCAGTGAGCAGGAAGGCGGGGAGGGATTCCCACAGAAGGAAGAACGGCTCTTCCTGTGTGGCCGGAGGTGAGGTGCCGCCTGGGGACAGGTGCGATGCTTATTAAAGTCAGGGGTGGGCGGCGAGGAAGGCACCAGGAAACTGAGGGGATTCCGGCACAGAGGCTTCACCTAGATACTGGGGCCTTCATTTTCTTTTATTCCTTTAATTATAAAACTAACAAATGCTTACTGCAAAATGAAAGAATAAAGACTGCTTCCAGTCTCACCCACAGAAATAACCACTGACAATTTCCAGCAATCTATCCTTCCCGTTTTTCTGAATATACAGTCACGTGTATTTATAAAAATGGGTCTATTATTAGACATGTCAACTTTTAACCTGATTTTTCCCACTTGTAAAACACACACCTACACATATTTTGATGGTTCTGCATTCTTAACAAGTACAAAGTATTCTGTCATACAAATAGACCATATTTTGCTTAACTATCTTAATGATCCAGGTTGTTTCAACCTCTTAGTAATTACAGATGCAAATGACGATAATCAACCAATTATTTCCTTTGTATAAATTCCTCAAAGTAGTCTTTCTAGTTCCGTAGCTGTGAAAAATGTTAATGCTCCTGACGCTACTTGCTGAACTGTCCTCAAAAAGGATTCACACTCCTACCACCTGCTTGCTCACCGAGAGTTTCCAACACCAGATCATTATTCTTAAACTCTGCCCAAGTGACAGGTAAGATTTCACCGTTTTCCAATGCCTGGTGATGCTCAACACTCATCCATGTATTTATTCCTTGGCCATCTGTATTTCTTCACTGAACTGCCAGACTACATCCTTTACATAGTTTTCCATGGAGTAAAGACAGAGGACAGACAGAAGGGCGTGTGGACCGGGGTGAGGCCTTTGGGTAGTCCATGAGTGTAATGGGAAGACACCAGAGGTTTGAGCAGAGGAGTGATAACGACCAACAAACGTTAGATGGGTCATTCTGGCTGCCTGGTGTGGAAGTAGGGAAGCCGGTGGGGAGGCGTCTGCAACAATCCCATGCAGAGCTTGTGAGCCCCCGACTTGGAAAGTAGAGGAGGTGAGGATGGTTGGCTTTGGTATAGCTCTCAAGGGTGGAGAGCCAGTAGGATCTGTGGATGGGCCAAAGGTGGGTGACAAAGGGGAGAAGAAGGAGGGACCAAGGATGGCTCCAAATTCTCTGGGCTGGTGACCTGGGAGAATAGAGTTGCCAGTTACTGAGAAAGAGTAGGGGAGGACCAAGCTAAGAGATGGCAAGGAACCGAGTTAGGTTTTGGGTATGTCAACTTTGAGAGCACACTGGAGAGGTAAGTAGAGAAGCTGAACAGGTGGTTGGATTCAAGTTTGGAGCTCAGGAGATACAAATCTGGGAGTCACTAGGGTATATAGATGGCATTTAAAGTCTTGGGCCTACGTGAGAACATCAACACTTAATAAGCTGGAAAGATGAGAGAGTCTGAGAAAGATGGTGGACGATGAAAACCAAGAGAAAACAGTATCCTGGAAGCCCAGAAACGAAAGCATTTCAGGACAACTGCTTCAGACAGGGCAAGTAAGGTGATGACTGAGAAAGCCAAGAACCCCAGGCCCGGGGACAGGGAAGTCACCAAAGACCTCGATAAGAGTGGTTCTGATGTGGTGGCAAGACAAAAGCCTAAATGGGAGGACAGAAAGCCACTTCAGGGTGACTTGGTGTAAAGAAGGGTGGGGGGAGGCAGGAAGGGAAGAGGAGTCAGGAGGTGTTCTGTTCCAGCAAGAGGCACCATGGCATGCTTTATGATGACGAGAGAATGGTCTTTATGAGAATAATCCGGGAAAAGCTGAAGATGCAGGAGAGAGTAGACAGTGTAGTTGGGATATCCTTGAATGATCCACAAGGGGGCTGGATTCAGCACACAGATGGAGGGGTGGTCCTTCCAGAGGGACACAGTCACTGTTCATTTAAAAAAAAAAAGTTCCTCCTGCGATCAGATGCAAAAGTTTTCACTGTGCTGTCTCTCCTTACGTGTAAGGCAAGATCCAACTTCCTGGCTTTCGAGACCGGCCACAATGTAACCCTCAAACTGGCATCTCAACTGCATCTCCTGGGACTTTATAAACCTTCCATTCAAGGCCAAATTCATACCTGCTGAAGACGATGACACATTCTTCCCCTGCCCGTCTAAAACAGCCGGCACTCTCCCTGAGCCCATTCACGCCCTGTCCACGTCCCACACAGCTACAGAGCAGGCAGCTGGAAATGCACACCTGATGCGTCACTTGCCTGCCGAAGAGAAGTGACTTCGCTGGTGCTCTGGTAGCTTTAAAGAGTGAGACCTCGGGCTTGCCTGCCTCACCGTCCCAGCCTCCCTCCACGTGCTTTCGGGCACATACCAGGCTCTAGAACCACCTGCTGGTTTGTGCCAAATCCACCTCCTTTCTCTTGCTGCTCTGTGTACGGGGAAAATTCCTCTTGTGCAGCCTTTGAATGCCTCTTTAGGTAGCATTTCTACTGTGAAGGCTTCCCTGGCCCCTCCTAACCCATCCCCCATGAAACACTGATGCTCAAATCTCTGCTTCCTGCGCCTGAGATAAAATTCTAATTCTTCTCTTCCATGTATCACACTGGATTTTAGGTTTTAATTCAATTCTATGCTCCTCTGACCTCTTTAAAGGCTAGGCTGTCTTTTATTGTTCATTCTATCCATCAGGTCTCAACAAGTAATGAGCTGAAATCTGAATTCGAAGCACTTTTCATTTAGCACTTAATTATATATCACCTGTGATTCCTCTAAGACTATCATTTTACACTCATCTCTTATACTGGTTTTAGCTTTTCACATGTTTTCTTTTTCTACCCAAGTGTAAGCATCTATAGGGCATGAATTATATTTTACACTTCATTTGTTCTACCCCATAATACCATGCAACTTGATAGTTACTAAAAGAGATACATACAAAAGAAAAAATACAGTTAAGAGTTACACTCCCAAGAATGGCCATTCTGATAATTTCAGAACTGCGCATTATACCTATAATATGTATATACCCAGACAAACCAAAGACGATTTAGAAAGATAGAATAAACCTGAACAGGTTTTTGAAAAAGTCTATAGTCTAATATGTCCCGTATAAATTAGCTTTTCTATAGAACAGCAATGTGCTGAGATTATAGCTAAACTATAGCTCAAAAAGGTGATTTTTTAAAAGCTCATTTTTTTAAAAATATTAGCATATTTATTAAATAAATAAAAGTTATAATTTCCATTCCAAGACCTCTTCAAAAGCTTTTTATCAGAGTAAGTAAAAACCAGTGCTTCACGGGCATTAAAAAGTGTCCTCATTTATTCATGTTAGCTCCAGATATAGTCTGGTCCAGATATAGTCAGTGTGTGCCCACAACGCTGGAAAGCTTTCACTCCTGTTATGTAAATGTTACCTCCAGTTATATATGGTAAGTTTTGGAAATAATCCTGCTTACCCAAACCACCTATACTTAGAAAATGGTCTTTTACACAGACAAGCAGGTGTCCCCTGAAGCTTGGAGTATCGTAGGTCATAAATTCTAAAGTCCTTACTGAGCGAACTTATTATCTAGAGCCCTGGTGAGATTTTCCAGTTCCAATTTCACACCATCCAAGAATAAACAAACAAAGGGGTATTCTGATGAGCACAGCACAGGAAACCCAAACTGCCTACATGTGAAAGCCTTAAAAAATGCAATTTTTCAGTACCAAAGTTAATCACACCATCCAGGTTTCTATATTCAAACTGAGTGGTTTGGGGGAAATATGTAAGCTCAGAGCATAAATTTAGACCAGGAATCAGCCGACTTTTTCTGTAAAGGGCCAGAGAGAGTGAGTGAGTTAGGTTTTCTGGGCCACAAAGCTTCTGTTGCAACCACTCACCTCTGCCCTGTGGTTTAACTCTAGGCAATAACACACAAATGAATGGGCCTAGTTGTGTTCCAATAAATTATTTACAAAAAAACAGGTGGTGGGCCCACGAATATAGCTTGCTGATCCTTAATTTAGGCCACTGTCTCACATGCAATAGAAAACAGAAGTCTCAATCATTCAGAACCAAATCTACTTGAAGTGCATAATCTAGCTAAAACAAGTTATAACTAGAAAGTGAGTAGAATGCTTTTATTTTTTCATGCGACGTGCTCTAAGCAGATTCTGAGAACCAGCACTATCATGGCCATGCATGTAGATCACTGGCGTGAAACTTTGAAATAAACTGTTCATAAGGACGAATATGTGCTTGAAGCTAGGCTTGTTTAAAACAACAACAAAACAAAACCAAGTCTTCTAACTTTCTGGTTACAGAACTATCTGGTTTGCTGATGACATTGTGTAACTGAAAAAGTAATGATGCAGAACAGTAATAAATGCACAATAACAAAAAGCCAAATCTAGAGCAGATGGGAAAGAAACATGTCGCACCATAGTTTCCGTGCTCAGAGCAGTGTCAGGCACTTGGGCAGAGAAGAAGAAAGTGCTGAAAGGAAGGCTAACTTGCCACCAAGCCCAGAGATGCCCGCTAGGGCACGGCTGGCCAGTGGTGACCCGCAGCAGAGGTCTGGGGTTCCCACTGCACACCCCGGCCGAGACAGCCCCCACGGCTCCTCCCTGTCAGGGGACTCTTGGGCAGATACCCTCCTGCCATCCACTTGAGTATATATATCTTCACTGATCCTTACTAGAAGGCCCGCACACAACAAATCCTGACTAATCGTCACTCTCCGTCACAACTGACATCCGAGAAGAAGAGAGCGGACAGGCGCCTTGGGGCTTTGCTGCCATACTTTATGGACTCAGGAACATTCTTCAAAGACCACATGGTTATGAAAAAATCTCTGCCTGATTCTTCTAGACCTGGCTCAGCTTCGTTCCCTGCTGCCTACTTAAAGGGGTTTGTTCTCTACCTCTGAAGCCACCTGGGTTCCTGGGATGCACCCCTAGAGATGGGTGACACATGATTTCTCTTATTATTCTTATTCTCAGAGAATGCAGTCTTCAAGGAGGGACCACTAGCAGGAATATAGAGAATGTTTTCCTTCTCATGTAATTTATAATACAATCTTTTTGCCCTTTGTAATTATAAAGCAATCCAAAGAGAAAAAGGTCACTGTGAAAGATTTTTTCCCCTACAATCACTAGTACTTTATAAAAGAAAAGGACAAATATTGGTACATAAGTTAAAACATTCTGTCTGAAGACCCAAATAGAATCTTTCTAATAATTATTTATTCACACAAATCAAATGACAAACTAATCACTCCTTTTAAAGATAATCGCTGTTTTTCATCAGATGATCTGTAAGAAATGTGTTAATAACTTAAAAAAGTAAACAAGCAAACACAAATGTTAGGAAAGCTAACAGTAAAACTTATGACGACAGGTTACTTTCTCCTTAGCCCTACATCATGTAGGAATTTTCCAGCTGTCTAAATGAACCGTATTAATGAGGTCTGGCTGGTAGGTATGATCAACCAACAAATCTGAAGGCCTAAGGAAAAAAGGGGGGCACCCTTGGGACCCTTAGAGTGTCCCAGGAAGGCGAGATACACCCTGGTGAGAGGACAAACAGCCAGGCAGCTATAAGACTCTCCTCTGAACACTCCTTGTCTCGCTGGTAGCGATTACAGCTTTGCAATTCCTCGGTTTTGAGTGGATATGAAGAAAAGATGACGGGGTGGATTCCCTCTTCCTTCCCTGAACCACCCTCTCAACGGGGCACGAATGTGGACTTGTGGAATTTAGAATCAGACAGAACCTTCCTCTGTGCTCACATCTCACCCCAGGCGCTAGCTCTCCTCCCGCCAAACAATAAGAGTTTGTTCTCACTATAACTTGGGGTGGCTGCTTGAAAGCCCACACCCCTAGCTCTGGCACAAGGCTAAGAACTTTGAAAAAAAAGTCCTGCAGTCCTTCTGGGTCTGAAGTTTTCCCACCTACAAATTAATCCCCAACCTCTCGGTTACTTCCAGTGCTATTTTGCAACTCCTTAAGTCAGCGGGGCCCAGGATGGCCTTTTATTTCCTTTGACATCCTCGCGTGTGGCATGTAAAATTATTTTGTGGTTGTTTTAAGGTTTCAAGGTACTAAAGTCACCTTACAGACTGAATTGTGTGCTAAATTCTTAAAATCTAAAAATTGGGTCTGAGAGTTGGATTTAGGAACGCATTCTCCTAAAGAAATTACAAATGATGGTTGCATTCCTGAGCAAGTCCATGACAGCCGAATCACAACACTGGGCCTAACGACCACCATTTTCCACACTCAGTGAAGAAACCCGATCCCCGGTTCTTCAAGGCATGAACGCCACGGCTGACCTCCCCCCACCCCCACCCAGCGGGACCTGCACCAACACTCCACCTGCCAGGGACAGGAAGGGAAGCGCCTCTGAGTTTGAGACAGGACAAGGGAAGATTTCAGGGAGGCATCAGCCTGGGCCTAAGGTGGGTTACAGGGCAGGAAGCCAAGGTTCTGCTGTGCAGTACAGTTAGCTTCTAAGTGCTGTGAGCAGCATGAAGAGACAGCAAAACGAAGCCTCACACAAGCCAAAAGGAAGAGGAGGACTAGCAGCGAGACCCACTGTGGCCACCAGCACTGGGAGCCGGGCTGGAAGGAAGGTGCTCGCCTGTGACAGGGAGCTCAGTCCCTGGCTGTGGGCGATGTTTTCAATAAAAAATGTTCTCGAGCCAGCAAGTTCTGGTACATTCTCCCAAAGCAGATGGAGACAGGCACCGAGTCTCCTGTTTTTCCTGTCTCGGCAACAGCCCCAGCCCAGCGTCAAGGGAGCCCTAACTACCTTCTGAACCGCCCAGAGACAAACAGGAAAAAGCCAGGGGGAGGAATTAGATTCCTCAGTCTCCAAAGTAACAGCAGCCTGGTAGGAATGCGCTACAAATGTCCGAATGTCTGTAAACATCTTAGTCACTGTGGTGTTTTTAAGCACCATGCTCTAAGCAGTTATTGCCTGCATGCCTCGCAGGGTTACTGATTGTTTTCAGAGATGAGTGCCATATGTGCAGTACTTCACGTGCAAAGATACAACTTGCTATCTGTAGCTCAAGTGCTCCAAGTCTGTGGTCCCCAACTCCCAGGGCGGGGGACCAGTACTGGTCCATGGCCTGTTCAGCGACTGGGCCACAGGGCTGGGCCACCACCACCACCCCCCGCCGACCCCATCCATGGAAAAATTGTTTTCCATGAAACTTAGAAATGGGGGGGGGAGCGAGTGAAGCTTCATCTATATTTACAGCTGCTCCCCATCACTGGCATCACCTCCTGATCTGCTCCCCAGCGCTCCAGTTTGGAAAAACTGTCTTCCATAAAACCAGTCCCTGGTGCAAAAAAGGTTGGGGACCGCTGCTCTAAGTGATTTTCTAATACCCTGTTTAATGAGCCCACACTGAACCGCTCCCTTTGGGCCAGTAATTCTAGCCAACGGCTTGCATCAGCCAGGCAACGAGGTACAATTGAAGGTACAAATTTATGGTTACAAAGAGAAGTGAGAGTAAAGTGGTCACGGCCAGTCCTTGGCCAAATAGAAGGTCTGAACCAGCCCAGCCAACCCAGGACGCCACAGCAGCCCCACTGCTGTGTGTTTTGATTCCTTCCACAGTATTTACTGAGCTCCTACTTTGACTTGCCAGGACCTCCCTGCTCTTGAGCTTGTAACCTGTTGAAGGCGGCAGCAAGATTAAAAAGAGGGTGCCAGCGCAACAGGCGGTATGACGGAGGTAGTCACAGATGCGTGGGCACAGTGGGGACAGGGAGACTTCTGCTGGCCATGAGGCAAGGAAAGGGATTTCTAGGCAAAAGGAATTGGAAGTAGCAAAGACAAGGAAGACCATGGCACGTGTCAAGAAGCTACAAGCACCTCTATGTTGCTGGAACAAGAACAGGCGGGGTCAGATCCTGGCGGGCTTATGTGCATGACAGACAAGACTCACAAGAGATGGCTCTGGTAGCTGGGTGGGGCTACCAGGGAAAGCTTTGTCACCTGCCAGTGGGTTCCAGTTATGGGGGGATTGGTTCTGTTAGGGACCCTCCACCGGGACCACCAGCCCCTAAACCCTAAAAGATTTTCAGAAACAAGCCCACTGACCCAATTCCTGGGACTCAACACATCTGTCTCACTACTGTGTTATTAATTTTATTGCACATTCTTCGATTTGGGGTTTTTATACTTAACATCTAATGGAATGCACACTAATATACTCTCTCATACAGTATAATCAGAAAACATACAGATCATGACAATAAAAGGAGTTAATAAAGAAAGCCATGTCTTTCTTTAGACTACATAACTGAGCATACATAAATACGTATTTACAGCCTTTCGACCTTGTTTGTAGCAACCTCAGGTGAGTTTACAGAAAAATGCCTCCTAAAAACGGCTGCAACAGACATGTGACCAGATACCAACATTTCACACCTAAAAACAAATCTTTATAAGAATCTGAAAAAAACACCTCTTCTGGCTACAAACAAGATGTGGACTAATATTTTACTGTCTTATTTGTGTCGCATTTTCAAAATAACTTGTTAATCTATCCTGAAAGGACTTATTTTTCCTCATTTTATTGTCCCTTGTGGAAAAATAGTCAGTAAGCTTTAGAAGTGGAAATTGGTCTTTCCTTATCATTTCACTTTCTTCCAATTAGAGTGCTAACCCTTGAAGTTCCTTCTCTGTGTTTCGCTTTATTTCGGTTCAGTGAAACAAGGAAGAATTGCTCTGCACCGGCGAGCTTGGGGCTTTCCGATTCTGCTTCCTGATTCAAAAATAAATAGGTTTGCTATAATAGTTTCACTGAGATAAATTATAAACTAACATCAAGGCAAGTAATTTTTAAGGTAAACTTTTTAAATGGAAGATAACACCCAAAATAAAAACCTGCAGTTTTTCTAGCTACTTTTTAAAAAACATATTAACTCTGAAATGGAAGTTATTTTTCAATCTCATCTCCTGTTAGGCAGCTTTTATAAACTCTTTGGCATTAAGAGCTAAAGACCCTAAATAGCTTATCTCTCAGCTGTCAACTAACTTAATTCCTTCACAGAACTTCTCAAGGGGAAAAGAGAAGGTAGGAGGGTAGGAGGGAGAGTGTGTGTGTGAGTGTGAAGGTATCACAATTACCTAGGAAAGTTTAAAAATAGATTCACTCCTACCCAGGTCCTACCCACTTCTCCACCCCTCAACCAGACCATCAGAAAAACTGATTCTGATTGGCTCTCTCTCTCTCACCTCTGCTTTAAGACAACTCCTGCAATCAGGCAGGGGCCTCTCTCCTGTGCATTTCTTCCAGATTTCTGAGTCTGTCTCTGCAGGAAGAGCCACTGTCTCCCAGGAGGCTCCCCTTCAGCCCCCAAATACATCCCAGGCAATCGCTACCAAATGCAAGCCACTCTGAAATATTTCATGACTCTGCAGGACGATTTGCCCAATTAATTAATGACGCAACAGTGCTATTAACCACAACTACAAGTAACTCCAGTAAAGCATTAGGTCCCATCTGAGCGTAATGTAGAACTATTACACTCCACCATTCCTCCAAAACTACAAACACATGTTCATTTAGTGATGGCATAGCCAACTTTAATCAAGATTAAACATCTAAATTAAAATGACTAAGTGAAAAGCAGAAATGAAAACTGGCTAGAAAGTCACATATTTGCTGACTGTTTCACATCCACATTGAAAGAGTCGATGAGACTGAAATTAACCTGTTTTTGAGACGTCAAGCTTCCGTGCTGCACACACAGTAGCTGTTCAGCTTGGCCCTTTGGCACTTGAGGAGTCCAGGCTGGAAACCTACCTGTGCTGCAGTCGGGCTGCAGAGCCTGGGCAAGTTACTGAATGTTGTCCGAACTTCAGTTCCTCACCTGGAAAGTCGGATTAGTAACAGTGTCTACCTCGGGAGCCCACTGCAAGGCCTGAATGAGCTAACTAGGTCCAGCTGTTGATCAGGTTAGCCCCTCACCCTTACCATCCCTCCTCCCCCCAATTTAGCCGCAAGTTACCAAAATCACCAATAGTTTAAATGTGTATTTTCAAGGGCTTTGAACCAAAAATTTTCAATATCATTTTTACGAGGCATTTTATATCCTTACATTTTAAAAAAAAGTTTTCATCAAATAGAAGACTTCTATAAAACTATATATAGTGAACCATACTAATATCCAATAAAATGAAGATAAAATATAAATTACAAAAATTAAATTATTCTGAAAATAGAATTAAAATATAGATCTTTTAAAAATATGCAAATACATAAGTATAGCCTAAACATATTTAGAATAAAAAATATACCAATATCTATTTCAGTGGCAAAAATTAATTTTTATAAAGCCAGCAGTGATTTACACCTCTAGCACAAAGCATTAATATACAAACTATAATTTAAGTGCTTTTTAACCCTTGGACTTACATCTGATGCAAACAGTCAAGTGAAAAACCATCCTTCCGTAACAACCGACCCGAGATAGAGCGGAATATGCAAATGAGCTAAATATATTTCTCCTGAAACCTTGAGCAATCACAAACAAGTTCTCAACCAAAAAGACAGGAGAAATTGGTATTTTTAATTTTTACCTGTTGCTAGGCTAATATGATTTTGCCAGAAAGTCAGTATCACCGTAGCCAAAAGATGAGTTTTAAAAGGAATAAAAATCTATTATCTCCCTACATTGAGATTAATAAAACACCTTTGAGCATTTCCAGTAGTGAATGCCTAATGACAACAGGATAAAAAAATGAAAATGAAACCACCTGGCAATGAACTGTGCAAACTAGACAGTATTTTCATCTCCTTCGCTAATAATGGTCGTGACCACAGTAAGGTAGGAAGGCAGAAACAAAATGGAGATGAAATGTTTATTTCGCAAATTTCTCTAAAGAAGTTTCAGAAAAATTAAAAATTATGCCCAACCATACATTTTGTAAGCATGACTAGGATCCAGGTTGGGTGCGTGGGTGCTTCCTAAAAAATTTTACATGTATGTATTACATACATATCTATCTATTTACAAATCCTGTTCCAGTGAGAGTCTCTACAAGGCTCCACGGTGAATCTACTCTAACTATGACTGTCCCAAACTGGGACACACACGCAGCTCACTATTGTTTTAAGAAGTACAGGACATGCCGGGCGCGGTGGCTCACGCCTGTAATCCTAGCATTCTGGGAGGCCGAGGCGGGTGGATTGTTTGAGCTCAGGAGTTCGAGACCAGCCTGAGCAAGAGCGAGACCCCGTCTCTACTAAAAATAGAAAGAAATTAATTGGACAACTAAAAATATATAGAAAAAATTAGCCGGGCATGGTGGCGCATGCCTGTAGTCCCAGCTTCTCGGGAGGCTGAGGCGGAAGGATCGCTTTAGCCCAGGAGTTTGAGGTTGCTGTGAGCTAGGATGACGCCATGGCACTCACTCTAGCCTGGGCAAAAAGAGTGAGACTCTGTCTCAAAAAGAAAAAAAAAAAGTACAGGACAGCAGACCGCATCAGTGTCTCCGCTAATCTCCCAGCACTCCGATCCTTTCACTTCTCCCATTTTCCTTGGCTTCCACTACTCTTTTACCTAGCTCTCTGAGTGAGCCGAAAATGTATTTCACAACAGAAAAGACTAGGAGCAAGGATTCCAATCACCCACATCTACTATGCAATGCAGGAGATGAGACCTGTGGACTTATCTTAAAAGCTTCACAAACCCACTGGGAACAGAAACATTAAGACATCCTAAAATCGTTTATCATCAAGGCATTAAATTATATCAAACCGAGGGGCTCAGCTGCCCCTCTACTTACTAATGCCGAAATTTCCAACCTCCAGAGAGTTGTGTTCCGTGTATTCGCCACCAAGAGTGAACACTGGGAGGAGTCTTTAAACTAAAGCACTTGGCGTCAACCTTCCCCAAACCGCAAACCCAGCAAAGGTGCGTTGGTGCCATGGAAGTTACAAGTGAGGCCACAGGAACGAGGACAGCTGCGTGGCAGATCCCTGATGATAGTTACCGAGAGTTCTCGACCCGGGCTACAATACTGGAATCACCTGGAAGCTTTAAAAATGCCTATGCCAGGTCCCCTCCCCAGCGATGCCAGTTAATTGGTCTGGAGCACACACGTGCTGGGATGTTATTAACAGCTCTCCAAGTGATTCCAACGTGCAACCACTCTGCTAGGCTCACTGCTCCACTTGTAACCTTACTGCTGACACAATGACTTCTTTCTGAAAGTTTTGTTTCAATCTACAAATCAGATCAACTGTGAAAAGAAATGCTTTTCATGAGACTTTGGTTAGTTCAAGGAATGACTTTTAGACCGTGACTGGCTGTCGCAGCTGTGGTCCACTACGTGTATTACAACAGGTGGTTTCCTTTCATTCCAGGGTCCGAGTCCGAAAGGTACCTTGGTCTTGGAATCCCTTCTAGTCCATTCCTTCATAGGTGGGCATTTGACTACTGCCTGAATAATTCCAGTGACTGGTAAGACACTTCACCCCCACCTGGCTCCAGCTGGCCCGTAATTATCACGCACTGGTCCTTACATGGAGAATACAGATATCTGAAGATGGCTACCAAAGTTCCCTCTGACTCCAACTTCTCTATTCCTCCTGGCCTTGCTTCTAGACTCTCGCGTTTTGGGCACCCTACTCTGCTAGCATGTCAGCTCTTAGACTGGTGAAATGGGAACCTGAGCACAGCATTTCAATTCGTGTAGCCACGTTCCTGTGGGTGGCAAACATTCCTGGTCATTCCCTCCCCTTTAGGGCGCACAGAAGAAAATACTTCTCAGCCCCCTCACCTGAAGTTGCACACATGATTCTTTCTGACCGATGACGTGTGTTGTGTGTCACATGATGAGAGTGCAAAGCCCACGTGTGATTCTCCAGTTTTTTTCTTCTTTCCTACTGAGGAACACCTATGCTGAGACAGTGGGGCTGGAAGCAGCAGCCTTGATCACTGAGTGGAAGGGACAGCTGCCTGGAGAAATGTTCGAACCCGCAGCAAACTATGCGCAAGAAATAAACTTTTATTGTATGAATCAATGGGCTTTGGGGGATTTTACTGCCACGAAGTATGGTCCCAAGGCCAGCAGCATCAGCATCACCTGGGACTTGTAAGAAACCCAAATCATCAATCAGGTCCATCCCAGACCCGCTGAAGCACAAACTCAGGGTGGACACCAGCAATCAGCAGTCTGACAAGCCCTCCAGGCAGTTCTGGTGCTCACGCAAGTTTTGAGACTCACGAGCCAGATTATGGTGCCAAATTAAAGGAAAGGGGTATTAACTTACTTGATATGATGCTGTCTCAGTAGCTACAAAGCAAGATTGTATCAATATTTACAGTCCAATACACGGAGCACGGCAGGGTGCTGGAGGCGCATGTGGCGGCCACCGTGGACCTGCTCGCTAGGAGCTGAGCTTTGCGGCACTGTCGCACCACAAGCTGCACGCAGCCGCAAAGTACACGTCCAAGGCCAAATACCACGGTAACGTTAAGCAGCTGCTGCTCACCGAGATGGGAGGAGCCTACCACAAGGACCTGGGCCTATGCAATGGGAAAGTGTCTGCGCATGTCCTCGAGGGAGACCACTGCACGCTGCGGGCAACGGCCTGGAATCCATCGTGGGCGTCATCCACGGCTGCCTGGCAGAGCCGCCTGCGAGTGTGCAGGAGGACTAGGCCCAGCCCCCACCAGACAGCTCTGCCGCCCTCCTCACCTGGCCTGTCTGCTGATGTGACTCTGCCCCTCTTGGCTGCTAGAGGTAGGCTGTTGGGCGTGTCCTATCCATCTGCCACCACCCATGGGTGCGCGGGGAACCCAAAGCCTGATTTGGAGACGCCCCATCTGTGAAGAGCCAGTGCAGCCCACGGAAGCCGGGCTGAGCCTTTTGTACCAAGTGGACTTTTGCCGCCTTGGTTGGTTGGTTGTTTCTCCACTTGAATTCAGTATTTACTGCATTGCTGGCAAAGCCCCTCACCTCCACCCTCTGTGAAGACCGTAGAAGACACCTGGGCTGGGTCCTGGGCACCATATCCATTCTGCACCCACTGTACATACAGGTGGCCCTTCTCAGCCAGGCCTGGCCCTTGTCCACTGCACGGGAAGTGGCAGGTAAATCAAGTCCCCCGAGAACCAGGACAGGTTTATATATATATATGAAAATAAAGATTATCCAGGCATGGTGGTGTACCTGTGGTCCCAGGGTCCTGGGAGGATTGCTTGAGCCCAGGAGTTTGAGGTAGCAGTGGGCTATGACGACACCACTGCACTCTAGCCCACACAAAAGAGGGAGACCCTGTCTCTCCCCAATAAAGAAAGTTACCCTTTGCTACCCCTGTTTCCTCCATTATAGTCTCCCATGCTAAATGATGATCACAATACAGATAGAGTCTCTTAAAAATATGTTTATCATTCTTAATAAAACGAACCAGGCTCCCATGAGGAATGGTTTACAGCAGGGCCGGTACAGGGAAACTAAAAGATGAACCAGAAACATACCATGACACCAGAAAGGAAGTTCTTGGAAATGTAGCTTGTCAAGAAGACATAGGAGCCATTGAAAGGAACCCCCAATGGCCACATTTAGGACCATTTGAGCAAAAAAGTAAATAATGATAGCAATGGATTCTAACCCATTGGATAAAATAAATATTTGTAATAAAAAACTGAGCTCATAATTACTACAGTTCCACTTAATAAACATAGAAGAAGTGATACAAGTATACTAGAAAAGTCACCTTTAGGCAAACACTACAGTAATAGCTGTTGCGGGCAAGAATAAAGAATGGATGTCCAAATTCCTGGGTGAAAGAATGACAAGAAACAGGCTGTTTGCATAGTCTCAAAGTATCTCCCCATGAGATTAATTACAAAGGGAAAGTGGCCATTTACACTGGAGAAACCTGTCAGACACCACCAAAACCAAGTGTTCAAAATATCATCCCCAGGAATGAGTCATTCTGACATCAGGGACCTCCTGATATGTTGTAAAGAAAAGGGCACAACATAACCCCCATGATATCACTACCAAAAACCAAATGCCCTGAATCTAATAATGAGGAAATATCAGACAAATCCAAACTGAGGGACATTCTACTCAACAACCAATCATCTTCAAAAGTGTCAACATCATGAAAGATAAAGACTGGGAAACTGTCACACACTGGAGGTGACCAAGGAGGCATGACAGCTGAATGCAAAGTGCAACCCCAGCTAGGATCCTGCACTAGACAAGAGACATCAGTGGGACAACCAGTGAAACTGGAATAAGGTCTGAAGACTTTTCAATAGTTCTGTATTGATGTTAATGCCCCCATTTGATCACTGTGCTATGGTTATATAGGATGTTAACATCACGAAAGCTGAGAGAAAGGTATACAGAAGCTCTACACTATTTCTAGAACTTTTATCATTTCAAGGACAGGTACAGTGGCTCACGTCTGTAATCCCAGCAGTCTGGGAGGCCGCAATGGGAGGATCACTTGAGGCCAGGAGTTTGGAGGCCAAACTGGAGGTCTCAAACTGGAGGCCAGTTTGAGACCAGCCTGAGCAGCACAGTGAGACTCCATCTCTACAAAAAATTAAAAAATTAGCCAGGTGTGGCAGGACACAACTGTAGTCCTAGCCACTTGGGAGGCAGAAGCAGAAGGACCACTTGAACCCAGGAGTTCGAGGCTGCAGCGAGCTATGATGATGCCACTGTACTCCAGCTTGGGCAACAGCGAAATCCCACATCTTAAAAAAAAAAAAAAACAAAATAACAAAAAATCTAGGGTTCAGAGAGGAAATATAGGATAGAAACAAAATGAAGAAAATGGCTACTATATACTGTGTTAGAGACATGATTTCATTGATTTAATTTCAAAAGAACCTTATGTGGTAAATTATTATTTCCATTTTAGACATAAAATGAAGCTAGAAGGTCATTTTTTTTTTTTTTTAACAAAGTCACACTGCTAGTGGGTGGTGGTGCCAGAATTCACACACAAGTCTCTTGGACTCCTCCCACGTTACAAACACAGAACCAGACCACATCTACACCATGAAGAATCTTGAGAGATCTAAGGTTCATCTGGGTGTCACCTGAGTTCCATAACTTGGTACATGCACCTCTGCTTTAGGGTCTTTTCATTAAAAAGTGCAGTAATAGTTTTTGATGTGTAGGGGTATACCAAGCAGCAAATGAGAAAATGACTACAAGCATCACAGATCACATAGTGATTTCCAAGATTTGAACAAGTACGGACACCTTTTGCTTTCTTATTTTACTGCCAGCTCACATAACTACAGAATGTTTGCTCTCTCAGAACGACCTCAGACACCTCTTTCAGAGGATCTTAATTTGAGGTTCCTAGAAGACCCCTTAGGGCAACCAAACAAGAACAGGAGGAACAACAAAAAAAAGAAGAACATTAGGAGGTACATAACTTGTCTAACATTGTATGCAGAATTCTGTGTATTTGTACACGTATCTGAGAAAGGGCTCATCGCATGGATGAGATCGTCAGGTTAACGACACTGACAAGCCCATCCTCCTGATTTCATGGTTGAAAATAAAGAGATTACGGAGGTGAAGGAATTTCCGTGGTTATGAAACTATTTAAGTATCCAAACCTAGACTTCTAGGAACTAGTGTGTACTTGTGACTAACGCAAAGCCTCTTTCCATGTGTGCAGTAAGGATCCAAAGATAACTGCTGCACCAGGGACGCCAGAGATGGCCCTGCAGGGCACCTCGCTGCAAGCTACAGAGGACACCACAGTAAGACAGACACAGAACTTGCCCTCAAAGGACAGCTAAAACCTGGCCATGACAAAACAGTAATATCAACTTTACAAAGAGATCAGTTTTTTTTTATCGACTTTTCTATATGGAATTTCTACAACACACTTTTTACAATGTTGCTGCTTTAACTATTTTTATTTTTTAAATGGCTAAACTAGGAATTCAGCAAGTTGTGGGTTATAAAATGATTATGCCTTTAATAAACATGTATTGAATATCTGTCAAAAAATCTAGGTACTTATCAGATTACAACAAATTACTAGAAAAAAATTAAAAACCACTAAAAGTAGATACAGGGTTGGTATTAGTTTAAAAAATGCACTGGAGACAGAGAAGCTAGCTTCTGAATAACTAGCATAACTGGAACTATGTTTATGAATCTTGAAGAGAAGGCTACTGAATTATCTTTAAAAAGTAGAAGTCTACACAAAATATTTCTTTTAGTATTTTTGGATGGGAACTGAGGAGAGTAACAAAGGTCAAAAATAATTACTGAAACCAAAAAGGCCACCTAGAACAAACAGCAGTGAATTATTTTTATGTGAATTTTTAACTTATGCCAGTTGGATTCACTCCTAACTTAAAATCCTTTCTCTAAACCCTATTAAAGTAACAATCACACTAGTAGCAATAACAATAAGGTAATGACTATTCTATGGTTGGCAGAATGTGTTTAGATGAACTCCAAAATTATTCTATACACATATATATTATTCTTTAAGTCATAATTATGGTATTGAAATCAAGTATACCTTCACAGTTCACTGGTTCAGAACATTATTTATCATACTGCATAATCCTATTTCATTGGGTAACCCAATAAATTCAGATCTTTCCAATAACTTCCTGCCTGGTGGAAGTAAACATTTATGATTTCCTAAGACCTTTAGCCAAATATAATTTTCAATCCCTTATAAATTAATAGCATATTTCATATTTATATCTCATCTTAAACCCAAAAGGATTGGAGAATGCTTATCACCTCACATATAGTTCTTTTCTAGGTACCTACAACACAGGACACTGGGCAGTCTCTAAAGCATGTACCCATTTTAAAGAAGAGGAAGTTAAGACTAAGGAGGGGTTAGGTATCCTCGACTTACTATGAGGGTAGGTGTAGAAGCCCCCAAAGCCCTATGGATAGGAACTGAAGAAAGGAAGAAGCATGAAGTCCAATGAAGAAAGAGGTGGGGGCCCCCTTCACACAGTGGGATTCTGATAAGGTAGAGTAGACCTGGAAAGCCATGCTACGAAGGCTGGACTATTGTGAGGGCAACAGGAACAAAACACTTTGTGCAAGAGAGCAACACAGCCGGATCTGTACCTTAGGAAAAACTCTGGCTACAGTGAGAACCACAAATCCGAGGAAGAACTGACAGCTGCCTACACAAAAGCAGTGGCTCTGAAAAGAGATAAATGGGTGGACTAAAGGGTACTCAGGCCGCCCCTGAGGGGGCTGGGTGGAGAGAAGGAATTATCAAAGTCAAGATGGACACCGAGCTTCTGCAGAAGCTGGGGGCGGGAGAGTAGCTGAGGTCCACTGTTGGGCAGGCTCAGACGAAAGCTTCTGTGAGTTATCCAAGAAGCTGAAACACTTAATAAGTGGCAGGATTTCGGAGACTGGCATTCAGGCGAGAGGCCACAGCTGGAGACATCGTTCTGGCTGTTTTCTGCGCACGTGCTGTATGTGGGAAGCGGAGCAACGAGAGTGAGTGACTTTCCCCGAGAATTACATGTTTTGAAGACAGAAACCTGAGGGGTGTTCCAGCAACCACGAGAGAACTCAGGACAAAGTTGTGTTCCACAGTAAAGGTAGAAAACGCTTTCAGAAAGAGCTGCCAATCGTGTGAAATACTGCAGTGGGGCCAATGGAGGCAAAGAAGGAAACATGTCCAGCGACTCCACAGCAAGGAGGTCCCGAGAGAATGGGTTTGTTCAGGGATGAGGTGGGTCTAAAGCCCGAAGGCAGCAAGCTGGGGAGTGGACGGGAAGGGACATGTGGACAGCAAGGTGCCCATTTGCTTGTCTGAGAGAAGAGGGAGCAGACACAGGGCAGGAGATGTGAAGTGTGGGGGACGTGAGTATTCTGCAGGAGGAAAGGAATAAAGAATGGGAACAGGTACGAGATGCTTGCAGGTGGGGTGTTTGGAAGTGGAGGGCTCCAGTCTGACTCGGCGCGGTAGAGCTCACGCCCTGGCCACTGCTCCCTTCACTCTTTCCACGTCACTGGCTTGTAAAGACACGACTTCCCTCCCCTCTCCACCTCCCCTCCACCCTCGCAGGAGGCTCAGGGAACAGAATCCAAACCACAATCTAATCTGATGCACCTCATCCCCAAAGGCAGGGCCTCAACTCCTTCAAAGCTAACCCTAAAATCCTGCCAAGCCAATGGCTCCATCTAGCACGGCGAGCACACACTGTGCACACACGGCCGGTTCAGAGTGGGCTCCGGGCCCCAGTCCTAGAGCAAACGGTTTCCCTAAGTGCTACATTTCATCCCACCAACTCTTTTTTGGAGTCATCTCCTCATCTTATCGTCGAGATCTGATAATTATCTGATGTACACGATAAAGGTAATATTTTTAAAAAGGAAAAGAAAAAATCTAATGTTAGAAGACAGTTACAGAAATCTCACATGTAAAAGAAAGGAAAGGATGGGACTACTAGGTAACTATTAAGGTCAGCTCCTGTTTTAACATTTATGATATCCAGTTTGGATTCCAAGTAAAGACGACTTTTCCTAGAATCACCGCATCAGGCTCTGGAAGAACTACTGGTAGTGTATTTATGCAGTGGGTTGATACAGTATTGTTCCTTACAAACGACCCAATATTTACAATGAGCATTACAGGATGCTACTTAGGATGCCTAAAATTGGGATGATTAAATAATCAATATGCCACTAAAGGCAAATATATTCTGTAAGTAACTATTTATAGTGAGACCAAATATAATAAAAAGATCTTTTTGCAATTCATGGTCGTTGTGATCGATGCTCAAAGGCCATTTGGATGGTAACAAGGTAAAACATGTCAGATCGTTAGTAGCTCAAATAAATGGTATAAATAAATGAGATTACAGAGTAATGCTTAACACACTTAATATAACAAACTGTGCAAGGATGTAGTATATACTAATTCTTTTGTACTCATTATATAGGTTCACTAAGGAAAACTACTTTTTTCTATTGGCTAAAGTTAAAGAAATAAGACGGCTTTCTTTAAAAACATCATGTATTTGAGCCCACTAATCAATCTTAGTATCACTAAAAGTGGGACACGTTGGTATTATGTTCCTCATGATGAGACAGAAAAAGAATATAGCATCTATGACACATTCTTATCCAAAAAAATTCAACCTGAATCTAATCAAAATTCTGGGAATTATGGGATAAAGAGGAATAAGTTAAACAATACCAAAAAGAAGCAATTACCTAAATCCAGTAAGATGAGGGATAATCTGTAGGACACACAACCCAGTTTTTCCAACAAATCACAGTACATGAAAAAAACAAATAAAACGGAGGGAGGGCAACAACCACATGCAATGTGAAGGCTCTTTCTGGATCCTGACCACAAGGAACCAACTCTGAGACAACCAGGAAATGTGAGTTCAACCTCATCTTGTATCTAATACAGTATTAGATAACATTTGAAAATAATTTTGCTAATCTTATTAGGTCTAATAATGGGTCTTTTCAAAATTCCTTATCAGGTGGAGACGTGCACTTACTATTTTAAAAAAGAGAAAGAACATACATATTGTGACTCAGATTTTTCGGTGATTTTGAGTTTTAGAGCTTCTCCTGGTGGGTGAAGGTGAAGTTCCTCTTCCTACTACCAGACTCAAGGAAGAGCCATGTGAGTCACACAAATGCTACTAGCAGTTTTGAGCACCTCCACTTTCTTTCTCGGCCCGTCTTCCTTATTTGTCACAGGGCTGAGAGGCACATTCAAACGGTTTACTACTGTTCTCGGTTTCCTCAGCTACAAACACGAACGTGGTGAATAACTTGCATCTAGTCTTGGTGTGTGCAAGTGAAGGAAACGATTAGCAAAATCAGAGAACAAGAACAGAAGGATTTGGAAATGGCCATTTTACAGATAAAGAAACTGAGGCACAGAGACAGAGTGGTTTCTGAGGTCATGCTACCAGTGACTGACAGACCCAGGCCGAGAACCCGAGTCTCGGTGGTTTGCCAGTCGGGGGCTCTTTCTTCCGCTCACGCGGAGCGGCCCCACTCTCTACTGACCTTCCCATGCTCCTTCCTCACGTGGGATATGTACACATCTCTCTGCGTGAACAGGCGGTCACACTCCCAACACGTCCACCCAGGACTGGCCACTTTCTTGGGTTCCACTGATTTTTTCACAGGAGATGGAGATTTCTTTTCCAATTTCTCTTTCCCGTTCATGGATTTGGTGTCCTCTTTGTTCTGATTTGCTGAATTTTGAGTTGCAGGCTTAATGCTCAAAGGCAAGTTTATACCCAAGTTTGGAGGCCCTTCAATACTTTTCAATGTTCCATGCATAGACTACATTATAAAAAGAAAAGAAATATCTATCACAAATCACACCACTAAAAGAAAGCACATGTAGACTATCTTAATTCATTATAGACATTTCAATAGGATTTTATATTCATTCAAAAATATTTCTTAATATATAAAGAAGAAAACCTAAGCTAAATATACATTTAAAAAGATAAAGGCATATTAATTTTTATGATTGCTGTAAGTTATTTTTAGTTCCAAATAATTTTTAAAAGCTTATATATTTGTGCCATTTTAAAATTCTTTCAAGACCAACCTTCAAATTTAAATTCTTTAATTTGAATCCAAATCAATCCTGGTACTCTATCCTCCCACAATGCCCCAGAGGGAGCCTCTCTACAAAAGACCACTTCTGAAGAACACTTTAATTTCCCATCAGCCCAGAAATGTCTAAATAGGCTAACATACCATTAGGTATTCAACTATAATGAATCGACTTGAATGAACATCTAATACCAACACATTAATAGCAAGCGTTTCTCTTTCCTTTCATGTTCCCAGAATACTTGTAAAAGTTTGGGGTTTGCTGGGTTTTCTGGGTAATTTTCATCTCCCTACACCCTATTCCGACTCATCCCTTCTTACTGATAGTACCTCGGCTTGAGAACTATGCATGTTAGATCTGTAAAAAGTCTTTTAAAATCATTTAGCTGTTTATTATCATTAACATAGTCACAACAGCCATCTTCAACTTATACTCACAGGACTTCAAATTTGGGAAGGGTAAATTAGTGCAATTTGATTATAAGACCAGCTCACTTTGGTTTTTGTTTTGTGTACTAAGAGCATGGACAAGAGGGAGGAAGGAAGGAAGGGAGGGAGGGAGGAAGGAATGGAGGGAGGGAGGAAGGAAGGAAGGAAGGGAGGGAGGGAAGGTAGAGAGGGACGGTAGAGAAAGAGAGAAAGAAAAGAAAGAAAGAAAATCTGTGGTTCAATATATAATTTATCTTGGAATAGGGCCTTCTCTTCTTATTGGCATTCAGGCTTGTAGTTAGTCTCCAAATTCCTGAACCTACAGAAAGACATAACAAGAAAAACTCTTCCACAAGTACAGGACCCCCTGCTGGGCCACAGACTCAACAAAGTGGAGATCTCAGCTCCATATCCCTTCTTGAGTGTTCAAGTAAGGAGCTATTCCTTCAGCACACTCTCCATACTTACTCAAGGTACGGTCTTCTCTGAACAGTACCAAGAATTAGCCAGCCTTCTTCAATACTGTCTTTCCCCAGAGGAAAAAAAGGGGGGCTCGATGATTTTCTCTTAGCAGAGGTTACGAGATCTACCCAAATAGACAACCATTAAACTGATACACAAAAGGGAGGTGAAGTGAATGTCTAACCATGTTCCTTTGCAAAGAAAAAATCTGGAGCAAGACGTGATTTCTTGATAGTCAAAAATTATACATTTGCTTCTTCTCCACTATGCAGGCCAGAAGGCTTCTCTGTCTGGCCTTTTTCAAAAGAGAACTAAGTTTTTACATTTTTAACCACTTAAAATCCAAAGAAAACAAAATCTAAAACCTTCTAATAAACTTTTCTTAAGTTTCTAGACAAATGCATTTTCACTAATGGACAAGTTGAAGAGAGAGTCAAGTATTAAAGTATTCTTCTGTAAGATAACCTTAAAGTACTATAGAAATCACAGAAAAGCCAAAAGTTCTTTAACAAAAGAGGGTGATGGCCTGTGTACTAAAAAGAGCATTTCAAACTTACTAGTTTTATTTACACATTGTAAATAAAAACAAGACTATTAAAAACAAATGTCATTTTTAAATAAAAGAAACACAAGTTAATTCTTTTAGAATTGGTTTTTCCAGCTGGGCACAGTGGCTCACGCCTGTAATCCCAGCACTTTGGAAGGATCGCTTGAGGACAGGCCTTTGAGACAACACAGTGAAATCCGGTCTCTACAAAAAAATTTGTTTAAAAAAAAAAAAAAATGGTTTTTCCTTAGCTCCTATAACAATAATTAATTTAAATGAATGCTTGTAATTTGAAAGTGTACTTTAAATGTAAATGCCAATGTGTAGTACGGGGGTCCTACAAAGTAAATAAATACGCATTTTGGCAGACTGGATGACACAAATTGGATTAAACTGGGCAAAGAAAGATCCACCTTCAAATGAATATGCATGCGGAGAAACACTGTTCCTGTTCCACTTCCTCTTAACTCCTTCCTCACGAAAAAACTGCGCAGCACAGGTGCTGAGCAATGTGAATAAGTAACGAAAGCTAAATGTATTACCTTAAAAATGAAAACAAAACAGGGTGACCCTAAACTTCATCCTTACCTATCCCCAAATACATAAATGCAGGATAACATTTTAAAATGCACAGAACATACTTGCAACGAGAACGTAAGTGATTATTCCCACTGTTTTGATGTTATGTAGTCTTACAAAGGTTTGGATGAATAAAAACCATTCTTTCCTCCTTGCAGGCACAGGATTTTACCACTCCTCTTCAGTTCCCGTTTCTTGGAACCTGTATTCCTCCAAATTCACTATTAGCACAAGGAAGGCCCTACCCACAAAGTCACTGACCCCACCTGCAGATATAAAGATAAGTTCCAGAAAGCGAAGACCTAAAAAGCCTCTTCAGAAGCAACTGTTCTCTCGTTCCTTTTTTTTGGTTGGCCCACATATAGTATGTAAAATATTTGGTCTACTTCCAATGTCCCTAGGTTTTTATTAGCAGTTTTTGGTTTTTCCTGATGATTCATTAAATAAATATTTACTGTCAAGATAATTTTGTAATTTTAGCTAAAACACTGGAAATATCTTAAAAGAGGATTTTACTGTGCTTCAAGTGGAAATGATGAAACGTACCTCCCATGCATTTCATTCACTCTAGTAATGGCACGACCACCACTATCTTCGCCTTGCCAATACGGAACAGAATCTCCAAGATGTTAACTTCATTTACAATAGGCAATTACTCTATTGGAACTCAAATATGTTCAAGACAGAAAATTCTAAGGGTTAATACAGTCATTTAACTGACAGGGGACGAATAATTCAGAGACTTTATTTGCTCTTTAAACTGATTTTTTTTTGTATAACATATTTTTAAAAGAGCAAAACTAAGAGAAAGAGATTGAGTTCATGATAATACTGGGTCTCTTGTTTCTCCGTTTAAAAACCAAATTCATTTTAATCTCTGAAAGCCAGTGGATATTATCTCCTAATCACACAAGGAATAAAATTGTTGAACCTATCACAGTGGACAGTTAAGAAGCTAGGACTAAGCACTGGCCTTAGTAAGCTTAAAAGGCTATAAATAGACTTCGGTGCCCCTTTTGGGGGTTAAAGAGTAAATAGTCCAAACTGGACATACGCTTACTCATTTCATTAACTGAACACCCCCCACGGACCAGGTACTATGCTATATCCTAGATATTTAATAGTCAATTCACATGCAATCTTTAGAGGAAAAAAGGACTAAAAGATCTAGGGGCATCAATTATAATGCAAACTTAACTACTTAAAAAATTGCAAAGGAAAATCTTTATTTTTCTAAATATACCGATGTTTGTAAAAATTAACAATAACCCATCACAGCCTCTATTTCTAAATCCCATACAACACCGAGTTCTCAAAAAAAGTAAACTTCACAGTCGTCATTTTCATATACATATATATGAACCCTAATACCCTACTATTCTTTTAAAATCAAGGCATGCATTGGTTCCTTTTCACTAGTCTTTTACAGTGAGCAGATCGGGACTCCTAAATAAAAGCATCCCATAGTCAAGTGAACACACGGTGACAGCATGTAAGTTGCTCACTGACAACTACCAGCATCCATCCCTTCCTTCAACTGCAAGGTATGTTTTTTAGTAATCTGTAGCTCAGGCTTGATTTATGAGCAATGAATGTATCTGCAATTCATTTAAAGGAGAGGATAGATGCACACACACCTTGATATGGTCCATCATAAGTTGCTTCTGTGCATATAAAAGAGAACAGTCTGGACACTTGAAAACAGACACCTTCTGGTTTTCAGTGTGTTGGTCAAAGTGGCGATACAGCAAGGTTTGCAGGGTGAACACAGTGTCGCACATGGAACACTTATATATTATTCTAAAATAGAAGAAGTGCAGCGAAATAACGTCAGTCAGCCTCATCTCTCAAGTCTCTGCTACTTTACAGCTGAAGAACTCAGGAGGCAGAAGCACATTGAGTACACACAAATATAATAAAAAGAACAAAAGTTTGGCTTTGAAACAAACTTTGGAAGACAGCTAGCATCACTCAATCATGAAACAATCTTAAACATTTTGAGTAAAGACGCATTTGGCTACATTTATTTAAAAGTCTAAATTAGCGACCATTTTACTGCTCGCAAATCTACAACTGTACAAAGTCTTCATGTTGGTTACTTTAACACAAAGCAAAAGCATCACTTTTTTTTTTGAGATTTTTTTTTTAAGATCAGACAAGGCAATATAGCTCGATGGTGGTACACTAACTTGAAAAACAGTTTGAATTGGATTAATGAACTAAGTAGGCCTACTCAACTCCAAAGTTTTCTTTTAGAGTTAGTAGCAATTTTACACTTAAATGTCAACATTTCTATACTTCTTCTTAACATAAGAAGCCCTATGCCAGTAACCAATTATACAGTGAAATAAAGAAATAGGAAAGAAAATCAATACAACTGTTGTTTTAACACTTGAATGTTTCTTATGCTTTAAGTGGTTTAAAATACTCACTTGTTCACTACAAACTATTTCTGCACGTAATATGTTATCACCAAGCAGCCTCCTTAAATTAAGTCAGCAGACCTAAATCTTCGGAACGTAATCTCTCCTACCCACCTACACTCTCCACCGAAGCCCAGGCAGGAGATGCTGATGTCTGCAGGGGTTAAAGGACGAAGCCTCCTCTGCCACCACCCTTCACCTCCAATGGATCTGAACGGTCACTTGTGAACAACTCTGACCATGGTAGGTCACCCTTTTTTCAGTAACTGCTCCAGGTCACCCTGTTCCTTAGGGGTAGCTCTATGGGAATCTGTGTCTCCTTTGAAGAACTATGAGGATAGGCACAAAGAATTCCAGGGAGCAGCTTAAGAAAAGATCAAAGAGAAATGACTGAATGTGAAGGTTAGAGATGAAAATTTGAGGTTTCACCTGATATTTCCACAGCAAAGTTAATGAAAAGAATGCCCCTAAAACCACTTGCCTTTCCTCTCAGGGTCTTAAGAGACCACTTCTCACGTGGCTTCAAACCTCACTGTGTGATTCTGTCTAAAAATTACAGATTTAGCCTTCATTTCTTTTCAGTTTTGGGGCGTTTGTTTTTTGGGGGGAGATAGGGTCTCTCTCCGTCTCCCTGGCTACAGTGCAGTGGAGTCCTTGCAGCTCACAGCAACCTCAAATTCCTGAGCTCAGTGATCCTCCTGCCTTAGCCTCCTGAGTATCTGGGACTACAGGCATGTGCCACCATGCCCAGCTAATTTGTCAATTTTTGTAGAGATGGGGTCTCCCTCTGTTGCTCAAGCTGGTCTTGAACTGCAAGGCTCAAGTGATCCCCCCTGCCTCGGCCTCCCAGAGTGCCAGGATTATGGGAGTAAGCCACCAGGCCTGGCCCTTTTTTTTTCTTTTTCTACGTAACATTTATAAATTTAACTGGAATGGCACATTTTTATAAGTTCTTGACATGTTAGTTACTTTACCTCAGCAATCAAGCACCCTTGATTGGCAGGAGTGGGGGTTATTTCTGAAGATCAGACAAGGTTTTACAGGACTTTAAAATGCAGCCCAATGTTGGTACACTCATGATGTGCCATCATTAACCTAACAGGTGTGACAAAGATGTTTCACTTCCTCACTATTTGAAATAGGTTAGTGTTGTGAACAGCCCAAACATCCAGTAACATAAGTGATTAAACAGAACATCTGTTGGGTCATTAAATGCGAAATGCCCAATTTCAAATCAAAAGTTTAGTTTATTACATCTCAAACAAGAAGCAGTACATTTAGTCAAAGTGTGTGCCTAAACTACTGACACAGTTTTACCATGTTAATGGTAGCTTGTTTATGCCAGCAGCAAAGAAGCCTGGAGAGCGAGTGGCAATGAAACCATGAAAGGCATTTTCCACAGCTTGTTGAGAATTGAATATTTTTCCATGCAAAGAGTGGTCCAAAGCCTTAAAGAAGTGGTAGTCAGTTGGTGCAAGGTCTGGTGAATACAGCAGATGACAGAGAGTTTCCAAGTCCAGCTGCTGTGGTTTGAGCAGCGTTGTTTGTGCGTCATCTTGCAAGAGGACTGGCCTGTCTCTATTGACCAGTCTTGGCTGCTTAATCACAAGCTTCCTCATCATTTCATCCAACTGGTTGCAGCAGACATCCGCTGTAAATTAATTGACTGACCAGGTTTCATGAAGCTGTAGTGGACAATACCAGCATTGGACCACCAAACAGATACCATTAGCTTTTTTTGATGCATATTCGGTTTGGGACCGTGTTTCAGCACTTCATCTTTATCCAACCATTGTGCTCAATGCTTGCGACTGTCAAAAAGAATCCATTTTTCATCACACATAACAATATGGTGTAGAAATGGTTGGCCTTTATGTCGTGACAGCAAGAAAGGCAAGCTTCCAGACGATTTCTCTTCCGACACTTGTTTAATTCATGCAGTATCCATCTATCCAGCTTCTTTACCTTGCTGATTTGTTTCAAATGTTCCAGTATTGTTGGAATAGTAATATCAGACCTCGTTGCTAATTCACTCTTAGGTTGAGATGGATTCGCTTCCACCACAGCTTCAGCTCATCATTATCCACCTTGGTTTCAGTTCGCTCACGAGGCTCATTTTTAAGATTAAAACCACCAGAACGAAACTTCTCAAACCATTAACATACTGTGCACTCATTAGCCACATCCTTCCCAAACAGTATGTTGATACTTTGAGCTGTCTGTGCTGTACTGGTTCCATAATGGTACTCATATTTGAAAATAATATGAATTTTTTACTTATCCAAGGTTTCACAAAAATTGCTCTAAAAAAATTTTTAAAGATAATCACAAGCCAAACTGTGCATTTGAAAGAATGAGGATGTACCTTCACAATAAAAATAAAACAAGAAGTGTCAAAGTGAAATGTCAGAGATTCCAACTGTCAAACTTAGTACTTAAGGAAATCGGACATTTCATACTTGATAACCTAATATTATAAAGATTTTTTAAATGATGCTGCAGATATATACCAATGACACGGAAAGATTTTCATGAAACTCAGAGCAACAGATAACAAGACGGTATATACGATATGATTGCATTTTTTAAAGGGTATAGAAAAGAAACAGAAGGCATATGATTGTCATCTTCTCTGCTGGATGATAGCATATGTATTCTTTTTATTGTTTTGCTTGCCTGTACTTCGCAGTTTTTCTGTAAACAGCATATAACAATTTAAAAAAAGAATAGCTTCAAGAAAAGAACTGAGATTTACTAGCTGGGCTAAGAATTTCCTCAGGATTCAATTCACACGTTTTGAGAAATAACCATTTCAGAAAAAACGGCATGGTTAATTTTGTTCATGTTACATTCCTTTGGGGAGGGATTTTGTTTGATATGTTGTCTTGTAGTTAATAACAGAGAAAGTATAAATAGGAGATAACCTATTTGCTCAGGCATCTTTCTGAGGAAACTTAAGACGAGGCTATTGGTATAATATCGGGGAGCTATAAAGGGGAAGATGGTGACTTCACAGGGGAGAAGACTGAGAGACACCAACTTGACTTGGTGACAAAGCGTGCCGTCACCACTAACCAGAAGACAGGTGGACGCTGCCTGAGCTCCTGATATGAGCTACCAAGGAGACCACAGCACGCCCTCTGAGGCATCCCGCCAAGAGCGCGAGCTCCCATCCAGCTATGAGAAAGCAGCGACAGGCCAGGCAGGGCTGACCTCAGAACGGGAAGCCTGTATCCCCTCCTGGATGGCCAAAGACATGGAAGGGCAGGGCAAGCTGAACACCTGTTCCAGACGGAAGGACACTGATGAGGCAGAACAATTCAATCCAAAATGTATACCCAGAAAGGATCTTGGATGAGAAAGGAAAAAGACATCATCTCAACAACTGGAGAAATTTGAATAAAATCTAGGAATTGGACAGTCTTGCAACCAACACTGATGTCTCGATTGGGGGCTATATGGTGGTAACTTACATGAGAGTGGGAGGGACAGAACACAACAAAGTATTTGCTTCACGATGTGCCTTTACTCCTAAATACAAAGGTGGGCGCGGGACGGAGGGGGGACGACACCAAATACCGTAAATGCTGACAACTGAGGAATCTGGTGTGGACAATGCAAGAGCTCTCTGTACCTTCTTCCAACTTTTTGTAGGATAGAAACTATTAAAAACTGTTGCTGATGTTTTTGTGTTTCACAAAAAGCCCAAATAAAGGCACCATGAACCTCACAGATGTGGTTTTTAGGGACAGAACAGGAGGCTGGAGCAAACTCTCCAAAGACGAGAGAAAAATTCCAGGGAGACAGACTGCCAGGCGAGAGGAGGGAAGACACTACAGACAGGGAAAGAGCACTTTGCACGAAGGCGGAGTTCTGCCTGGGCACGGCCTGCTGGGAACAGCGAGAACCCCAGCGTGGCTGGATTCCCAGGGGTGCGGGAGCTTCAGGCGGAGGGCACGGTGGAGCACCTAAGGGCTTTGAAAGCCAAACCTAAACGTCCAGACCTAACGCTACATGCAAGCCTGGGTGAGCAGCCGGGTAACTACACTGTAACAAAGGGTCAGGGAGCAGAGAGGAGGCAGAGAGGAGAAGGAGACAGAGGGTGTGGAGGAAGAAACAGGAACAGAAAGCCAAAGCCAAATACCCACGACTCAGGTCAAGCTTAGAGCCACCAAAACTGGCCAGCACATAGTGCCACACCTGAAACGGGTGTAACAGGTGAATAAAGGATTCTAAACTCTGAGATTGCTGCCATAAACCTCCTCCATTATCACTGACTGGATCCGACTAGATGCAAAGTACTGCCCTCCCTGTCACGGACCTAATCCCCACGGCCCCGGTTAGGTGGGTTACGCTATTGCCATTTCACAAATGGGACAAGAGACCTAGAGAGATTTGATAATCTGCTCGGTGTTAAATAAATCCCACAGCCAAGGTTCAAATTCAGCTTTCTCTGACTCTACGGTCCGCCGCCGTGCTGCTATTCTAATTTTCTATGTTTTATTTCTTAGGAACTTGTTCAAAAACTCTGTCTCTTATACAACATTTAATTTTGGAGCTCTCATTTCTCTATTTACATACATTTAGAAACTGTAAATAAAAGGAAAGCATAGCAAAAGAAATTGCTGTTAATTAGATGTCAAGGAAAAAATAAAAACGGACACACAACTTTATCAACATAAAATACAGTAATGGACATTCAAAATGATTTTGAAGCATCCAGAAAATATCAAAGGGTATTCAAAGTGTCCTTTTAGACAGCAGGGAGACATGCCTGCCCCACACTGGAAAACAGGAAACAAAGCACTTACAACAATAACTGGCACACAGTAAACACTACCTGAATGTGTGTTAAATAAAAATCTCGTGTCGTGCTTTTAGAACTGAGGTGCTGTGAATGCAGGACTTTGTATTTTCAGACATCCATATGTTCTCTAAAGAAAATGGGTTGAGGGATTATTTTAATATTGATTGTTAAGAATTAATGTAAGCATTTGCATAATTTGGAATCATTTGCATGGCCACCTGTTAATCAAATACTGCTGGGAGATTTCAGTGCCTGGGGTTCCTTTGCGGTGGGACCTACTTACTGATTTTGGACTAATGTAAACAGGACAGAGATGGATTTAATGTCAAAAGGAAACTCCTGGGCCAAATGTAGGCCAAACAGCCACAAGATGAAAGCTTTTACAGTAGCTTGAACCGGAAAAGGTGACAGATGAGTCTCTTAGGCGCTGCAGTGCAGGTCTGATAGGCACAGCAGAGCCAGGGCAGGATAAGCCCACCCTCATGCTGCATCGATGCTATTAACTCACATCTCCTTTTGTTTACCATTTCATCTGTAAATTTGTTGTAGTTTTATATGTCAATATACAGTATCTATTTTTAGTCCTGTACTTGTTAAAGCACCAAAGTATTAAAAAAAATTTAAAGAAAATACCAGAACAATGTTTTCCTATACACTACTCAAATTTGAGGAATACTGTTTTAGCTTATTTTAATCATTTGCTGCCTTATAGTCCCAGGTAACAACTACTATTCCAGAATTCATACAATCAAGCTTCATTTATTTGAATAAAGAACCAAATAAAAATTACACTGGCTGTAGGGGCGAGGCTGCATCAGTGCCCAGAAGTCTTACTTGTCATGAAAACTAAGGCCACTGAAATTCACTGATCCCCATCTTCAGAGTCAAGATACCGAGTTGCATATAGAGCCCCTAATTTGGCATGTGTTTCATGTTAGGGATTAATCTACAAAAATCAGAGTGAAGGTATTATTAGAATAAAACTCCACTGTTTTTTAGCAAACAGTCATTTCTAATCTTCAATCATGTCTCCAAAACTAAATGTTACAACAGGAGCCGTGTGTATGTGAGAGTGAGTGATATCTGCATATGTTCCCCCTAATATTTCCTTGATTATGGAGCTATGGGCAAAAACATATTAACAGATTTGGACAGTAAATCTAGCCTCGAGTAATTATCAAATTCTCCGTTGCCGTAAGTGATCCAGGAATTAAACGGGCATGACCAGGAGCATTTACTCCGGTGCTGTGTGCACAATGAGAGAGTGAAGAAATGTAGGCGAGAACTATGCTTCCGGAGCCCCCATGCTGACACACGGACGGTGTGCCACACACCTGAAACATGCCGTCTCATTTTACCCTCACTAAAGTGTTACCCTCACTTTACGGGGAGAAAACCACGGGTGAGAAAGTGAACGGGCCAAGGTCACACGGCTGGCGGGCAGTAGGATCTGACCCTCTGCTGTGAAGCTGCCCTAATGCGGGCAGCCCCTAAGTGTCTGCTCATGAACCCTTTCATAATTAAAGACTCCACTAAGCAAAAAATTGATCAAATTAAGAGCAAGATTATGGCAAAAATAAAATTTACTTTGATTAACCAAGGACTTAGACTGGCTATGAAGTTAAATTCAGTAACCAGTGCCTTGAGTTGACTTCATCTCATAAATATTACTTTTTAAGTAAAAGCGTATCCTATGAAAAAGGAACTACAGAAAAATTTAAAGATGACAGGTTTGTTTGGTTTTTTTTAATAGTTTTCCTAGAACTTGTCAAAATCATCTTATAAATAAAGTAGATAAATATTCGCTTGCTGAACAAAAATGGATGACAAGAGCATAAATAATTGGTAACATTTTTGGACAAGGACTTCACCTAGAAAGAATAGAAAGGTTTGGGTGAACTATGAGCTATGAGCTGTACTTCAAGAGCATAAATATTGGCATAGTTGTGTAATTAATTTTTATTCAGTAGAACTACTACCTCCTCTAAATTACTAATAAAGTAGTGGATTAAAATGTCGGGATGACTTACTTCGGTTCTCCTATCTTGATGCCAGGATGCTGTGTGTAGGCATGGGAATGTGTACTTGGGGCAGACTTAAACGCCATTGGACAAATAGAACACTTGTAGAAGACTTCACAGTGGGAACCTTGGATGTGAGACTTCAGCGCAGCCACATCAGAGTATACAACATTGCAATGCACACATCTGTCAGAAGAATAAACACGCAGTCATTAGCACAGGACCACTACACATGCGCAACGGTGCAAAAACTGGGTAAAATGAAAATATTTTCACAGCCCTTTCAGGTTCCTAATGGCCTTCCGGAAGTGTATTCTGGGTTTCTTCTATTTATAACAAATCAACTTATTTTTATATGTTTAAGAGGAAAGATTACGAAGAAGAAAAATACAACTCAAATGGTCTATTTTTTGAGCCTCTTTAAAGTTTCTAGGAATGGATGACCAGATTCCAGACTACGGTGAAACTGATGGAGTGTGCAGGACACGTCAAGACGAGGGAACACAGCAAGACCCCGTGACTTCTGACTTTGGAGAAGAGTTCCACATGCTCAATTCTGACACCAGTGCCCTGAGGTTCCTACCCACCCTCAACACTCAAATGGCATTTCTAACGCAAGAAATTGTCAACATCTAAACCTACATGCCATCGACAGAGGGGCAGAGAGGAACCAATGATTATTGGCTTCAAAGCCATGGCCCACTGTTTCCTGGTGCACACTAATGTGGGTCAGTGTATCTGGAGGTTATGGTGGCCCATGGGGTAGAGAAGGTCAACCACCTAGGTCTTCTGTCTGCTAGAATATAAATTTAAGTGCACTTGTATTTAAGAAATTACATGAATTATAAACTTCTGAAAAATCGGCATCTCTAAAAAAAAAAAAAAACTACCTCTCTAGCTAACCTTACTTTTTTGATTTCTAATAATTTGAATTAGCTAATCCCTTACTCAAATCTAATCCTATAGAAACAACGTTAAAACTAAGATACATTTCTCCTGTATTTCATCTTTTTCACACGAGGACTCTCACCAACAATTATAACACCTCCATTTGATGACCCAATCTACCTGAACTGTTATTTCAGGCACTAGAGACACCCAAGCATACTAAAACTACTCTGAGTTAACTCACTGTATTGCCCCAAACAGCTTAATGTCCTCTCTGTGTCAGATACTCATTTGTAAAATGAGAAGAGTTGAAATAGACCATTTTTAGCCCTTCTCAACCCTAGAAACCTATGACTCCAATGAGAGGGGAAGGCTACGTAGAACAGAAGTAGACAGGTCACTAATGAAACCGAACATGAAGGTCCCACCACTCCATGAACCATAAACAGAAGATTTTCCCAAGAAGGGTAGAGAAAGGTGGTATGTTCAAAGGCCAAAAGACCAAGGAAGGACAAAAAGAGATAAAGAGAAAAGCGCTAATTCCTTGCAGTCACTTGGAGTAAGAGGAAGGTTTACAGAAAGGAAAGAGGAAGTTAAAGTATAAACTAAAGATGGAATTTTTTTTGTGGCAGGAGAAGTGGCTATGACTCAGTCCAAAGCACCAAGGGAAAACCCTCCTTAACGTGAGGAAGAAAAGTGGTGCCTTTAATAAGAATTTACGAAAAGAAAACTTTGTTAAACATCTGCCTACAGATAAAGAAAAGGTTCGGGGGCAACAGAGGTCAATGGGGAATGTAAATGAGGCAGGAAAAGAGAAAGCAGAATTTGAAAGGCTCGTACGGGATCCTAAATATGCTATGAAAAAGCCAGTCTACTAAGAAATATTTAATATCCTTGAAGTCCTTTGTGTTCTGGGTACCAATCAAGTTTATTTTTTCAATATTTTTTAAGAAGTGTTTACAGTATAGAATCCTATAATGACTCCCCTTTCTAGATGCACATCCAGTGTATCAGGTGGCAGGAAAATTCAGAAAAATATTTGACTTTTACCAAGTTAACCAGGAGCTAGGGGTGACCTGTCGATATTTGGGAGATGTCACATGAGCAAGAAGAGAGAGAGCAAGGCACACTGACTGCATCGAGGAAATGCTGAGGAAGGCATCGGAACCATGCTGCCATGTTGGAGCCTTCTCTGGCTAAAGACAAAACAAACTGGAAATGATCAACGATGGAGCCAAAAGGAAGAGAAAAACACCACGAGGCCAAGGGGCTGCCAAGCCCCAGTCAAACATGAGAATGGACCATTATTTGAAACAGCAGGGAAAAAAATTAAGGTTAAAATTATTTTCTCTCTTCCAAAAAAGGCAGTAAGCATGAACTAAACCTCGTAACAGACAGTTGGGTTTTTTTTGTTTTGCTTTGTTTTCATTTGTTTTTTTATAGTTCATAGAGTCTCAGGTCCTGGGAGCGGGGAAAAATCTATACTTAAATCTTTTGGTAAAAATTTGAAATCTGCAATTCAAAACATCAAATTTAAGCAACTCTGTGAATGGAGCAAAAGAACAGAAACACAAGGATAGTCTTTCCAAGTGAGTTGATTACTTTCAGCCTACATGCAGAGCTTCTGTTTTAATTCAGGAAAGATACCAGGACTGGCTAAAATTACAGAAGCCTTACTTCCTTTCCTTTATTCATTCCAACCTAAGTTTACTTTCATTATATTAGAAAAATAAACTAAACATTTGAGAAACGTTTGGCATCATTTCTCATAAGAATAGCACTTGGAAAATGTTACAGAGCTGCTTTCTATTATTAAACATAGAATCAACTAATAATAGTTCAAAACGTGATAAGAACCAAAGTATTATTCTGCATGGGCTTTGTGGATCTGGGGCAGCTTTGATTATCCTGTTTCACTGTATAAGATCCCAGGGGGGCTGTAGGCAGGCAATGCACCAGTTTTATAGACAGAGACATCACAGCACACAGAGCATACACAAACTGCCACATAATCAGTCCCTGGCAGAACTGGTACAAAAAACTCTGGTTTCTTGATTTCCAAGCCAAAGGTTTTCTACCAGGCTATATCCCAATCCATAAAACATCTGCGTGTTACAGATTTGGAGGCATGAGATAAAAATGTGAAGTCTCATAGCTTAGTGTTAGAAAAATGGGCACAGTCACCCAGGAATCAAAGATACCATAACCTAGATTTAAATAAAACCATCAAATCATGCCAACTGAACTTCATTTTTATAAAACAGCTTAACTGTATGACAACTAAAAAAAAAAAAAAATCACTGTGTATTAACAGTCTAACATTAAAGTTACCAGGTAACGAAACATTTAATGTTAAGATAAATGTAAAATACAGTAATACCTCTATTAACAAAGACTCTGAGCATTGGTGACATGCTTTCTTGGGGCATCTTCATCAGGTCAAAATATAAACAGCACAGGAATGCATTTCAGAAAGTCATGAAATGGAGAATAAAGTTCAAGTATATCGAGCTAATCTATAATTAGATTTGTCAGATGTAAAATACACATCTGGGAATCTTGGCGGGCAGTGAAAGAGGCCATAGATAAGATGTGCGGAGAAGACGAGATGCGCAGAGGAGACCTGGACTCAGGTAAGGGAGGAAGAAGAGGAGGAGGAGGAGAAGGAGGAGGAGAAGGAAGACAAAGAAGAGGAAGAGAAGATTATCTGGAGTGGAAGGCTCTTCCAGAGAGAGCAGTGCTAGAAAAGAACATACACTCAATCCTTCAATATGGACAAAATAAAACTAATCAACCATTGCACCTTTTCTGTTTTCAGTAGAGGAGGGAAAGTCTTAAGAGGTACAGAAATGGATGGTATTCTTGCAGGGGTTAAAATGCAAAGAGTGGCCAGGCACGGTGGCTCACGCCTGTAATCTCAGCACTTTGGGAAGCCAAGGCGAGAGGATCACTTGAGGCCAGGAGTTCGAGACAAGCCTGGGCAACATGGCGCGACCCCATCTCTACGAAAAAATTTTATTAAAAAAATGCAGAGTATGACAACAAAAGTGCACTAAATAGGGTGCAGAAAGAAAAAGGTGACAGTCACTCAAAGCCAAACTTGCACACACGCATGATTTTGCCTAAAGGTTCCATTTACCCTCAGCTCTGTGCGGACCAACAGGGCCAATATTACATTAAAAGGACTCAAATGGATCAACTCTGATAAGGTAAGCTGGGTTCCCAGAGGATCTGTTAACCGAGGTATCACCGTATGACCCTGAAAACTACGTGCGCAGACCACTTGAAATGCTGTGTGGTTATAAGCGAACGATATACTGACCGAAAACCAACTCTCCGAGTGTAGTGCAGACAGTTCTTGGTGACGTGGGTCTGGAAGTGCACCGACCTGCAGATGGCCCCACACTCAGGGCAGGTGTAGGGAGATTTGTGCTGATGGATTCTCTGGTGTGATGCATAACTGCACTGGTTAGGAAGCAGCATCTGGCAGATAGTGCAAGTCTTCTAAATAAACCAAAGGGGGAAACAGGGTTGGTCCTACGAAGTATTTTCTAATTTGCAAAGAACCTTGGTTAAACCTCAAAATAATTATACATCCCTCATTTTGAATGCTACTATAATTGACTCTAAGCCCAAGGGAAAAGCACACTTGAAAATTACATGTCCGCTGTAAAATTCTTATCCTGTAAAATAAAAAGAAGAGGTACTATGGAGTCAGGCTCCTCCCAAAGTCTGAGCTAAAAATGTCAGCTTTAGGCAGAGTTCCAATTTTGTTACTTTTGCAGTTTGTTTAATGCAAAGAAGAAGTATTAGAACAGGTATTCTTGCAAATTATGTTAGCAAATCAACTTTAATGTGTATTTACAGATTCGTGGGCATACATCTCTTGATAGTAGTCACAGTTGCCACAATTCATAAAAAATTTGCTTCAAAATAATAAAAATGAATTAGAGGCTAATCCAGTTTCTTCTCCCCCCTCCCAAGTCCCTTCAGTTACTTGAAATCTGAAATACAGGAATACAAAAGAATGGCTACAGCAATTAGTTCTTTTTACACTTAAATTGAGCTTTAAATGGATGAGCTGGCCATAATATAATTTGTAATTAAAATCAATGAACTCAAGCTCAAATACATAAATTTACACATTAAATTGAAATTGTATAGAGCTTAAGATGTGATTATACATGAAATAAAATTAAGACTGAAATCCTCTTTGGAAAAGGCTCTAAATCATTAACTATCCAGGAAAAACCCAAACAGTATTTTTTATCCCCTTAGATGTAAGCACTAAACATGGTATTTTTAAAACACAAAACCAAAAAGACTTAAAGTAAATATAAACTGAGGTCTTATCACTTCCACCCCCAAAAGAAACCTAACGTAGCAAATGACATAAACTGTGTTTGAATACTTTACAGATATTCGTGCAAAAACAAGTTAGCTACCGTCTTCTAAAATGTACAATTTGTATTAAAGTCAAAGAAAGTCTCAGAATATAGATTCTTGCCAAGATGTAAAACATTCTTTTATATTGACAACAGTTTTGAAATTTTAAAACAACTTTTTATTCTTCTAGCTTTTAAATCAAGCCCAAAATTTAAGGCTTAAACTACTGAGTGATTTAGACTACGAAAAATGGGGAACTCACTTGAAAATTCTTTCTTGGTTTTCTCCTGAAAGGACTAAAATACAAATTTTATCCCACAAAATGTTTATTATAATCACAAAATAAGCACATTACAGGCAGCTTTGATGAGGTTATTAGCATCATTAAAAAACAGCATTCCTTTTCTAATAACACATATTTCAAAGGTTAGAACAAGCTACAACAAGGAAAACCAATCAAGAGATTCATTAATTAGAAGATCCTATTAACATCTATGTTATCACAGGTAATCACTTGCTTCTTTGAACTAAATTCTTCTATCTACCTTCACACAGTACCAGGCAGTGAATTATAATGTCTGAATTTCCATAGGTATCTTAAAGTATCTTGTATGTATTTGGGAATAAAATTAATATTTTCTATACTAAAAGAAGTCACAAAACAGTTTTTACATATATATAATATGGATATGTATATATACAGCATATACATAAGTACACAGTGTGTGTATGTGTGTATGTGTATATATATAAATAAATAAAAATATACGAATTGGCCCCTTTCCACCATGAGCCAAGTATCTCATTTAATAACCTATGAAGCAGATAACGTCTCCATTTTACTGACAAAGAAATGAGGCTCAGCAAAGCTAAGAAAGTTGCCCAAGGCCCCACAGCTACTAAGTAGAAAAACCAGGATCTCAACCAGGCTCTGGATAATTCCGAGGCCTCTGATGGAGGAACACGAGGAGTGGGGGTGGAGGTTACAAGGAAGGAGCAAACAAAAATACATGGAGGAAAACCATGAGCAAAAGATGTGAGCCCCCCTCTACCCCTAAAGCTTCTCTCTTCTAAGGCAATGAGATTATACTACTTTTATAATAGTTACAAATAAAAAAGAGTCTAAAAAGGAGATAAAGTGTTCCCTAAAAGCTGAAAAAAAAAATGTTTACCTTATCTTTCATCAAGATATAGTACAAATGGGCCGGGCGCGGTGGCTCACGCCTGTAATCCTAGCACTCTGGGAGGCCGAGGCGGGCGGATTGTTTGAGCTCAGGAGTTCGAAACCAGCCTGAGCAAGAGCGAGACCCCGTCTCTACTAAAAATAGAAAGAAATTAATTGGACAACTAAAAACATACAGAAAAAATTAGCCGGGCATGGTGGCGCATGCCTGTAGTCCCAGCTACCCGGGAGGCTGAGGCAGAAGGATCACTTGAGCCCAAGAGTTTGAGGTTGCTGTGAGCTAGGCTGACGCCACGGCACTCACCTCCAAGCAAAAGAGTGAGACTCTGTCTCAAAAAAAAAAAAAAAAAAAAAAAACAATATAGTACAAATGGTTATTCTTCACGACATACATAAAATGCACAATGATTTCCATTTCCATCAGCTGAGGCTCCTCCCCCACTTTAGATACAGAAGTACAAGGAGAAAGGGAGTCAATAAGGACTATATATAGCCTCAAATCAAAACGCTTTCGTATTTTGCAATCACTGGAGAAGTCGGTCATTGGGGAACCAAGTTGGATACTTGGAGATCCTACCTTTAGTTTATACAGATGCAAATATATTCATGCACATACACTGTGTATCTAATCCCACATTTCTTTGTTTACCTGCCTCCTCCACACCTTGCCTCCCTTTCATTTTGAGAAAAACACCCTATTTTGGTTAGAGACATTCTCCTCCTGATGCTTGCAGAGTATCAGCAATTTTAAACTCATATGACATTGTTTACTAAACTGTACTCCCTCCCTCAAGTTTTACTCATCGTACCTGTTATAGAAAACATGTCATCCCTGGTTCCCGAGATAGAGGTGATGCATTTTCACAGCATAAAAGAGTATACTACACTAGCTTTTCTGGAATTCATGACGATCATGCACATTCTCTGGATTAGAGGGATACAGTTGAGCACAGGGGCAGATAAGGATTTCCTTGTGGTCTAAAATTGAGGTCCCCAAGCCCCCGGCCATAGACTGGTACAGTCTATGGCCTGTTAGGAACCAGGCCACGCAGCAGGAGGTGAGAGAAGCTTCATCTGTATTTACAGTGTGGCTCTCCCTCGCTCCCATCACCACATAAGCTCCGCCTCCTGTCAGATCAGCGGGGGCATGAGATTCTCATAGGGGCACAAACCCTGCTGTAAACTGCACATGTGAGGGACCTAGGCTGCACTCTCTTTATGAGAATCTAATGCCCGACGATCTGAGGCGGAGCTGAGGCGGTGATGCTAGCACTGGGGAGCGGCTGCAAATACAGATTATCATTAGCAGAGAGGTTTGACTGCGCAATAAACGTAGCGTACTTGAATCATCCTGAAACCATCCCCCTCCACAACCCCCCCATGGAAAAGTATCTTCCAAGAAACTAGTCCCTGGTACCAAAAAGGTTGGGGATCGCTGGTCTAAAAGAATCTGATTTTCCTTCTTTTTTTTGTTTAAATCAATTAAAATACATCTTAAAATCCTAACTCTCTACTGTGTAAGTTCAGGCTACTTACTAGAGGATAAAGCGGTTTAATGTGACAGTTCTTGCCTTTCGAATAGAAGAAAGCAAAATAAAACGCACTGAAATGGTTTTGTGTGTCTCCTGACATTTTACTTATGTCATCTGAAAAGGGAGAAATGTTTTTCCATACTTAGATAACGAACAGCTAATTTCTACTCTGGGGCAGCCTCATTTGCTCAGAGAACCATTACTTCTTAAAGTAGAATATAACTTTTCAATAGTCAGGTAACACTAGAAAACTACAGGAAGACAGAGCTGAAAAGTAATCACATTCCACGCTTTGCAATTACAACCAGCCCTCCATATCCACGGGTTCCGCGCATCCACAAATTCAACCAACCACAGATAAAAATATTCAAGAAAAAAATTAAAAATAACACAAATACAAAAATAAAGTATGACAACTATTTACATAGCATTTACATTGTATTAGGTGTTGTAAATAATCTAGAGATGATTTAAAGTATACAGGATGATGTGTGTAGGTTATACGCAAAAACTACACCATTTTTATAGCAGTGACTCGCGCACCCTCGGAGGGTCCTGGAACCAATCCACCCAGGACGTGGGGTACTGAGGCACAACTGGAATCAACAGCTGGCATGCAAATACAGGCTACAAGGAAGAACAGGACACACTATGGCCATGGTAAGGAATCAGAGTGTTAGGACTCAACGTCCTCTTTCTACAAACAAGGAATTATCCGAGTAATAAGGAAAATAATTCTGTGTGTTTCGGTTCATATTTTAGAGGAAAAAAACAGCCTGGGAAAGGTACAGGGGAAGACTGAGAAAGGCTAGAGAAAGGAAAATATAGCCATGTAGTTGTGCTTAAATTTCAAATAGACCAAAGGCCTGCGGCAACATGAAACACTGAAGCTAAAGGTGGAAACACTGCCAGCTGAACGGCCAGCCCGGATGCTAAGTAAATTACTGTCACCTCATTAACAGCAGTTTCATAATTCTAAAGTATAATTACCAAAAAGCAATAATAATAAAGGATACCAGTTTGTTTTGTGGCTTTCACTTTTGCCCAATGTCACACTGAGGACACAAAGAGAGCATTTCATTTCGGATCTCTTATGTGGAAACAACACAAAGCAAGCGTTATAGAAAAACTGGCCCTACGCTGGCTATGATGGTTTTGTCCTCAAATCATTCTGCTACACTCAAAATCCCTCCTAAGAGCTGACAGCAGAACGAGCAAATTTACAGAAAGCTGTATGGTCCCCACATAACCTACCTAGGAGATTATCACTGGAGAAAATAGGTAGATGAAAGGTTGGTAACACTAGAATACAAGCTGGGACAGAACCAGTATGACCAAAATTCAAATTAAGCACTTAGGAGAGCAGGACCAAAAACCAAAGGTCTTGAGTCTTCACCTAGTAACGACGTGTTGGGGGACCGCAGGGGTAAGGGGACAAACTGAGCCGGGCGCCACGGTTTCCAGAAGAAGCTGCTTGAGCGGAGTGTATCTAGAAAGAAGAACTGGCAGGGCCTGCTCAAAGCAGCTTAATGTAATTGGTATGTTGTGTTAAAGATGCCCAGAAAGTTCCTGGAACTAAAATGAATGAGTAATCCCTAAAACAAGGACCACTGCAAATATATCGCCAATCTGCATAACCTCAAGAGTCTGTTCTTACAGGATTCCTAAGGTCCTTCCAGCTGTAATAGTCTACACTTCTGCATCTTGGAGAATCAGCAGGATAAAGCAGAAAGAATAATGAACCAGCAGTAAAGAAACCGTGCCTGAGTTCCAGCTCTGCCGTTCACTGGGCATTTGTTTTTTCCATTGCAAAATAAAAAGGCTGACCAAAGGACTGTAACATTCTGTGACTCTATGCCCGACGCAGACGCCACAGGAAGAAAACGGACTGTAATAATTAAGAGGTTACAGTACGCATTTCCAGTCTGTACTTGGCTAAATTTAGTCATGGTTTTACTAAGAGATGAAGCAATGACATCCTGATACATTTAAATATCAATTATTTAAACTACAGTCACCAGCTTTTAAATACTTCATGCAGGAGAGAAGGCAAGCTTCTAGAACTGACCTCTCTCTCCCGGACTCCTTTTCTCAACCTGCCCTAAAGCAGGGATTATGATCAGATAGGTCAGAATACAAACCCCCAACTGGGGCAGATTTACTGGTATTAAAAAGTCAACTGCCCAGAGCTCTATTTTTATTGCACTGCTTGGTTCCACACCAGGGTCCTACGCTCTCTGGCTCTCTCCATCAACCTCCTCCTCCTCCCATTCCATCTGTGGGGAAATCACACACAGCCTGGGCAGCCTAACTTAAGCATGCCTTAGGTCCCTGGACCGTATCTTGCACCTGCAACTGCGTGTGATAAAATTCCAAGACTGTGGCTCTGGCTCGGGGAATGTAGGGCAAAGAGGGCCCTGAGCTACATTCCAGCCCAGCCCCTGCCAGAGACCTGCACTAGGCCTGCTGAGCACAGGGCCGCTTCATGATGAAGTGGCACCTGGATTTTCTCTGGGAATTATTACTTCTGCACAGAGCAGCCACAGAACACTTGGAGGAGGAGCAGCACTGCCAAAGCAGAATTCACCAGATGCCACCCAAGCCTTCCTCTATCCCATGACATGGCGGCAAAGTCTCTGAAGGCTAACGTGTGTGCCGGGAGGCGGTGGGAGGAGCTGCAGGGAGCACGGCCCCAGCTGATGCTCACAGGAAGAGACCCCTTACTGGGTGCAGAGAAGCACCCTGCAGAAACCTAGAAAGGGTCTGTTCAAGACAGAAACAAGGCAAAACATAAAATGATATCGAATGGAAGAAAACTGTAAAATGAAACATAAAAAAGAAGGGAGATAGTGAGTGGACTAAGCCCAGAAAAGGTGGTTCTTGAGAGAAAGGCTGAGGTCTTAAGAGGCTCAGCTCTCCAGATGTGAAAGCATAAAGGAGCGATTCTCACTGCTGAAGGCTCCTGAAGATGGGGCTAAGGAAAGGAAATTTACCCTGGGGGTGTGGTGGGAGGATGTCAGAGATTCAGAGAAGACAGAAATCCCAAAAAGCCGAATGGAATGCCTTCCTCCCAGGGAGCCTAATTCCAAGAAACAAGTGAGAATTGCTGTCTGGATGTCTCAGGCAGAGCACAAGTAACATGATTATGGAATCTCTCCTTGAAGACAGGACAGTTACATTAGGACCTTTAACAACAAAAACAACAACAACAAAAAAAATGGAGTGAAATTTCCACTTCCAGGAAAATGGAATAAAAGTACCTTTCCCTATTCTTCCCACTAAGTGCCACTAGAAACCCTGGGCATTATACATAAAACAAACATAAAAGGACTCTGCAAGGTGGAGCGAAGAAAGCAGTCTGGCTGGGGACCTTGGGACCCCAGGGATGATAGGGCGGTGAGCTCCTGGTTTCTTTTTGCCTCATATCCCAGATCTGGAGCTAAAGAAGCTGGTGATCTAGAAACACCGACAGAAAGAAAAATCCCCAACAAAAGCCTGTTCTCTATAGCCAAAGGACCAGAAAATGGGCAGTCTAGGGAAACGGAAAACTTTTAGACAATTATTGCTCCACCCCAGACAAACCCCACAGAAAACACTGTGGCCCCATCCCAAGCCGTGCCAAGTCTAGGTGGAGCCCAGACTTCCACCCTCTTCAGACTGTAAGGAAGTGTCTCAACACCCCTGGCCCAGATGGCCTCAGAGAAGGCCACTAGGGAAGAGGGACCTTCATCCCTGCCAAGTGGTAATGAGCCGCTCCTTTAGTCCAGGAGGTATTTTTTTTAAATCCCAAAAAAGAAATCTCCAGGCCCAGGTGGTTTCACTGGAGGATTCTACCAAACATTCCACCAAAGAATTCTACCAAACAAAGAAAAACCAATTACACACACTCTTCTAGAAAAACTGAAGAAAAAGGAACACTTCTCAATTCATTATATTAAATACAAAGCTAGTATCAACCTACCCCAGACAAGGACAGAATAAAAAGAAGAAACCTACGTGAATACAGATGCACAACTCTTAACAGAATATTAGCAAATACAATTCACAATATATAAAAAGAATTATGCAGTCTGATCAAGTGGGATTCATTCCAGGGATGCAAGAAGAAATGAGCCTCAACCTAAGGCCCACACCAAAAATGAACTCGAAATGGATCACGGACTTGAATGTAAAACATAGAACTATTATACAAAACTTCCAGGGAAGAAAAGACAAGAAAATCTTCAGGGATATCTTAAAAATCAATGTAATCTACCCTTGAAAAAGAAACAACTCTGAAATCGATAAACGAGTTCAATAGTGACAGGATACACTATACATATATGAAAATTGTATTTCCATATATTAGCAGTGAGTATATTCATCAAAAACTATAATGCCATTTACATATTGCTTAAAAAAAGAAACCTAACAAAACATGTATAGGATTTGTATGATGAAAACTACAAAATGATTAAAGAAATCAAAGAAGATCTAAATAAATGGAGAGAGAGTCTGTGTTCATGGACTGAAAGACTCAACATAGTAGAAATGTTGATTCTCCTCCAAATGGATATAAAAATTTAACAAAATTTCTACCAAAATCCCAGCAAGATTTTTGGTAAATATAGACAAGATTATTCTAAAATGTATATGTAAAGGCAAAAGAACAATAGCTAAAACAATTGTAGGAAGGAAGAATAAAGGTGGAGGAATCAGCCTACCCGATTTGAAGACATCGTATAGTTAAACGCGGTACAGCCTCTTCAACAAACGGTGTTGGAGGAAGGAGACAAGCACAGGGCAAAAGAAGAAATGAACCTCAACCGAAGGCCCACACCTTAGAAATGAACTCAAATGGATCACAGACTTCAATGTAAAACACAGAACTATAAAACTTCCAGGGGAAAATAGACAAGAAAATCTTCAGGATCTAAGACCAGGCAAACAGTAACACCAAAAGCTGAAAAGGGTAAACTGATATACTGGACTTCATCAAAATTAAGAACTTTTGTTCTGCCAAAAACCTGTTAAAAGGATGAAAAGATACGCTAAAGACTGGGAGGAAAGACCTGCAACCACACAGCCAACAAACCACTAGTATCTAGACTCTCTCAGACTCTCTGAAGAACTTGTAAAACTCCATAGTAAAACAAACACAAAAAAAAACTTAATTAGAAAATGGGCAAAAGATAGGAAGAAACATTTCACCAAAAGAGAGACATAGATGGCAAAGAAACCTATGAAAAGATGTTCATCATTAGCCATTAGGGAAACACAAATTAAAACCACAGTGAAATGGGCCGGGTGCAGTGGCTCACGCCTATAATGCTAGCACTCTGGGAGGCCGAGGCGGGAGGATTGCTTGAGCTCAGGAGTTCAAGACCAGCCTGAGCAAGAGCGAGACCCTGTCTCTACTAAAAAAAATAGAAAGAATTTGGCCAAACAATTAAAAATAGAAAAAATTATCCGGGCATGATAGTGTGTGCCTGTAGTCCCAGCTACCCGTGAGGCTGAGGCAGGAGGATTGCTTGAGCCCAGGAGTCTGAGGTTGCTGTGAGCTAGGCTGATGCCACGGCACTCTAGCCCAGGCAAGAGAGTGAGACTCTGTCTCAAAAAAAAAAAAAAAAAAAATTCCACAGTGAAATAATGAAATAGCACCACACACCTATCAGAATGGCTAAAGTAAAAACTGATACCACCACTGAATGCTGGTGAGGATGCAGAGACACTGGATCCCCACACACTACTCATGGGAATAGGAAATGGTACCACCACTCTGGAAAATGGTTTAAGAATCTAAACGTGCAACTACCACATAACTCAGCAATTACATTCCTGGGCATTTATCTCAGAAAAACAAAGACTTACGTTCACACAAAAACCTGTATGCCGCGTTCCTAACAGTTTTATTCATGACGCCCCCAAACGGGAAACAATGCAGATGTCCTTCAATGAGTGCTTGGCAAAACAAACTATGGTACAACTATATAATGGAATACTACTCAGCAATAAAAAGGAATAAACTATCAATACTATTGATTGGATGCCCAGGGAATTATGCTGATGAAAAAAAGCCAGTCCCAAAGAGTTATATACTACATGGTTCCATGTGTGTAACACTCTTGAAATGACAAAATTATAGCAACAGAAAACATGTTACTGGTTGCCGGGGGTTAAGTAGGGCATCGGGGTGGCTATCAAAGGACAACACAAGAGACCCTTGTAGCGCTAGAAGAGCTCTGTATGCTGCCTGCACCACCGCCAACATCCTGCTTGAGTGAGATACGGCTCTACAGTTTTGTGAGATGTTCCCCTTGGGGGGAACTGGACGAAGGGTACACAGGTTCTGTATTATTGCTTACAAGAATCTACGATCATCTCAAAATAAACAGGGCAGGAGGTCCCTCTTCCAGTTGTAGTATCTTGCTCCAGGCCCTGGTAAACTCAGAGGCAGAAAGGTAGTGATTGAAGGGTGAGGACCTGCTGGTCTAGCAAGGGCCCCAGAGGCTCCACCCTTCCAACCTTCAGGACCCTCAATGGCAGCATGGGGTCAGCTCAGGAACCCACTGCAGATGACCCTCTAAGTACGACTAACGTGCAGGCTGAGGAAACCCTGCCAGGCCGGCAGACGCAGGGCTTACGCCCCGCTGGGTCCTGGCTCCAGAAAGGCCGGGCCGGGGAGCGAGGCCGTGGACGGCGGTTACACATGTGGCGTCGTCCACTCTCTCAGTTTACCCGTGAGCTACCAAAACACGGAGGTCAGCAGGGAAACGGAAAGCAAAGGTTTTAAGTGGTAGAACACGGAGGACAACAGAGGAAGGGAGGGACTCGGCAAAGTCTGTGGTACTTGCAGTGCCACTGGGTCAACTTCTAAATTTTGTAAGAAGACATAGTTCTAAGTGACATTCTCAGAGAAGAAACAATTCCTATGGGTAGATTTTTTTTCCCCAAGTTTAAGTCAACAAATTGTAAACTGGCCAACAGTCATGTGATGGTAAACTGGGGAGATGAAATGAAGGGTATTTTCTCTTCTCTCTGCCTGCCTCCCACCACTGTGGCTACTGATGCCATAGCAGGTGACGGCGATGGGTGGGAACCACCCTACCTGCCACTACGCAACAGCCACGTGTGTCCGACTGACCTCCCGGAACTAGGGGGAGACTCGAGCTTGGGTGAAGCTGGATGCTGAGGCAGCAGCCATTCCTGCTAGGGTAGAAAGCAGATCTCTCGCCTGGGTCTGCGTGAGAACCGTGGGGCTGGGCGCGAGGAGAACGGGTAATGGTGGAGGGGTTCGCTGGACTGCAATTCCGAGGAGGGAAGGGAGCTGAGAAACAGCAGCAGAGTGTACCGGGGGTGTGCTCATGCAGCCCTGTGGCACCGGGCCGTGCAGTCGGCTGACGCTCCCTAAATATCAACACTCTTCTCTGGCGAGCCGGGTGGATGACTTAGCTAGGCAGAATTGGAGAAAGGAAATAGAATGGGAGGCAAACATTTTGCTTAGAGTGTATTTGGCCTTAGAGTTAAATGTACATTCATCGTGACTCATTCCTTGGACTCTGGGTGACATAGGTGACCTGCACATTTTACTTGTCCCAGAAAAATATAAAAATGATGCCAAAGCAACCACATGCACAAGAGATACTCATCTCCTTCTCCCAGGAAAAGACCTTCGCCCATTTGACCCTGGTTTGGCTGTTCAGACTAGAAGGTTAACAGAGAACAAAAACTGAGAGAACACAGAGGAGGAGGAATATTCCTACCTCTCTGCCCATGTCCTTCCTCATTCCTAGAGGAGGGATCCAAGGAAGATAGACATATCTGACAGCAGCTCAAAATGCCAGATATAGAGCACACAGCCAGTAGTAAGAACCCTCCTAAGCCAGGACATAGCCTACAGCCCCACACGATCTACCCATAAACACAGAAACAGGACAAACGGAACTGGAGAAAGGGTTTTTGGTCTTCTTTCCCTTTTACTGCATCCTTTTGGGATGAAAAGAAATATGACCATTTTGCTGAAGTAGTGACAAGGTAAGAGGGTATCCAGACAGAACTCAAGCATTATCACTACGACAGGCTGAAGAGCTACAGCCACCGCTGCCTTCCTCAACTACGCAGCTGCCTTCCTCTTCTTTGAGCATTCTGCTGTCAGAGCCGATGAAACAGTTAGCATCCAAGCCTGCAGGAATGTCCTAAAAACTCTTCATTGCTTCCATTTCCACTAAACTGAAAATCCAGAGGAAAAACAAAATAGAGATATTCTTGACTTTTTGTTTCTAAAACTCTAAATCCTACAAAGAACTTAACTCAATTACTGCCCTTTGGGAACTCTCCGCCCAGATGGTACCGACTGCTGACCCGCAGCAGAAACCTCCCAATTAACAAATACTGGAGGATACAAAAAGGAAAGACCAGTTTAATGCTGGATCTTCACAAAGAAAAGTCTGAGAGGCAGAGCACATTAGCTCAAACTCGTACCCACTTTGAGCCTCCCAAGTTTGCTGGTTTGAACAATATGTCATATGGGCTAAGTCGGATTTATTTCATTCAACATGTCCAGTTCCTTCCAAATAACGGTATCATATATGCATTAAACACGTTTATCTGTTAGCCACATGTTGCCTCGTGGAGTAACAAGTAAGAGGTAAAAGGCTGAAATGTCTGTCACCAACATCATCCTGCACTTCACTACGAAACAGAAGCTGCAAGCACACACACACACAGTAACCTGCTTAAGCAGAGATGGGTCTCCCACTGCAGCTTAATTCATTGCGGTGAAGAATATTACTAAATATACCTCTAGACCATCACCTTAAGTAGACACACCATAAAAGTGGGTACTGATTACGTGTGTTTAACTATAAAAGAGATTTCAGTACTATAAATAACAGTAAGTAATCTTTAAAATCCCAAAATTGTCACTAATAACTCAGGAACTCTGGTGATACAGCCTTACTTGAACACTTAATACAATGGGATGACACTATAATTAGCTGTATCTCTGACATCCAATATCTACGTCAGTGACTGAGCAGTTAACCAAAATCTAGAGTACCGTAGCTCAACTGGTACATACGGTTTACATCTGGCTAAAAGAATTATCTTCCCAATAAAAAAAAAAAAAAACATTTTTTGAAAATAAGATTCATGTTTCGACATTGTTTCTATTCTATGAAAACGATCCTCCCTCCTCTCTCTCTCGCATGCCTGCCTGCTGGCATGCCCATGTGCACACATACACACACGCCCACCATTTAACCAGGCTCCCGCTCCCAAAACCAAAGGCATCTTATCAAGCACTCGTGTCTACAGACTCATCACTGAAACACCAAGATTGAAATGATACTCTACTTGTCCACTCGTATCTGCAGCATGCTGGAAATGTGTAGCCAGTGACGTCTCGTCCTGGAAGACTTCGTTACACTCCAAGCATTTTAGGTTGTGTCTACAGAGTTTGGAGGGGTCTTCATCCAGGGGCATGGCTGGGGTGACGGGAGTGCTGGAAGGAGCCGATATGACGGTCCCCGTTATGCCGGACTGAATTTTTGTTACAGTGTGTGTGCCGGCTCCCCCAGGGCTCTGCAGAGCGGAAGATGGAGCGGAAGTATTGCTTGATGGAGAAACTATCATTTGATCTGCTGGGACTGGCTTTAAAATTAAGTGGGAGCATTGCATCACCACCCCTTTTTCCTTATGCCCACGGGCATGGGAAAGGAGGCTGCATTTGTTGTAAAAAACGAGGTTCTTTGTACAATGGTTGCACGTTACTTCGATGCGCACACTACGTCTGTCGTAGTGCTGGGTCAGGCTCTTTTCAAGCGCAAAGGAGTCCCCGCACTCCAAGCACTTGTACCCACGCGTCGGTAACGTGATCCCTGCATTGGCGGGAGGACTGAGGTTTGGGATGTAAACTGGGACTGGATTGACACTGCTCAGCACCTTGTTGAAAGCTTCCACCACCGAACTCTGCAAGGACGACACCACCTGGACTCGAGACACCTTTTTGGGTGGTTGCGAGGCGGCTGCGTTGATTATTGCCTGCTTTATTTGTTGCTGAGGTTTGGTTAGCACTTGGCGGAGTTCAGAGGCGGCCTGGGCACCCTGAGGCAGAAGGTTAAGGTTGGCAAGGTGCACAGTCTTTGGCACGAGTTTGGCATTGGCCAGGCTGGACGCCGGCACCACAACAGTTTGCTGCTGGATGGCGTTGGCGGCTTTAATGATGGCGCTGCTGGCACTCTGAACAGTGGCAGCAGATATGACCGTGGCTTTCACTGTCGTGTTGTTAGCGAGCTTCAAATTAATGACTTGGGATCCTGCCGTCTTGACAGCGGACACCGGGAGGAAAGCAGTCGCCACAGGCTTGATAGTGACCTGCTTCGGGGTCAGCTCCACAGGGGAAATCGCATTGGTCACAACTGCCGACTGCAGAGGCGCCCTGGGGGGAGAGGAAAGGACAGCGGCTGTCGCTGTGGATGACAGAAGGGACGTCACAGAGGCCATGACGGATGGCGTCTGCTCGGAAGGCTTCTTCCCAGAGTCAAGATCCGCTTCTGGCAATACCCTGGTCACTGTTCTCTTGATTTCCCCAGAAGACGTCTTAATGGTTTTTATGCGGACTTTGGGAATTGCTGGTGTGGACCCTGCAGGAGAGGACGGGGACCCCTTGCTGCTGTTCTCGCTTGAAATGCTCCTGGGACTATCCGGTGGCTTTTGGGATGCTTTCTTTGTCCCGTCGATGAGACTCTGGGACTCGGGAGACTTGTCAGTGGCTTTCGGGCTTTCATTTACTTCTTTTGGTAACGGAGAGGATTCCCCTGAATTGGCCACTGGTTCTTTGCAGGAGTCTGAAGCCGCCTTTTTAGCGCTGAGAGCCGCGATCGCAGCTATGCAAGACGAGAGCTTGGAGGATGACTTCGTCTTTGACGGCGCAACGCTGGCGAGGCCGGTGTCATTCTTCTCTGAGCTCAGCTTCCCGTCAAGGACCCTGTTTTCAAGCACCTTTTCAGAGTTTTCCTTCAATTTATCCTCTGCTTTTCTGACTTTAAAAGGTTCATAAACACTCAGGTTTATAGAATTTGTTTCTGTTTCTCTCTTAACTTTGTTTTTCTCTGTACTGCCTGATGTAGAGGTTCCAGTTTTGCTGGAGTTTTCCCCTCCGAGTGACTTTCCTTTATCGTAGTCCTGTTGGGGAGCCGACCCTGGCAACACGTTGGACCTGAAGCTCGAACGCACGTCCTCCTTGTCAGGGGGGTCGTCCACCTCTATCTTCTCGTCATCGTCGAACTCTTCGGCACTGGAGATGGGACTAAACTGGCTGAACGCCGAGTCTTTCAGATTCACCTCGGAGGCAGGCGTATCTCCTTTCAAGGACTTTGCTCCGTCTTTGCTGTAGCTGTCCAGGGAGGACGCCGTGAGAAACCCATTGTGTAAGCCATTGCCGGTGGGATTGTGGCCGTCCTTCTCGCCGCCCTCAGAGGAATCCATGTTCCGCACATTCTTAACAATGACACTGACGCCCACGTCAGAGGAGGACGGTGTGTGGGAGTCGTCGTCTCCATGAGCATTCTGTTTCATGTGGCTCTCGTGGTCATCATGTCCAGACTCGATAGCTGCTTTAGGGTCGACCATATCTGGGATGTCAAATGCTGCCAAGAGGTCATCGAAGTCTGGGGTCTTCATGTCCCCCATGGTCATGAATGTGATCAGAGGTTCTGTTAAACGAACAGAAAATAACTCCATCAGCAATTAACGTTTCCTAACCATGAGATAAATCTCCCTGCAGGATTTACACAAACGTAGTGATGATTACCAAGAAAGAGCAAGGTGGTGACTGCATTTTTATTGTAATTACAGAACTCTGAGTCAAAGTGAAGAAACACCCAGAGAATATGCACAGAACCTAAATAATTTTAGCTTCAAAAGTAATCCCTCCAAACTGCTGCAGTGTCACCAGCGTGACTCCTCGTTAACGAGAACGAAATTGATCGAAACTGTTACAGCACAGAAAAGCAGGTTTTGGTGTATCGACTACGAAATGTGTCATTTTCATAAAAAGCTATTACCAAACACATTGTGGAATATGACAGTGTTTAACTGACAGTATTTGATTCTGCTGGCAAATTATCACTATCATAGTTACCATTGGATTGGGAATACACACTAAAAGAAACATAATCAAAAAACCAATTAGAGATCTCAATATTCATCTGCAGAAGAAATGAGCATCTAAACCCACCACAGAATATCTACTGCTAATAAGTCCACCTAGGATTTAAGAGAAAATAACAGCTGGGCATGGTGGCTCACACCTGCAATCCTAGCACTCTGGGAGGCTGAGGCGGGAGGATCGCTTGAGCACAGGAGTTCCAAACCAGCCTGAGCAAGAGCGAGACTCCGTCTCTACTAAAAATAGAAAAATTAGCTGGGCGTAGTAGCACACGCTTATAGTCCCAGCTACTTGGGAGGCTGAGGCTGGAGGACTGCTTGAGCCCAAGAGTTTGAGATTGCAGTGAGCTATGATGATGCCTCTGCATTCCACCCGGGGTAACAGAGTGAGACTCTAAAAAAAAAAAAATAAATAAAGTGCTTATTCCACCAATTTTTATTTAATCCTAATTATCCCTATTATGTTAAAAAAAAAAAAAAAACACTCTCAGATGGTAGGAGGATGGAGAGTTTTAGGAAGATGGACAGTCACAGCCTTTCCTAAAGATGAAGGATATATAAATACATGTAGTGCTTGGGGTCATTAAAAGGAGCCCTTCACTCCACCTGCAGAGAACAAGTGATTGTGGGGATCAGACAAAACCTCCACTGCAAGGGGGCTGTTCTGCTCCCTGGACCCCCAGATCACTCACTGCATCTTAGGGTTACTTCCTGGGATATACCCCAGAGCGTGTGTACTCATCTCTTCTTACCTCGCAGCCTGAGGACAAAGTGCCACTCATCTTTATACCGTAAGTGCCAAATAATTAACACACAGCACAAGTCAGGGGCCAGAACACTAGATTTATAACAAAGAGTGGGCCTGGACCCCGCTCTGTCACTCACTAGCTCTGGGACCCTCAGGAAGTGAGAGAATCTCTACCTGCTCCTTCTTTCTGCAGTGGAGGTGAGCAGCCAGAACGAGAAGGAAAGAAGGAAAGAGGGAGGAAGAGAAGGAGAGAGAAGAGAAAAGAGAAAGACGAATCAAGCAAGCAACCATCAAGTCAGAAGGGAAGAGGGTGACAGCTGAATTTGGGCAACTTCCAATACAAGAATTCGCCTAGCTGATTTACGGGTACCTAGTCCTAGACTCTTCGCTCTTCAGTATTTACTGTCATTAGTCTTCCCTTAATGTTTTAGTCGTCCCTGAGAAGTTATCTTCCACATTTTACTGAAGTATTTAATGACTTTTTTCTTGAACATTCTGTAAAAGATCATGCATTCCTAATCAAAGTAACTATACTAGGGTCAAGGTAGAATTTATACTCAGACAAGAATATGCATACCTGTGAAAACTCATATAAACCACAAATCCATCAACAGGTGCTAAGACCCTCAGTGGATTAACTCACTCTGGGGACACGTCCAAGCACTCCTAAGAATTTGGTTGGGAAAAACTACTGCTGACGATGAAATAAACACTTAAGGTTCAATGCGAGCTGAGGAATAAATCACCTTCCATTCGCAGGTGTCTAAGTTAATACAGAGCTGAAGAAGTCATGTGTACTTTTCCCTTGGTGGCCTACTTAGCCTGGAGAAAACACTACACAGCCACTATTCTCTTAGATGGGTGTCTGGGGGCCTACACAGGGAAAAACATACCCCCAGTATCAAACTACTGCCCACATAAAAGGTACACAGCAAACAAAACCTTTCTACGGTGATACTGATGTGAAACTATCTATGAGAAGTCAGACCCAGTGGGAAAGTCTGAGATTATGGTTTTCTTTTTAAAATGAAATTGAATACTTAAACTGCAAAAATGTGGGCAATGAAATATCCATCTGTCAGACACTCTATCCACATAAGAATCCACCCACTTATGAATAATCCCTGAATGTCAGTACACTTATTTTTAACCATCATATTGATGTTGTAAAGTCACCATTAGCAAGGTATCCCTGTGAACTACCTTTACCAACCATGTTGATCTATGGTTGGAGGTCACTATTATTAGAAAACTCAAGGCACAGAATCATGAGCCACGGCCTCCCACCAACACCAACGTTGAACGGGCCTGACAGATGGACTCTTAGAGCCACCACTTATCCAAAGCTTGGCCCCAGACTCTGGAAGTCCTCAATGGTAGCTGGGCTCTGCCTAAGTCCCTCTACCGTTTTTTTTTTTTTGGAGACAGAATGTCACTTTGTCACCCTGGGTAGAGTGCAGTGGTGTCATCGTAGCTCACTGCAACCCCAAACTTGGCTCAAGTGATCCTCCTGCCTCAGCCTCCAAAGTAGCTGGGACTACAGGCACGGCCCTCCACACCCGGCTAATTTTTCTATTTAAGTAGATATAGGCTCTCGCTCAGGTTGGTCTGGAACCCCTGAGCTCAAGCGATCCTCCTGCCTCAGCCTCCCAGAGTGCTAGGATTACAGGCGTGAGCCACCGCACCTGGCCCCCTCTACCCTTTCTTTATAGCTAAACGGGATTTGTGTTATTTGCTTTCTCTTTATGATTGTGGCGAGCAAAAGATATCACATAGTTTCATACTGTTCATCCCAGAGGGCACTCAGTTGAGGAACAAAAAGAAGTTAAGAGATAACGCAAATACTCAGTGGGTGGTAGGCCCAGATCAGCAGTGCAACCGGCAACTGGCGGGTATCCTCACAGATCCTGGGAAGGTTAACACATGACTCTGATTATCTTCATCTCCTGTGCTATGTACCAGGGACCTGCCTGATTTATAAACAGGCATGCAGCAGTATCAAACCATTTAGTCAATGTTAGTTAGCTTGTTGCCCACCATGCCACCATATCTCTTCCTACATTACCAGCTAAAGCAGAGTTAAGGTCTGGAAAGCCCCAGAGAGGCATCTCCAAGCCTGCAAACCCTGCGAAGAATTGAGAAGCAAGTTTTTCTCCACAGTGATCCAGCCACACCCGACTCCCCCCAGTCCCTCCATTCACCTAACATTTGCACTCTTCTCCTGGGGGAGGAGGGTGAGCCCAGGGTGAAGTAGCGTGGCATTTTGAAGTGGTCACAGTGAATTGCCAGTGGTTTAAAAAATATCAGTCAGCCATCCTTCACCTGAAGGAAGCCTGACTATGAGCTGAAAATGCATAATGCACATTTTGCAAAGCTCAGTGCAGTGGCAACTGAGAATGCATTGTGTCGTCTGAAACCTAAGATCACTGCGGCAGGTGGACTCCCCTCTCTGGGGTTGTATAATTAATGTCATAAATACTGCTCTCTGTAACTTTACACTTCTTTTTTGGTTTATAGAAATGTTTTTCATACCCACAATCACACTGTCCTATTACCCTTTCCTTCCCACATTCTGAATGTGAGAGCAAGTGTTCCACTTGCCGAGGGAAAAAAATGTTTAACTCCCACTTCAATTCTCAGTTATATTGAATACAAAGAGAAATATTTATGTGTGAAAGTTTTCTTCATATTCCACTCTGATTCCTAAGTACTACTGTCTTAAAAATAGATTCTTTTGCTTAAAAACACTATAAAAATAAATCTGTCCTCTTTTAAAAGATAATATAGAACAATCTCATTTTAGCTTCCCTTACCCTCAACAGTTTGATTTTCAAACAGAATTAGCTTTAGCTATTTTAACAATGTCTTTCATTTATACCCTAGAAAATGCACCTGCCTTCAAAGGCACTAACGGTCTTTTATTATAATTTAAAACTAAACCCTATACAAATAACCTGTAATTCACTAACAGCATTTGTGCTTAATGTATAATGTCCTTTCACCTAAAGACGCTGACAATATCTGAGGGAGAAAAAATGCTAGGCCTGTTTATAAAAAACCGAAATTGAAAGAATTAAGTCTGTCACATGATCACTTTATTCTCTCCTATGATACAGACAAAACATTCCCTTTCCTACCAAAGCCTCTTAAAATTATAGAAAGCTATTTCATCTTTGTCGGCAGAAGTCAAAAGTTAACAAGTAAAAAGGAAATCACGAGAAAACCCTATTCACCCCCTAATCATACTTCTTATACTTTCTAATAAAAAACTGTTGATTTCCCAATTTCCAACTAGAAAAATGTCAGTATAAAAGGCACAGCTGTAATCTAACCACTGAATCCTGACTTCAAATAATCCCCAAACGGAAAGACACATGCCTAAATCCAGCCCGAGTTCGGCCTCCTCTGACCGGTGAAAACACATCAGGTCCCCCATGTAAATGGAGAAATGAGCATTCCCTTAATGAAAATCAATAAACTGTAAATCGCAACAGGCGTACTTAAAAAAAATCAAATCAAAGCCCATTGGCCACCCCGACAGTATCATACAGACTTCCCGTAAAACAACGGTAATAATACAAGGCCTGTGGATCTCCAGGGACTCTCCCTGTCACTGTTCTCCAGCACTGTTCGGCCACCAAGGTCCTTCATTATGTGTGTTGGGTTTTTTTATTCTACTGAATTTTTAAAGAAATAATTCAACAGATGAATGGATTCAACACATTTTTATCCTTATTTTCCTTCAAATATAAAATGTTCTTTAAACATATGTTAATATAATGCAGTGTTTCAAATTTAATTTCTTCCTCTTAGACAATAAATCTAGCGTCCCCGGTTTTTATACATCTGCAAAGAAACACAGAGGGATTGGCTTCTCCCGGCCATCGACGTTCACATTCCAGCTTTCCCATTACAACACCATGCAAACCTCAGTTCCACCTCTAGTACCAGTCTCCTCTACACCTCTAGAACTTTTAGAGCTCTCCAAATGGAGAGGAGGGGAGGGGAGAGGAGGGAAGGGAGGGAAGGAAGAAAGAAAGAAGGAAAGAAAGGAAGGAAAGGAAAGGAAGGAAAGAAAAGAAGAGAGACAGGAAGGAAGGAAGGAAGGAAGGAAGGAAGGAAGGAAGGAGAGAAGGAAAAGAAGGAAAAGAAAGAAGAGAAAGAAAGGAAAGAGAATCTGATTTCCTCTCTCTCTCTCCAGCTGACCCTTTGTTTCTTTTCCACTCTAATCAGAATTGCTTATCAAGGAAAAACATGTTCTCACTGCAAATCCACTGCAAACACCAAGCCGGTTCTGTTGCACAGGTCTGCCTCATGCCTCTTCACTTTTCCTGCAGTACCTGGGAACAAATGTCAGTTTTGCAGCCAAGTTTTTTTAAAAATCTGACCAGCTGCATCTCTGGAATAGCTGTTAAGAATCCCTGGCTCATTGCTTTGCTCTGGAGAGGGTAGCAGGGCCCCCAAAACTAGCAAACACTTAAAAAATAACATACACACGCGAATACATACATTCAGGAATCTCTAAGTGTGTATAGTTTTGAGGAAAAATAAGCAAAAATAAAAGGAGCTATGGAATCCCTTAAAAATGACATGCTACCTGAAAGTCCCACCATGTAAGCAACAAAATGCCAAAGAAAAGTGTTCATTTTACCTTTATCCTCCACACTGCTCAGACCCTATGTAAGTCTGGGCAGTAGGACAGAGCACCTTCTAAGCCTAAAGGTTACGTTCCAGCCACAGGGAAGAAATCTTACACAAAGGGAGACCAAGACCCCACCCCCCGCCCCACTTTGATCCTCTCAGCTGTCAGCAGGTGAGAGGCAGGACCCTGGCCACACTGTCCTTTCAGAGCAGAACTTCATTTTCTAAACAGCCCACACCAGGGTGAGACACAGTGTACAAATACAGTTTGTATGCAGCGTGAAAAAACAGAATACATGCTTTTAATGTAACAAATACTGCTCTCTGTAACTTTACACTTCTTTTTTGGTGAGTTAATTCTGCGTGAGTTAATGAGAAATCAGCAAATAGAGTGGCTATTAGCCAAAACAGATATTTACGGGTTTCATTAATCCTGATAGTATTGATTATGGATATACAAATACTTTGCCCGAGGTAGTATGTTTTCTTCCTCAGTTAACAAATAATATTCCTGATCTGAAACGTAACAGGTGAAAGTTCAAACTGCTTCACTTACTAACGCCATTAATCCGGGTACAACCTTGGGGCAGGTGGGAACAAAACTAGCTTCGGCCCTCCCTGCAGTTACTCCTCCCTCATGGTTGTAATAGGCCTCCTCGCCATGTATTCTCCCCCAGCCCTGCAGGAGCAGCTCAGGGGACGTCCTCTCCACACAGGCAAATGTCACTACAGACCTCAGCCTCTTCCAAAAGTTCAACCTCCGAAGCTTGGCCTACTTTCTCACATCGCTCCCCTAACCGCAAGCGCTCATGGGCCAAAACGAATGCTAAGCAAGAGTGAACCCCTTTGCTTTTCCCAGCTGCCAAGAGCCTGGCCGTGGTGAATCCCCACTCTTCACCCTCCAGCGGGTCCTCAACGTCATCTAGCACTACAATCCTTTTTTGTTTTTCCTTAACTCCCATCGTGCCAAGGGATAGAGGCTGTTTCTAATCTCTCCCTCTTCCCAACTCCAAGCCTTCATCTTTCTGTAGTTAAAAGATAACAATCACCGGGCAAGAACTCTCCCGATGCACTACTTCCTTCTTCAAATCTTGTCTGTACCTCCACTGCTGGCCTTGCTAGGCAACCCTCTACCGTGGGTTTGGCCCCCTCCCTTTGTTTTGGGTCACTCCTATCACCTCTGCCTACTGCCACACAGAGACCTCCCCCAGCCTTACCCTGGACACCTGGTGCTCAGACCCTTTTGCCATGTGGCATTTGCTGCTCAAGTTTTATAACTCAGACAAATCCTACTCTTCCTAGGAACCTTTCCCCCAGCCCCTTGGCAATCCACTCTCTGAAGCCACTGTTAAAATCCAGGCTTAGCTGGGTGCACACCTACAATCCAGCTACTCGGGAGGTTGAGGCTGGAGAATGGCTTGAGCCCAGGAGTTCAAGGCTACAGTGAGCTATGTATGATTGGCTCACTGCACTCCAGCCTGGGCAATAGAGCAAGGTTCTGTCTCAAATATATAAAAACATATATAAACAAACATATATTAAAAGTTAAAAAAGGAAAAACCAGGCTACGTGATATAATAAAAAGACAAGAAGTCTGGAGATGAAATTCTCACTGTTAGCTAGTGACGTCAGGCAGTCACTTAGCCGCTCTGAGCACCCCTTCCCTCACAGATACAAACGAAGGTTTGTACTGCCATTGAGCAGTGCAGAGCTACTAGCCACTAGATGAAACCGAGCCAGTGTCTCTTCGCTAGAGAACACTCTAACAGTGGTCCCCTCCCAATCTTTGTTCCCTTGTGTCTATTCTTGCTGCCCGTGACCTTTCTGCAGAATTTCATTTCACAGTCGTTGTTTCCTCTCGTGGACCCCACGGCACTGCCTGAGCCCACGTGGCTTCTCCTGACTCTGTGGCTCTTCTTCTTCTCTCCCTTCGTGCGTCCTTTCAGACTCTGTCAGCCACCATGTTCAAAGCCGACCTGGGCAACTCCCATGGTCATAACAATTATGTATATTCAGAGAACTTGGATACTTCTACATTTAGCCCTAATTCTACCTTAAAAGCCATCTTTCCAGTCAGTGGTATGAATTCCACTTGGCTCTCCCAACAGTACGTCAAACTCAACACATACACTGCCACACTAGAAAAATAAATTTTTTCCCTGGGGCCACAGTGTTTTGTTAAAACAAAACGATCCTTTCTAATTTATTTTTTATTGTTTTCTGTGTGTGAGTTATATCCAACACAATCCATGGTTTTAGACTTAAACTGTCAACATTAATTGTAACAGTAAGAACATCAACAAGTAAGATTTTCACAAACCAACTGCATGGTTTTGCTTCATAAGGCCCGAGGCTCAAAACTAGCCTGAGTTAAATACAACTCACATGGCAGTCAATGTGTTAAACTAAAGCCCTCATATTCCCTCTCAACCTGTTCCCCCTCTAAGTCCTATCTCTGTTTTGTCAATGACCTTCACCTTCTCTAGGAAAACACTAAAATTAATCTTCAGGCAGCATTTCACACACTATGAAACAGAGACACTAGTTCTATAGGATGTTATTAGGTTTTTCACAAAGACAAGACTGAAAGACATACAGCAAATGCTGGATTTTTCTAAGTTAAACAGATTTCTTTCAGGCAGGAGCTAATGAGTATTATTAATCTTCAAAAAGAGGGATGCCAACAGTTTTGAAACTCTGATTCAACCGTGGGTCATTTTTTCAGATCCATGAATACAAATACCAAAATGATTTCCCAAACGGCTGCAAAAATTTTTGTTGCTACCAGTTTTGTATTAGAGTTACTTTTAGGGCATTCTGTCCCCCAACTTTATAAATATTTATCAGCTAATGTCAAAGGCAACAAAGATGCTTTATTATATTTCAATTTTCATATTATCAGAAAATTTATGCTTTTACCCCTATGATTTGCTTGTTAATTGTAAAAGAAATCAATGAATGAATGGAGGAAGACAGTGAATTTCCTATTTACTTCTTTCTGCAGCTCTACAAAACAGCTTACCAATCCATACTCTCGTCACTTATTAATAAGCAAGAGCATACTGAAGCTCAGAGAAGGTAAGACCCAAGAGCCATCCTCCTCCAGGTCCTCAGGACCTTCGAAAGTAAGTTTCCCAAAGAAGCTCCAAGAATTATACAGAAATATAAAACTTTGAGTCTTTGTTAAAATTTAACTTTGTTAAGTTTTTAACTATGTCCTGAAGGTTCATGAATCTGTAAAATTCCTGGACACTGCAATAAAGACATAAATCACAGACCAAAAATACCATGAACCCAAATTCAATCTTATTTATAGCCGGATTCCTATGTCGTATCAATACTGGAATTCAGACCACATAAAGCAGCAGCTAATTTCTCGTTCAAGTCATAATACGTTTGTCTGGTCTTCTAAAACTCTGACAGCTGTAAGAATCAAAACGGGCGATCTTATGGAAAGAATAGATAGGAAAAAGCAGAAAGGGAAGGTGAGAAGGTACAGATGCCCAACAATGACCAAAAGTGAGGAAGACGTCCTGTACCCAGATCTGCGTTCCTAACACCACTCTCCACTGAAACTCCTTGGAGAAATGCCCAATTCTAGGATCAGGCAAGAAATGCACCAAATGAGGCTGGAGCATCCTTGTAGAGCCAGAAAGTAAGAAAATGCTCCACACTCCCCTCTCCAAAACAAAAAACTACATTGCCAGGGGCACTAAGGGACACAAAAGCCAATGGAAAGCTGGAACGATTTGAGCAACAATATAAATAAGGCAGTATTGGATTACAGCTCAAAGTCAAAAACAAATACTCACGGGTCCACACTGACATAAACGACTAAATAACTAAATGGGAAAGTGTTGGAGATACCCCACCATGATGGAGGTGAAGAACAACTCCTCACCCCTTGTATGACTTTTCTCCAAAGAGTTCAGTTTGGAAAGGGAAGAAAAGAGAGCAACTTTCTAGTGGAGAAGCTTGCAGAACCACCTCAGCCAGGTGATCAAGGCCAACATCACTGTGATGAATCATAGTGACAGCAGGTGCCATTGACATGCTGAGAAGGGCACACGACCTCTGCGATCTTCCTCCCAGAAACACACTGCCCAGTCTGATCACGAGAGAGAAACGTCAGACAAATGTTTGTGAAGGGACTTCCACAAAATCCCTGCCTGGTCCTCCTCAAACTGTCAAAGGTCACCAAAAACAGGAGAAGTCTGAGAAACTGTCACAGCCAAGTCAAGTCTAAGGTGACATGACAACTACATGTAATGTGCTATCCTGGATGGGCTCCTGGAAATCTAAATAAAGCACAGACTTTGGTTCATTTTTTTTGAAAAGAGAGAAATAATGAATAGTTAAGAGAACCGGGGAGCATGAAAGTGCAGAGGAGAGCTGGGATGAGCAGAAGTTGTGTACCG
>NW_012149396.1:7838712-7839686 GCF_000956105.1 Propithecus coquereli | reverse complement strand
CCCCACCACGCCCGGCTCTCACCTTCAATGCTTCTCGCTCACCAAGCCCTGCTGTTTTCTGCGGTGCTGTATCACATGCATCCTCTTTCTTCTCATCCCTGTAACTGCTCTAGTTTGGACTATCTCATCTTCTACCTAGACAAAATACCTTTTTCTCCATTTTTCTATCCTCTCATTCAGAATTTCCAATTAATCTTTCTAAAACCCCAAAATATATCTATCACTCTCACTATTAAAAATCCTTGAATCACCTTCCAAATTAAGTCCAAACTCCTTGGCCTCACCCCGAAGTCCCTGCACGATCTGCCCCGCCCACTACTGCTGCTGCGCTGCAGCGCAGGGCGTGTTGGGCAGGCCCAGCTCTCCTTCCCCATCACGCTGCCCCGACCTCAAATGCCCCCCAACACCACCCTCACCAGCCAAGAGCCTCCATCCCCCTATCTTCACAAAGAGAATGAAAAATAACAGCCACATATCACAGGCTGTTTTCTTCCTCTCTCTCTAGGTTCTAATAATAAAACAAAAGGAGGGGGAAGAAAGCTGAATTCACGTTTTTTGAGACGAGTGAAGAAGTTTCGTGGTGATGATGGTTTGAACAGAGGAAAAGGAGGAGGTGGAGGATTCCTGGTACTTTCCAGTGTGGGGCACTGGCTCCTTAGCAGATTTCATTTCATTTCAAAACGTACAGCCTCTCTCCTAATGTGCACGTGTCTCCAGTCCTACTCTAGGCATCATCGGCCATTAGCAGGGTCACCTGGAGTTCCTAAATGGAAAAGAGCGCAGCAGTTTTCTCTTAAAGAGCAACAAAATTTCATTAATTCACAAAACAAAGTATCTTAGTGTTTCTCTGACTCTCCTGTGACCCTTTCTCTTGACTTGTCTTCCCAGCCAAGCGCTAACCAAAGATGGGCTGTAACCTCGACGGTGCCCTGCCCGACCCACACCTCCGCACCACGGTCCCACTGACGACACAG
>NW_012149396.1:7837544-7838613 GCF_000956105.1 Propithecus coquereli | reverse complement strand
ATTTTTTTTGAAAAGAGAGAAATAATGAATAGTTAAGAGAACCGGGGAGCATGAAAGTGCAGAGGAGAGCTGGGATGAGCAGAAGTTGTGTACCGAAGTCCTTTTACTCCCAAAGAACACTGGCAGAGGGCAATACAGTAATGAATAAGAAGTCATTCCCAACATGTTCAACAGCTCTGTGTACGTAAAGATTAACTTTCCGTTTTATTTTCTTACCAACAAGCTGCCTCAAAGTCGGTCACTGACTTATCAAAATGACTTTGCAACATTTACTTACACCATACAGTATCAGAAACTTTTCAAAAGTTTGCATACTCCGTGCTTTCTGCTCACAAAATGGTCGAGATGATCTTCCATGACCACGGCCAGCCCCGGTCTGTGGCCAAAGATGATAAATTATTTATTTGGTTTATCTTTTTGGCCAGTGGGAGGCAACAAGACAATTCAATCGCTGACAATTTAATATATAAAATAACAGCCTATAGAAAAAAAATTAAGTCCCTCCTAAAGATCTCGCTATAAAAGTCACACATACAAAAAAAGGGAACTGTTTGCCTCTCTCCATCTGTCAGTTATCCGCTAATAAGGCCAGCCCTTCCTTCCACAATACCAATATAACTGGGTTCGCGATTCCAAAAATTAACAGCCATGAATGGGAACTACTGCTTCCTTTTACATAAATTACATGCAGTATAATTTCCCAATCAAGTATCAAATCAAATACTAAAGTCCACGTATATCACAAAGCCAATGTAATTATATGAATGGCCCACACAACATAAAATTTACCATCTTAACCATTTACATTTAATTTTTATATGAAGAATATATAAAACAGGCTGGGTGCAATGGCTCACGCCTATAATCCTAGCACTCTGGGAGGCCAAGGTGGGAGGATCGCTTGAGCTCAGGAGTTTGAGATCAGTCTCAACAAGAGTGAGACCCCCGTCTCTACTAAAAGTAAAAAAATTAGCCGGGTACAGCAGCACATGCCTGTAATCCCCAGCTACCCAGGAGGCTGAGGCAGGAACATCGCCTGAGCCCAGGAGTGTGAGGTTGCTGTGAGCTA
>NW_012149396.1:7812085-7835591 GCF_000956105.1 Propithecus coquereli | reverse complement strand
GAAAAGGAAGAACGAGATACAGAGGAAAATTCCCATCTGTCAGGGGTACATCAGTCAATACGCCAAAGGCAGAAATAGAGAAATGGGCAGAATATTTTTTGTATTTTCATACATGGCAAGGACTGCCCACGTAATGCACGAGTAAATGCATGAGTTTCTTTCCCTTCCCTCCTGAAATCCTGAAAGATGGCATTAGAAGTATTTTTTAAATGATATAAATAGGCAAATAGAGAGAGACAGAAAGCAGACTGGTAGTTGCTTAGAGCTGGGCGCTGTGGCTAAAGGGTGCAGGGTTTCTTTCTGAGGTGAGGAAAATGTCCTGAAATTGACTGCAGTGACGCTTGCATAACTCTGTGAACATACTAAAAACCACCAAACTGTATTCTTTAAACGGGTGAACTGCGTGGTATGTGAATTGTATCTGAATAACTGGTACCAAAAATACATTCTGCGAGAACGGCGTCACAGCCAAGGTGAGACATCAAGTAAAGTGTGGGGAAAAGGAAAAGGTCAGGGGAGTGGCCACTGACTCAGCAGGTCACAAGGTGACACCTCAAGGTCTAGCAGGAGGCTGCAAAGGTGGAAGACGTGCAGTCCTAGACCGCCTGGATGCCCGGCCGTGCAGCAGCAAAGGAAGGAGGAAGTGGGGGTGGCTGGCAACAGGGCCTAGAGGATGTCTGCCCATGGAGCCCGGACCCTCCCTACTACCCGGGGCAGCTCGGGAAGAAGAGGAGGGAAATCTCCGGGTTATCAACACCATGGAAGCTCAGGATTTCTCAGCCGTGGAGCATGAGACAGAAAGCAGGACCCAAAGCCTGGCCTCGCATTTCCTCAAGCCCCAAGGCCAAAAGCGAGGCTTATTCTCCCAGCAGGAGCATGGACCAGTCTCCTATGAAAACAGCAGCTCCAGTGAAAAGACTCCAGATGCTGACTTGTGGGATTCTCCAACAACAGGTTCTGCTCCACAAGGAATCAGAGAATCCCCCCCAGGGACCGGCCCCACCTGTGTGGGCGGAGCTCCCGGGGAGCTTTTCACAGCCAGATGCCTGCGGACGCCTCCAGCACGAGAGATCAAAATCGAAAAAAGTAATTTTTTTTAAAAAGAGGACAGAGATGCTGCAAGGAGAGAAAAAAAAGAACATATATACAATTAGTATGCTCTGAGAAAAAAAGGACAAGAAGTTATAAAGGAACTTTTATAAATTATATTAACAACTGAAATAAGAGACAAGACAAAAAAAGAACCAGAGAAATCAGGGTATCTCTCAGAGTAGAACTAGAAAAGAAATACAGACAATAGGAGAGGCATGAAAATTAAAAGTTCAATCCAGTTGGTCCAACATCTGACTAGTAAGAGTATTCCAGAAAGAGAAAATGCAGAGAGGATATTATCAAAGAAATAATACAGGAACGTCACCCAACACTAAAGGAGCCAGTTCTAATTGAAGGGGCCCTCACAGGGCTGTCAGATAAAATACAGAATGCCCAGTTAAATTTGAACATCAGATAAACAACAAATAGTCTTTCAGAGTAAGTATGTTCTCTTGTGTATCCAGGCATCTTTTTGTTTTTAGAGACAGGGTCTCGCTCTGTTGCCCAGGCTGGAGTGCGGTGGTGTGATCATAGCTCACTGCAACCTCGAACTCCTGGGCTCAAGCAATCGTCCCACCTCAGCCTCCCAAGTAGCTGGGACTACAGGTGTGAGCCACCACATCCAACTAATTTTTCTATATATTTTTTTTTTTTTTGGAAACACAGGATCTCACTATGTTGCCCAGGCTGGTGTTAAACCCCTGGCCTCAAGCAATTCTCCTACCTCAGCCTCCCAAAGTGCTAGGATTACAGGTGTGAGCCACCACACCCAGCCAGCATCTTGTATTTTTGATTTGCTAAATCCGGAAACCTTCTACCTCTATTGGCCCAGCACATCAAATGAAAAAAAAGTCCACACTGTAGCGAAATTACAGAGCACCAAAAACATCGGCAGTGCAACCAAAATTGCATGAGGCTTACTGTGTCCCAGGCACAGGAACAGGTTTGCAGGGGTCAGCTCTTGAATCCCCACGGCCCATGGGGTACTCAGTGCTTGGCCTCCAGATAAAAGGGGCCTCTGACCTGGGCCTGTGCTTTAGACAACCCATTTATCTCAAGAACTGAAACAGAGAGATTTGTTTCAGTCTTATAGTAAAGTTTTAATTTTATTTTTAATTTTGGAAACTGGATGAACAGGAATTCCGAGAGAGACTGGTCAGGAGAGGGGGTGACTTTTGTGTGCAGATCACAGCGTCTGCCTTGGTCTAGGAGAGAGTGGGCGTCTAAGCAGGCCAGGCTCCCCACGTAACCAAGTTCCCTGATTCCCTCTGCATGGAAGGTACGGTTTGTAGGAAGCAGGGGTGGGGCATGCTCAGAACCGCCTAGAAATCCCAAGTCAGAGAAGTGAGGTGTCGGGAAAGTACAAGAAAATTATCCTGCATAGACAGGCTCTCTGGGAAGTTTGAGCTGCCAAGACTAACCGGGATCAGTGGGTCCAGCCATAGCTTCCCCATCCCCAACCCCGCCCTGCCCGAACAGATCCCGGCTGTCCGAGACTTGTGGGCTGGGCCAAGCGTGAGGGCATCCTTTAGACTTTGGTCTTCAGGGAGATGCCTGGAGAGTAGACTTCAAGTTCCTGGGCGAACACAGGGGCCAGGACACAGACAGAGTTAGATATAAACCTTTTAAATATTTAGGCCTATGGCATATACCTTTTAAATATTTAAATATACCTTTTAAATATTTAGCCATCTGGTCTCCACTTATTCTCTTGCCCCAGGCCCTACAAACATTAAGGGCAGGCCTGGGAGCCATTACTATTATGATTATTGTGATTATTACTACCCCTATTCTATATATTAGGCAGAGAAAGTATCTTGCTCGAGGACATATGGCCAGAAGTGGGAGGGTAGGTGAGGACCCAGACCTTCTGCCTCCATAGTCCAGGCTTATAACCTTCTCTAGGGCCAGAGAGTCAGCAGGTAATACCTAAAATGAAGAAGCCCAAGTTTAGCAGTGTAAGCAAATTACCGAGAAATAAAGTCAGCAACAAAAGATCAAAAAGTTCAAATTCACTGCCTACAGGAATTACGACTGGTGAGTACTATTTGATTTTTTTGAATCTATGTACATGTATTACGTTGAAAATAATTTTCAATTGCTGAAAAAAGTAACAACCTTAAATTTATATCTCTTCCCTCAATGTAAACAACTTAAAAATCACACTGCTCCTCAAGCCTCATTCTTCCAAAAATGCATAAAATATACTCACGGTTTTTCCTAACGCAAATGCAAGTCCGTCACAGTAATATTTCACTAACTGTAACCCTAAGGGTGTTACTGCCTTTAATGTGGTCTTAAAATTGTTGATGGTAAAATACAGCAAATTCTATTATTTGTCAGAAAAAATGTTATATCACTGAAAACCCAGAAATAGTAATTTTAGATTCAACATTAGGTGTCATGAATATACAGAAAGGATTATTAAATGTATTTTTTTATGGTCTTCCACCTGCCCCCCATCATCAATGCATTTAAAACATCCTCAGTGAGAATTAAAAAATAAAGGGATGGGTAGAAGAAAGGCTTTCAGTATTCAACTACTTTCAGATTATCTATATTTTTCTAGAAAGCTATAAAGCGTATAAAATTATTTGTTAAATGCAGAAACAGAGAAACTGTCTGTCAAATTTACCAAATCTAAGAGCACACATTATGAAATGTTAATGACAATTCCCCCGTAGACCAAGACCAATATCAAAGAGAAAATCCAACCCAGAGAATATCTGTGTATGTGTTTAAGCCCTGAGGGAAAAAACAAAGAAAAAAGCAAAAAGCTTACAACCTAAGACTTGACCCCAGAACAAAACCACAACTCTTTGAAGCACACGGTCTGTGTAGCCTTTCATGTCTGTACCTTGCTGGGCTGCCTGTTTTATAATGTGTGGTCACACAGGAGGGGCCCCTGTCTCCCGACATTTCCTAGTTTATCATCACCTGCACCATCTGTCAGCCCAGGCTTTCTTTCTCCTGTCCAAAGCCCCTGAAAACACCTCCCTGATTAATGTCGACCTATTTCAACCCTTCCAATTTACTGATCTTTTCAATATTCATGTACATCATGTCTTACTGTTTTATTTATTAAATACCAGTACTGAAAGATTTTAGGTGGTTTATCATAAGATATATACACGTAAGGACCAAACAGTGCAGAGGGAAAGGAATATAAAGCTGTAATCCTACATATAGATAGATAGGCAGATAGGGAATATCTGAATAGATATCTAGATAGATGTCTAGATAGATAGGGTAAGACACCTAGATGGATGGATGGAGGGATAGGTGCACACGTGTATATACGGCTAAAGGTGTTCCAGCATGTGCTAAAACCTCTTTCACCGCCTTCCCATCCCAGACACAGGTGGTGGCTTGGCTGGGTCACAGCTGAGACCCAACAGATAGAAATGGCTACACTTTGCACTTACTTAAAGTGCTCAGAATAGGCAAATTGAGAGACAGAAAGTAGAACAGACGTTGCCAAAGGCTGGACGAAGGTGAAAAGGGAGCGTTATTATTTATTTGGATCAGAATTTTTGTCGGGGGTGATGAAAAGTTTGACTGAGGGCAATGTATTTCATGCCACTGACCTGTACACTTATGAATGGTTCAAATATTATGTTACATCTTACTACAATTTTTAAAAAACACTGCTATTCTGAACAGGGGGGCCAAGTTACACTGAATAGAAAAGTGAAGGTTTTAGAAATGCACTGATTTCTAACATCTGACACCCCTGTGACATCTTTAGGGACATGAGCTGAAGAATGTGGGTGATGTGCTGAGCAACCTCGAGCAGCCAGCAGTCTGAGGGTACAGAGCCCTGATCTTTAGGGCTGCCCATTTCTGTGATTTAAATCCTCTCACCACGACACATTTCATGCTACATTAGTCAAGATGCCACTGGACTGGTGGAGCTGAGAGGAGACACATCACGCGGTGGGCTGGTGCCCTGGCTCTCAGGCACTCACCTGCATCACTGTCTCCCAAACGTGTTCTGTTTACAGGTATCAGGAGCGAAGGAGATTCCAGGGCCAAATGGCTAAACAAAGCTTAAACTGGTTTCTTTGCCATAAGACTTCCCCAAATCTGTCCCCACCCCTCTTTGAGACCTTTAATACAGTAATGTGCATTTTGAATCACAAAGAAGGGCTAGAATATAAAATGTTTACCAAATCTATCTGACCTCCAGACCCTTTCCCCCTAAGCCATCTCAGAGGTTTGCTATGCCTTTTTGGGAAATACTACCTTAAAGAAATGACTCTAGGCCGGGCGCCGTGGCTCATGCCTGTACTCCCAGCAGTTTGGGAGGCTGAGGCAGGAAGATCTCTTGAGGGCAAGAGTTTCAAACCAGTCTGAGCAATATAGCACGACCCCATCTCTATAAAAAATAGAAAAATTAGCCAGGAGTGGTGGTGTGCACCTGTAGCCCCCAAGCTACCTGGGAAGCTGAGGCAGGAGGATCGCTTAAGCCCAGGAGTTTGAGGTTGTAATGAGCTATGATGATGCCACTGCACTCTAGTCTAGGCAACAGAGCTAGACCCTGTCTCAAAAAAAGAAATGAGTCTGTTCATTGTAGGCAACACAAAGCAGAAGCGGCGAGGCATCCAGAAGAGTTGGCTACTCCTCAGCAGAGGGCTACCAATGCCGTTTGTGATTGGCATCCAGGTAGACAACCCAAGTTGGGCAAGCCAAGTCAGGTCAAACTTTAGCAACAACTTACACAGAAAGGTCCAATTAGAGCCCCTGCCAATGGACCCGTGCCACAGGGATGAGGGAGAAGGAAGGGGAACGGTTTCCGACACGGTTTCTTTTGGCCTTTTCTGTGGGATATTAACTTTTCTCTGAGTTCCACAATGTATGATTCCAATAGCCCTCAAAATCCTAACGTACATTAATCTCTAAAATATCCCAAGTAGGACACAATATTAACCCAGAAAAAAAAAAGACTGCCAAAATATCTGGAAAAAATGGACAGGCTAGTTCTGTTCATAAAATGCCAAGGAATGCCTGAAAATCAAGAGTGACTTCAAGTCTAATGAAAACGAAGTGGGTAAAAGGAACAACATCCAGGCTGCGCAAAAGGCAAATGATTAATTACTTCCTTAGGGAAGAATAAGAAGGTCGATATTCATAAAGTCTAGCAAATTAATACCCAGAACGAGCCATGGTTTACTGGATTTGATTAGTAAGAATGTTATTTTCCCTTATTCTATTATTCAAACCCTTCCTAGACAGAGGGAAGTCTTTCTATTTTCAATGGTGAGATGAAAATCACATATTTAGGCTTCTGTGCAAAAGTGCTCTGAAAAAATGGTAAGACAAATGACGGGCCATAAGAAAAGACAACAGCAATCCACCACAAAGGCACTGCGACGCAGGAATGGCCCATGGGGGTAAGACTGGCGAACGTTTTCCCAGCTTTCCTGAAGGATCAGGATATTCAGGAACCACTCAGCTGATCTACAGTTAGGTAAAAACATGTCCTCATTCTACCCCTGTGTATCACTCCTCTCTCTGGCTTATACCCACGAGAAGCACAAGGCAAGCTCTTCAAAAATAAAATATCAAGCCAACCATTGCACAGGTACTAAGTTAGGTCATCAAGCAGTCCTAATATATTAAGTAATAAGCACTGGGTCCAAAAATTCAGGCAACTTCCCAATTAACTCATTTCTTTTTTTCCTTTTTATTTTTGAGACAGGGTCTCTCTGTCACCCAGGCTGCAGTGGCTCAATCATAGCTCACTGCAGCCTCAAAGTGATGGGCTCAAGAGATCCTCCTGCCTCAGCCTCCTGAGTAGCTGGGACTACAGGCGCACACCACCAGGCCTAACTAATTTTTCTATTTTTTGTAGAGATGGGGTCTCATTACGTTGTTCAGGCTGGTCTCAAACTCCTGACCTCAAACCATCCTCCCATCTTAGCCTCCCAAAGTGCTGGGATTACAGGTCTGAGTCACCACACCTGGCCCAAATTTCTAAAAGCCAATACTAACATAATCATAGGAAAAGATTAGTTGACATCTAAAGCAACTCACAGAAACTTCTAATTATTCTTTTTCTTTGAAGCACAAATAAGAAATTGCTGAGTTGGTAGTCTGGAATTACCAATTTACTCTCAATTAACTGACAAGCATTTCTTAAGACTTTCTGTATACAGAGCACTACAGAAACAAAAGGTCAAGAATCTCATCATTTCATCTACCAGGAGGAGAACTTTGAATCCTTTTGTATAAGTTCTACTGCAGGAATGATGGTCCCCCTGCTCTGTCTCTTCCACACTCCTACTCAGGGATCTTCAGGCAACATAACCTCTTAGATTCGAAATCTCTAGACAAACATTGCTACTCCATTAGAATAAGTCTAACTCGAATGCCAAAGTAGCATCTTTGTAAACAGCTTTATTTAGCCAAGATGCCCTTTATTCAAATGTACCTCTCTTTCATTCCTAGATTTCCTTACAGAGTAGTATGTGCTCTTTGCCAATACTCTAGAACCCAGAAGTATAAGCAACAGAAAGCAAAAGCCTCTGGGAGACCACCTCATCAGAGATAAACCCAGATAACATCAGGTATATAGACTTCTAGATGCATACATAAGCATAAATATACATACACGTATATGCGACTTTAACATAACAGGCTTTTCACACTCAGCAATGTATTACGTTGTTCTATGTCTACACGTTTCCATCATACCACACATGTGTTTGCAAGTCAATTTAACACACAGAGTTGTTCAAGAGTATCCTTTAAGTTTAAACTGTAAGTTTGGCATAATGGCATGTGCCTGTAGACCCAGCTACTCAGGGGGCGGAAGGATCACCTGAGCTGAAGAGTCTGAGACCAGACTGGACAACCTGGCAAGACCCCATCTCTAAAAAAAAAAAAAAAAAAAAATTAAGATTCTGATATTCTCCAAAAAGAGTTTAAAGCCAAAGCAAGGAACCACAAGAGAGACCTTTCTTCATAAATTCTTGGAAATATAAGAACACTTCAAAAAATAACCTTTAAGACATACAGTGTTGAGTTTCACACTTTTGCTTTAAAATTCTGAAGACATATTCTTAACTCATAGTATAAAATGAAAGATGAGGGAAATAGAGACATCAAAATCATTTACTCATGCTCTTAAACCATAATCTTTAGTTTAAAATGTCTCAAAGAACAACTTCTATCATTCCGTGCATCAAGAAATTAGATATTCTTGATTGCATAGTAAACTAGGCTTGCCTGTGGGTAAGTGCCTGATTTGTTGGTAATTTTACTTTCACTTTCCTAAAGTATCTTAGCCTGAAGGAAATCTTCTAATCCAAATAATAAACTACTTCTCAAAACTCAAGAAAGTGTGTACCCAGAAGTCCCTCAGCCACAGGAGAGAGACCAACTGGCCTAGGCTGGCACTTAACAGCGTGCTGAGATGAGAAAGAAAATGGCATGGTCGACAACAAAAGAAGGGTAGCTCAGGACAGAATGAGACAGCTAGCCAACTTTCTGAGGTACCTTCGGTCAAATTCATTATAAATTAATTCCTATTTTAAGTAAACAGCCTTCGAATATATGCAGAAACACAGACCAAAACCAAATAAGAAATCTTTTTAACCCCACTTATAAAGCATGATCCATTTCATCTGGTGATTTTAAAATGTTCATAAGCACAAGGGTCCCAGGTCCCTTTTACAAGGAAAGAGAGAAGCCATTTACCTACAGGGAAGGAGAGCTGGAGAGGTCCGAGGAAGAGGAGCGGAGGGTAGAACTGAGCGTGGGAACAGAACAAGCACACGCAGATATCCACAGTTAAAATAGCGGCTGGTTCGAATCTAGGTAGTACCTAACGAGGAATTCATATGCCTTGCCTTACATTTTAAATTCCTCAAAAAAGGGTTGGGGGGAGAAAAGAATTCTTTTAACTGAGCAATGCAGAGGCATGGGGATTTTGGCAGGTAGATACCAGGTAGAGTTTTAAGGTTAAAAAAAAAAAAAAAAAGAAAAGTCATTAAGGAGATAATAACCACCCGTCCAGTGCAAAAGAACAAGGATCAAACTGGAGCCATGGGTACAATAGCTGCCTTCTGGGTAGCCAAAAAGCAAATGTTTACATAAGCCCAGGTTGTAACAGTTAAGTAGTGACAAGGATACTTAATTTTACTTAAGAGTTTATGTTTCTTAAGCACCGGCTCCCCTTCTGGAAAAATGTCCTTTTAAGTAAAAAGTATAAATTAATGTCAGTGCTGTTTTCTTACCAACCATATTTTATTAAAAAGTAAAAGTACATGGATATATGTTACATGGAAGACTACAAGAGGTTTATTCACCTCTACCTAGCTACCTTCAGAGCTTTCAACTCTTACGTGTTAACTATTGAGCATACGTATCTAAAAATGCTTGAAAAAGACAGGAAAAGAAAATCAAGGAAAGAGAAAATGGGGTCTGTAATACACTGAAGACAAGGAAAAACAGAAAGGGAAGTATGAGTTAGTTGAGCACCCCAAATCTGAAAATCCAATACCCAAAATACATCATAATCCAAAACTTTTGAACACCAACATGATGTTCAAAGGAAATGCTCATTAGTGCATTTCAGATTTTGGATTTTTAGATTTAGGATGCTTAACTGGTAAGTATAATGCAAATATTCCAAAGTCCAAAAAAAATCTGAAATCCAATACACTTCTGGTCCCAAGCATTTCGGATAAGGGATACTCAACTCATATGAATCATACATATTTTCATAAAAAAAAAATACAAAATGAAAATATTTGATATATATTTACAAAATTAGAAAATACATGACATTGAGCCACAATAGGGTACACTGTGACTCTTTACCTTCACATGGAGTTAACTGATTTCATATTTGACTTTGAAACGTAGTTTGCTAAAATCACATGCCTGTTTCAAAATGCTCAATTTACCTCGATTAATGAACTACCTAAAAGTTTTACACTGAGTCTGCTTATATAAAACACTCCATGAAGACTGTTTTATTATTTGATTGAATAAATTCCTTTAAAATGTATTATTTTCATAATTTATATCAGAGAAAAAAATGCCAGAAAATCCTTTATGACAAAAGACAAAGTTCTGTTCTTTCAATTTTCTGAGAACTAGAATAATAGCGCAGTTAGAAATAACTTACAAAAAGCAAAGCACTAACCTAACAAAAAGATTACTTGGGAAGAGCTCCTTTAATCCCAAGGCCCCTGCTCATAGGAAAAGCCACTCTCACGTGATTTCTACTCCCCTGTATCCCGCCAGTGGGGGATAAAGCAGCATTCACAAAGCCCCACTGCCTCAGTCACTTCCTCAGGAAGTGGCACTAACCACAGCTCACCCCCAGACTCAGCGTGGTCTCCAACATTCAGACAGGCACTGGGATTGGGAAGAGGACACTCTGACCACAACCAGCAATACCGGGCAGTCCTGCGTGACACAGACACTCTTGCAAGCCCAGGCGTGGGAGTTGCTGTTTTGGTTTGTGGTTTTGTGTTGGAGCCCAGGTGGAAGATGTCAGGTCCCACGTCGATGCAGCAGACTACACAGTCTTCTTTCTCTCCCTCTTCCCCCACCAGACCACCTCACCAATCCTAAGCACATGAGAAGCAGAGTGCCACATCGCCCCGGGACAAAATCTGCATCAAACAATACCCAAATTAAGCAAATGCAGTCAATCCACATGACCAGTGTTGTGTTTTCTTTTTCTTGCTCGAGAGTCAAAAATAAAATTGTGCTGACTTGCTGTGAGCATGAAGTTTCTTGAACAGTGGAATGTCTACTTACTGAATACATAAAGCTTCCCAAAATACGTGCCCCATGTTTTTCTATAGAAAACAGAATGTACATTTAAAGGCAAGATTGCCCTCAGGTTATCATTTCAAAAACAAAACAGTGACTCTTTGAAAAACTGAAACACAGTAGTAAGAGTTTGCTAAATACCATTACGGAATAAGCTGCCTAACCCAGCTGTCGGAGCTCGGTTATCTGGCTCTGTGTTCTCCCTGGGGGTGTCCTTCATTTCACCTCTATGAATGTCTTTGGGAACCAGGCAGTTTACCTGGTATAATATATTCACATCGTTTTTGGTACAGTGTTTTGTTGTTGTTGTTTTGAGACAGAGTCTCACTGTGTTGCCCTGGCTAGAGTGTAGTGGTGCCATCATAGCTCACTGCGACCTCAAACTCCCTGGGCTCAAGTGATTCTCCTGCCTCAGCCTCCCAAGTAGCTGGGACTACAGGCGTGCACCACTGCGCCTGGATAATTCTTCTATTTTTAGTAGAAACGATGTATCGCTCTTGCTCAGGCTGGTCTCAAACTCCTGAGCTCAAGCAATCCTTCCACCTCGGCCTCCAACAGTGCTAAGATTACAGGCGTGAGCCACCATGCCCACCCATGCTGCAGTGGTTTTTATGGATTAAAAGTGAAGTAGAGCCATTGTAAATACCGGACAGATCAAGGTAGACCATCAGGTGAAAAAAATCAGGTCTTAAAACAATATATAAACTACATTAAAGTTTAAAAAGCACATATTTTTATGTTTATATACATAGATATGTAAGACTTATTGATGTGTAAAACTTCATAGAAAGGCTCAGAAAGATGCACATCAAACATTTTCACATGTGGACCTAGGAAGGGTGGTGGAACCAAGCTGGGAAGGGAACTGTAGCAGTACCTTGAGCTTTTAGAGTATGCTTCCATTTGCATTCTTGTAACACACACACACACACACCCACACACACACGCGCGCGCACACACACACACACACACACACACACACAACTGTTTTCAAAGTCCATCCACAGAAGTGTAGGTCTGCATTTTCAAAATCTCGTGTCTACACAAAAGGAAGCAGGTAGAAGTTTAAACTTCCCACCAACTTAGGGACAGTCAAAATCATCAATCCTCGCAATTCTGGCAAAGGCACTTTTGGACAAGCTCTATTTCCCATTGGATATACACAGTCTTAACTAAAAGACCTTGTGCCGAAAGCTTACTAATTCGTCAATGAGTTTAGAGAAATACTGAAAGGGTCTAGGCTAAATCTGTCACTATTAATAAACTTCGGGAAAATTCATTATAGCCTCTGCTTGAAGCGGGTTATTCAAATAGTTTCATGATGAGAAAACAAGAAAAAAAATTGTAAGTTTCTTCACTGTTAGTTGTTTATACGCTGCCTTTTTTTTTCTTTTAAAGAAGCACATTTGGCGAATTCCAATATTTCAAAACTAAGAAGTGACTTACTTATCCGTGTAAATACTAGTAACAAAGGATTCCTGGCTTAGGAGTGGAACTCATACAGTCTTTAGAAGCATTCCTCTGGCATTTTATAAATACCATGCTTAGCATCTCTGCAATTGTAGCTTGAAACAAAGTATAGATTTCCTAAATTAGAAGTGATGTTTTGAGCACAGAAAGAAGAGCTTCGAGGTCATTTTCCTTTGTCACCTGAATAAGCCTTCTCAATTTTTACGCGTAAGTCCTAAATCCCACACAGAAGCCTTCGTCCCTGAAATGCTCCGAACCATCAGCAATATTTGCTGTTTCTTCTCATTCGTTTTATCAATTTTTTAAATTTTAAATACTAAAGAAAAAGGTATTTGCAAACATTTTTCGAGACTTCCACCATTAGAAAACATGGAAGAGAAAAGCAGTAGATGAAGGTATCTCACACTTCCCTGGGGATTTTACAGTTCAGTGACGCTTGTCTGCTTGCGTCCCTCAATACAGGTCTGTCTTTTGGAACCTTCACCACTCAAAGCTTTGAAGTCTTGTTCTTGCTACAAGGCCTGACGTCAGTTCTTCTCAACTGAGGCAATTTCCCACCACCAGTGATATTTAGCAACGTCCAAAGACATTCTGGTTGTCATAACTTGAGAAGGGAGGCACGCTATTAGCACCCAGTAGGCAGAGGCCAAGGATGCTTCTAAATGGCCCACAATGCACAGGACTGCCCCCCACGACAGAGAGTCATCCAGCCCCAAATGTCAACAGTGCTGAGGTGGAAAAACCCTGCTATGTGGACACAGACACTTTGCCTGTGTCACCCTGACCTCCTCCCACCAACGCTTAATCCTACTAATTAATGCTTCCCTCGGTCATCCACCCCAGAGCCTTCTCGTACACAGATGGTGGCGAGTCTCTGCTCCAGCCCAACCCTGCCCCGACCCTCTCCCCGCAATCGAGGGAGAGGACAAATGGGCTCCTTGGGTAGTTATCACAACTGTTCTTACACCCCAAGATGATACCATTGGCTAAGCATGAAACAATCCTCGCTAGATACCAAACTCATTTAAAACATTTTTGGAACTATGAAACATAGTACTTTCATCTATAAAATATGCCCAAGAGCGTCCCCCAAACTGATCATTCACAGCACGCCTACCGCTGCTGATTTTAAAAATAAACTCATTTAAAAGTCCTATTCCTGGAATAGACAGAAAACAGGGAAAGACAGAGAAAAAGAATTAATTACATCAGTTTATCAATCACTACGTTATATTAAGAGGAGAAGGGGTGAAGCCCTGTGAGTACTCCTCACAAAGCCCTCTCATTTTTCATTAATTTCATCAAAGACATCGACAGCTTAGAACAATATTTACCCAAGAATGCTTCTCCTGTTACTAAACTTTCCACACCAAAAAAAAAAAAAAAAAAGGAGGAAAGAATTGGGTCTACAGTCTAGGAATTTGAGAAATGCTAGGTTAAGTATACACATACATACATGCGCGCGCACACACACACGCACACACACACACTTCTTTTCTCAAGGCTTCTCTGAGCTTTCCAATGCTGTATGAACCTCCATTGTTAATGTTTCAAATGGGCATCTAGAGTTGGGAGCATTAGCCAAACTTATCTGTTGCTGGAAGTTTTCGGAGTGAGATAACTTTGGGATGTATTCAAAGTAAAGTTTAAGAAATGATTTTCTTCAGAGCCAGGCACGGCGGCTCACGCCTGTAATCTTAGCACTTTGGGAGGCTGGGGAGGATTGCTTGAGGCCAGGAGTTTGAGATCAGCCTGGGCAAGAGCCAGACTCCATCTCTACAAAAAATAGAAAAATTAGCAGACATGGGGGCACATGCCTGTAGTCCCAGCTACCTGGGAGGCCGAGGCAGGAGGATCCATTGAGCCCAGGAGTTGGAGGTTACAGTGATCAGTGATGATGCCACTGCACTCTAGCCTGGGCAACAGAGAATCTGTCTCAAAAAAAAGAAGAAAGGAAGAAGAAAAGAAATGATTCTCTTTAGGAGTTGGTTTTAGGATATAGTGTGAGAGTGTGAGTGAAGCGTTTTCTGCCCATTTTTCTGACAACTGTACTCTCCGCTTTTCTTGGGAGTGGTTCCTCTCCAGGCACACCTCTGCATCAACCCAAGACGCCTTAAGGAAAGAACAAGTGAACAAATCTCCAAATAGGGAAGAACAATAATAAAAAAGTACTTCTAAAGGGGCTCTGCCTTAAGTTTCGTGCCATAGAAAGGACTATAAAAACCTTGTTTGGCTGATTCTATAAGTACTGCCACAGGAAGCTATTTGTGTTGTAAAATGCACACAAGTAGGCACACATACGTAGTATAAGGGAAGAAAAACTCACAAAGGGAGTTTTACAGACTTAATGTTTACAGACTTTCAGAACCACAGCCACATCAGTTTCATGAAGCAAGCAAGAAATACCTCCTGGATCTTGACAACGGGAGAAATATTGGTTGACTCAGAAGTAGTGGCTTTGAACCTCAAAAATATTCAAGCCTATCACCAATTAGCTGCAGAAATGACACCTATAAACCACAGTACCTTGTAGTGGTTAAAAGCATGGGCTCTGGAGTAAGACAAATTAGGGTGACTTCTGGCTTTTCCCTTTAAAAGTAACAAAATTCTAAGCAAGTGACTTAACTTGTTTAAAACTCCATTTCCTCAAGGGTAAAACGGAGGTAATAAGATCTACCTCGCAGAGTTATTGTGAGGATTAAATAAAACAATCCAAGTAGGCTGCTAACTACAGCACCTGGAACATACTAAGTGTGTACTAAATTTGAGTTATTATGATGACATTAAAACAAGGGCAGTGATGGGGCTCTAGCACAAAGTCCTAGAAGAAATTAAGCCACAACTCTGATGCTCCTGAATAGGTGATAACAAGAAAGATGCCATCAGAATTCCCAACAAGCACCTGGGCTAGAATGAAGCGCATCCTCAACTTAAGTGCCCCCTGCAGACAGGCCACCCAGCAAGGTCTTCTAAGAGCAAAACAGATGCAGAACAGATTTTTCCTATCCTCGATGACCTGAAACTAGCGCACTGTGTAACCAAAGATGTCACAGCCCAATTTGAAACTCCAACTGAAGTCAACAATATCCTAATGCTCAAGATTAGAACAGAAATATTTTTTAAATTCTCAGCCGTCTAAACCAAACCATTAAAGCCTAATTACAGTATTACGTCAAGTGCTAAAGTATGTGTTTAATCTTTTCCAAAATTAACACTGGCCAGATAAAACAGATTTGCATTTTGCCAAACAGATATACACCCATGAGGGGCCCCAAACATGCCACACACACACACACACACACACACACACACACAGCCTATGAGAAGCCTCTAATACACATCTGTGTACCCACAAAAGACCCTAAACATTAAGCTTGGACAATTCTGCCAGTCACCTGGCCAAATTCCCTACCTTCAGAGTCTCAGTCCAATACATTACACAGACAACCAGCATTTGCTGCACATTTATGGAGCAAATACTGCAAACTAAACATTTCATGATTTTGGGTAAATAGAAAAAAAATCCACTTTCTGCACTCCAAAGAGTTCTTACACCTTGGCTACTATACTGAAGCATGATAAAGGGCGTAGACTTTAGGGTCAGAAAGACCCAGGTATGAACGCCCATTCCAACTCAGCCATGGCATACTCGGTATACTCCCTGAGCCTCAGGTTCCTCAGACATAGGATGGGATTCCTCAGGCTAAAACTATCCACTGTTCAGAGCTGCTGTGAGGCCTAACTACTCAGATATCAAAAATGGCTCCAAGCCGGGCGTGGTGGTTCATGCCTGTAATCCTAGTCCTTTGGGAAGCCAAAGCAGAAGGTTTGCTTGAGGACAAGAGTTCAAGCCCAGCCTGGGCAACATAGCAAGACCCCACCCCATCTCTACAAAAAAATTAGAAAGTTAGCCAGGAGTGGTGGCATACACCCATAGGCCCAGCTACTCGAGAGGCTGAGGTGGGAGGATTGCCTGAGCCCAGGAGTTTGAGGTTCCGGTGAGCTATAATCACAACACTGCACTCTAGTCTGAATGACAGAGCAAGACCCTATCTCTTTAAAAAAAAAAAAAAAAAAAAAAAAAAGGGCTCCAAATAAACAGTTTCCTTAGCTTCATTTTCCCAAGATCACCAAGTCACCCTTTAGCAAATCTTCCCTGCAACTCTTGTTTTTCATCATTCCTTATCACAAAATGTCCATCCAATCATACAGCTATGCTCAGTGGCCTCCACACGCATTTTCTTCAGCTGCCAACAGTTAAACGTTCCCATCATTTCCCACACTAGGTCATCTTTCCTTCTTTGTCAAACGCCATCCCTCTCCTTTTTGGCAATCCCACCAAAACTTACCTTTTTCAGAACCTCTGTTTGGATCTAATCCTTTCCTTTTTTGTATTCTTCCCACCCCTGCCCCTAGAACCCAAGTAAGCATGTCAGAAAAGAGTGTTGAAAATTAAGGACACACGTTCAGTTCACTTACAGATAAGTTATTGTCTGACGATAATGAATTAAGGCAAAGCTACAAACTACACCCCCAAAACAGCGTAGTCATATACAACTCTATGCTCAAGGCTATGCAGAGAACATATGAAAGATGGAATGAACCAAGGAAAATCCATCCCTACCACTGAAAAAACCAATAGTTGGCCAACAATGTCATTTTTATATATGAACAGCACATTCCATATAAAAAGGCAGTCCCCAATTTCATTGCCTTTTTGTATCTAAGCTTATTAAACTTGTCTAATAAATGTGTGTAACTCATTTCTCATTGACTTTACTCATTCACTTAATGGTTTTGCCAATGTCTGAACGAAGGCAGCCACCAGATTTTGCTCTTACAATGAATGACATTCTTTACAAAGTATCCCATTTTAAAATGAGGAACACCTTGACTAGACACAGGAAATGGCTAATGTTGTATCACATTTGCCTTAATAGTTTCTACTATAGCAGACTCCTCCAGGGATGTCTCATGAGCCTACTGTCCACCTTCACTGAAAACCACTGTCACCTATTTAGGGTTAAGAATACAGGGCTGGGCATGGTGGCTCACACCTGTAATATCAGTACTTTGCGAGGCCAAGGCAGGAGGATGGCTTGAGGCCAGGAATCTGAGACCAGCCTGGGCAACATAGCAAGACCCCCATCTCGAAAAAACATTTTTTAAATTAGCTGGGCATGGTGGTGCACACCTGTAGTCCCAGCTACTTGGGAGGCTGAGGCAGGAGGATCCCTTGAGCCCAGGAATTCAAGGCTATAGTGAGCTATGATCATGCCACTGCACTCCAGCCCAGGCAACAGAGCAAGACTCTATCTCAAAAAAAAAAAAAAAGAATAAACCCACCCTCTTAAGGCCACAGCTGATTAGACCAAGACCAGTTAGATTTTTGGTCTTGAGAACGTAGATTGAAGAATACAGGTGATGTCCACTAGTATTTTAAACGAGGACATGGAAATACATGGGCTGTGGGACAGCAACATCTAACCACACAGGAAAGAAGTTCTACCAAGGGGGAAGCACAAAGAGGCAACCAAGGACTTGAGGTCCTGAAAAGAATGCACAGTAAGGTCAGTGAGGGTTGCCACCTGAGTTCCTAATGTCAAGTCCCATGACAGCTGCCACCTCTGTGCCTTACAATGAGCTCCCTTTTTTATTGTGTTAGCTTGATCCTGTGTCCTGCATATCATGCAAACTAAACGATCTAGTCTTTTAATGCTGTCCCTTATGAATCTTGCCTACAAGGAGCTACTGCTTCTCCTGGTCCACACACCTCACTGCAGCCACCTGGCCCACAGATGTCCTCAGTCACTACTGCACATGAAGGCTGCCAGGTGAGACTGGCTCCATGCAGTCACCTGGCGACCACTGTACTGGTGCCTCACGTAGTCCTCATCCATCCACCTACTCACACACTCATTCCAAGGTCCTTCAGAGGCCCCGCCTGTCAGCACCGCGGCTCACTCGGACCACCTGCTTCCTGCCGTCGTGCACTTTCACACGCTCACCTGCGCTGCGCCCTTGTGCTCTCCCGGTTCTTGCCTGTTTCACTGCACTTGCCACCATCCGTCTTTGGCCTTCTGATGCCCTCCGCAGGTCTCTCTGCCTCGTCTTTGACTCCTACCCTACGCTGACTCTTGCAATGCCCCAGCAAGGCTTCTGACTTACAGCCACAGCTGCATTCTGAACTCACCTCCAACTCTGAAGAACTTCCACACTTCCACTCCCTTCCTCCAGGGCAGGCCCCACGCCTTACCTGTCCTGACACCCAGGCTGTGCCTGTTCTTCCAAACCCCCCTCTCCTCCCCTTCCCACACTCTGCGACTCCCCAGCAGCCACACGCGCAGGCCCAGAGCAGACACTCTCGCCATGCCAGGCACAGGATTCTACACAAAACAGGGAGCTGACGGATTTTGCCGCCAATTAATAAATTGTATTCAACGTGCCAGATTCGTATATCACAGAACTCTGTGTCCAGATGTCCAGTAAGATCTAAAACTCAACTCGAATTTCTGTGAAATGGTAGACTTTCTGCAGAGATGGGGGAGGTTAACTATCTCATGCAACAGACATCATTTTATTGCTATAGATGTGCCTTCCCAAAGTAAAAAACAAAACAAAACGAAATGCTGACTCAAGTTTTCCAGTCTCTTACGGTTCAAACACATACTATACCGAACTTGTTCCTGCAACTCAACCTCTTGTTTGGCCCAGGCCCCTGAGCAACAGCTTCCCAGGACAGCTGGGTCCACGGTGGCCATCCTCATCGTGCGCTGGAGAAGAGGTGTGATTAGCCATTTTCCAACACTGCCATGTGAGCTGGCTCTTGTAACTCCCATTCTAAGGAAAAGTCCCAAGTCACCTCAACTCCTTATCGGGCATGGTGGCAGAAAGAGTGGCAAGCTAACCGTTTTGAGTCCTCATCTATCATTGGATACTGAATCCCTGAGCCAAACATGACACGGTCACTCTGATGCACTCACGTAAGGCCTGACGGTCTTCACGACAATGAGTCACAACAGGCAGCTGAGTCTAATCTCAATACTAAAATTACCTACTGTCTTACCAGACTATGGGTGTCAAGGGGTCAGTGGGACCAAGATATCAAAGCTGGAGTAAAGCAGGAATGTAAGAAGAGGAATAAATCCACAAATCTGTGTTCATGCCAGAGCTGGGCAACAAGGACCAAAAAACCAGTTCTGGCCCTGTCTGCACTCACTGCTAGCATCATGTGCCGAGCCAGAGGGTGAATCCCTGTGGAGTCAGGCACCGCCCAGAGAATCAGATCATTCTGGAAGCAGAGAGGAAGCAAGTCCGAGATCAAGGGAAGAGCAGAGACCCTTGCTACTCAAAGCGTGACAGTCCATGGACCAGGAGGGCCAACGTCACCAGGAAGCTACTTAGGAATGCAGAACACTGGGCCCACCGCAGCCCCACTGGACCCTTATCTGTATTTAATAAGATCCCCCAATGATCTGCATGCAAATTAAAGTGTGAGAAGCACAGTATACAGAACAAGGGCACCCAGGACCCAGCCTGGGACTCTCGGTGACAGGCACAGGACATGAGCAGCAAGTAGCTTCTAAATAGGACAGGCAGCACGGAGCAGTGCAATCGGGGAAGAACCTCAAAGCCAGCCAAACCTTGCTTCAAATCCAGAGTCAATCATATACGAGCAGGGCAATCTCTGGCTAATCACTTAACCTTTCTGAGTCTCAGTAGGGATATTAGTTGCACCTTACAGGGGACAGTAAATGTCAGGCATCTAGCACACAGTAAACCTGCAATAAATACTGTTTTCCCCTTTCCATCATGAAGCAGACACCAACCCAGTATGTCTGTGTAGACTCTGTGATGAAGACAGATGAATAAGGAACACCTGGGTGCGAAAAAGAGTCCAAACTAGGGGAGGATGAGTTTCTTCTCAGTTATTAAACTACCCTTTCAACCATGAATACTGCAGGGCAGCAGAGAAATGTCATTGCTAAATTTATTTCATGTCTGTCCAACATTCCAGACTAGCACTATCCAACAGAAATATAATGAAAGCCATGTTTGTAGTTTTACATTTTCCAGTAGTCAAATTTTAAAAAAGGAAAAAAAGCGGGGAGGGAGCAAAATAAATTTAATAAATTGTATTTAACCAAAATATTATGAGCTCAACATGTAATCGATAGAAAAAGTTAATAAAAAAAAAAGGCAAATATCTCATTAAGTCTTCAAAACCTGGTGTGTGTCTTATACTTTCAGCTCAACTCAATTAGGACTGGCCACATTTCAACCGCTCAGTAGCCATAGGCAGCTAGTGGCTACCACACTGGACAAAGCAGTTCCACAATAAAATAATTATTCATAGACCTCTTTGATCCTGTCTCCACTCAACCTTCTATCCAGCCCCAACCCTAGTGTGCAGAGTATGAATCTCTCTCTAGTCACTGTCAAACATGGGAAGCAAAGTGCCAGGGGAAAAAGAACACATTTTGCTAACCTAGCATATTTTCACAATCAAGCTTTGTTTTGTTTTAAACTTTAGTCAACATAAATTACACCAAAAGACAGGCAACCTAAACTACAGCCACTCGATGGTTGGGCTACATTTTTCCGGGAGCAAACAAAGTTCAAGTGCAAAACTTGGACAAGATTCTCCAACTATAAATGAAAGTACAGCCAAGTAGGAACAAGTACGCTACCCTCATGCCTACATTTTACCCACTTTTAACCAGATGTAGGGCAGCTGTAACTGAAGCCCTAGAGACAAGGCAGGAGACACATTCCGTGTGTTTTCATGGTCAAAAACAAACACCTACTTGCAAATGAAGTAAGGCAGGACAGGAGACACAATACCCTCCAAAAAATAAAGAAAAAAAAAATTGGGGGGCTAACACCATTCTGCTAAAACAGAGAGACCGAAGAACACAGAAGAGTTACGATTTTAGAAGGACTTACCACGTACACTCTGCTAAGCACTTTACATGTATTTATTCCTCTTAACGACCCTCAAGAAAAGCATGGCTTAGAATTTACGTAACTTGCTTAAGGTCCCACAGCTAGCAAGTAGCAGAACACAGGTTTATATCATTGAAGTTTAGGCAACCAGGTGTCTATCATTAACAGCTAGGCACAGGCAACCGAAAAGCTCCCTGTTCTTACCAGCCAGATTTAACTGAACACTAGGCATACTCAGTTCTCAAACTGACCCTCCTGTTTTTGCTATATTAGACCAGCAAAGCCATTAAGGACCAGCTGACCAACAAGTACCTTTGTGAGGCTTAATTTGATCAACTCACGTTTCTGGGTTCATATGATATAAGGATTATGAATATGAGCTGGATTAAATACCATCAAAACACATATGACAGGCCCACGGTGGCTCACCCCTGTAATCCTAGCACTCTGGGAGGCCGCAGCGGGCGGATCGTTTGAGCTCAGGAGTTCAAGACCAGCCTGAGCAAGAGCCAGACTCCGTCTCTACTAAAAAAAAAAAATAGAAAGAAATTAGCTGGACAACTAAAAATACATATAGAAAAAATTAGCCGGGCATGGTGGCACATGCCTGTGATCCCAGCTACTCGGGAGGCTGAGGCAGGAGGATCACTTGAGCCCAGGAGTTGGGGGTTGCTGTGAGCTAGGCTGATGCCACGGAACTCTAGCCCAGGCAACAGAGTGAGACTCTGTCTCAAAAAAAAAAAAAAAAAAACACACACACACACACATATGACAAATCTGGAAGGCAGAGAGAAAGTAGTAAGGGCAGTGGTCTGGGACTAGAGTCCAGAGTGCTGGGTTCCCGTTTCAAACCTGCCATGAACTGTCGATGGCCCCTGCCCCCAACGTGGGCTCAAGGTAGAAAATGAGAAGGTAACTATACACATCCGAAGCACTTTCAGTTACGTGATCCTTTAAAACAGAGGGTTTTGAGTTTTCTAACAACTCTTAAGTTTTTTAACAATCTAATTGTTACTAGTCACATCCCTAGAAAGAATTTCTTTCTCACAAAAGAAAATTATAAAATCAATACCCATTACTAGCACCATGAGTCAGCCTTTGGAAGGAAGGAGTGTGTGTCCCAAAAGGAAAGGCTGATGCTGAGCAAACAGTCAAGAACTTCAACACCCTAACTTTATCTTTAGGTCTCTATGGATCATTCAAAATATCTAAAAGATCTCGTTATGTAAAATTGTAATAACGGACTGAAAACAATATGAAAGCTGCATTTGGGGGCCCTAAAGACCATCCTTACAGAGGGACCCTCAGTAGGGAACTTGTGAGACAGCTAAAATAAACACTCTGAAGTTTGTCTGAAAATTACTTATTTCAGTCTCCAGATTTAGATTAACAGAATTTGCTCTTCCCCCTCCTAAAACGGCCAGAATTTAGAACTTCCTGCCTGTAGAAGATGATTCAAAGAATTCCTTAAACTATTGTTTATTTATTGTTGGAACAAAAGATTCTTCTCAGCACCGCTTTCGATTTACTTTGATTTTCTCATCCTTTTCAAAGAATACATAAAATAAAAACATCTCTCCATTCCTTCTCCCTTCCAGTCTGTATCCTCACCCTAGTAAAATGTGGCTAAATACAAAGGCCCTCGGTGTAGCTCCAGCTTCTCCACTGCATGTTCTCACTTCGAGGGGACGTCAACTGTCACCTGTAACCTGAACACCATCAGTCGTCTTTGCTGTTTAGCACCTACTCTGCCCTTTCTGGGCACCTCCTAGCCTTCACACCCCTAAAAAGCTGCCACATCGCCTCTTGTCCACCAACTGTGCCCCCCACCAAGGCAGAACAGCACCGTGATGGGGAGCATCCTTCAAATCCTGCCTCTACTACCATTTATGAGCTAGGGGACTTTGGCCAGTGTCTCTGCCTCAGTTTCCCCACTGGCACCATCGGGATAAGAGAATACAGCTCATCTCATTGTTTCATATTAAATGAGATAATGTAATAGCTGAACACGGTGGTGCACCCTGGTAGTCCCAGCTACTCTGGAGGGAGGATTGCTTGAGCCTAGGAGTTCAAGTCTAGCCTACGCAACAGAGCAAGACCCCATCTCTTAAAAAAAAAAAAATAGAAAAAAATGAAATAACATAAGGGCCACCACCTTCTGCAGTGCCTGCAAGGTGCTAGCTATTAAACTTTTTTTTTTTTTTTT
>NW_012149396.1:7804449-7812035 GCF_000956105.1 Propithecus coquereli | reverse complement strand
GAGCAAGACCCCATCTCTTAAAAAAAAAAAAATAGAAAAAAATGAAATAACATAAGGGCCACCACCTTCTGCAGTGCCTGCAAGGTGCTAGCTATTAAACTTTTTTTTTTTTTTTTTGAGAGACAGCATCTGGCTATGTGGCCCAGGCTGGTCTTGAACCTCAAATGATCCTCTGGCTTCAGCCTCTCCAAGTGCAGGGACTACAGGCATGACCCACTGCCCCCAGCCTAATTTTCTACCTTTCTGGAAATGCCCTCCAACTTCCTGCAGCACGTTTTCAAGTTCTTCAGAGGTTCCTCTCCGTTTCATTTATGGTTTTCACTATGTAAGACATTATCCTAGGGGATAGGAACTCAACCCTTCTGACACCTTTCTTCTATCCTCTCTGTATGCTAATTACTCACAGTCTAGACCTCCAGCCCAAATAGCCCTCCTGAAGCCCAGACCGGACAGCACCAAGAGGCAAAGGGCGGCTCCGCAGGCAACAGAGCCCAAAACCAAACTCACTGTATCAAGTCTCTCGCTCTCCCAAATCTATTCGGCCTTCTGAACTTGCTATCTCAAAGAGGTAGCCTCGGCCTGCCACCTGGGAGGCGGCCTCTGCACCTCCCTCTCTATCTCTCCCCTTACCCGGTCACACCAAGCCCCCTGAAGCAGCCACTACCGGCCCCTCCATCCCCAGGAACAAGGCTTCGGATCAAAGCCCTCACGGTTTCTCTCCTGGGATCCTGCAGCGGTCCCCTCGCTTGACCTCCCTACCTCCATGCCATCCTCCAGTGCTGCCACAGGACCTTTGTCATGAAAGGGAAGTCCTTCTGCCTACACTGCCCACACAGAGAGTCCACACTCCAAGGGACTGTACTGAACGACCTTGCTCAGGCTGGCCCTCGACTGCCACTCCTCCCACAGCCCGCTCCCAACACCGGGCGCTCCGTGCCTTTCCACATCCCGCTGCATCGGGCTCTGCCCTGGGTCTTCACAGGCCTCACCTATTCTTACTGGTCTTTCCCAGTTCAGCTCTGAAGCCACCTCTCCAAGGGCTCCTCCCCTGACGCTGGCACTAGGTGGCCCATTCACATTCCTGTCATAGCTTCTGTAGGGTCCTTCCCACTAGACTTGTTCCCCTGGTGTCCTTTCCCCCGTGTGCTCCCAGCGCCTGGCACAATGTCTGCTTTGTAAACAGTAGGCATCTGTCAAACGGCCGGAACAATCCCCAAATTAACACCTCTTCCCACTTCTTGGGCTAGCCTCCCTCTACGCCACCATGATCTCTGTCTATCTCTAAAACAGGATCTGCACAGGATCTGTTCTTCCCAAACCTGAAAGCTATTTTATCCTTGAAAAAAAAAAAAATCTGCTTCCAAAATCTCCCCTTTGACTGCCTTGATATTGCTTAAACATTCTCACTTCCTTAAAAGTTAGAAGAGCTGAATAATAACTATTAAAACACCACCAATATTGGCAGTCAGGAAATCAAATTATAATTAAGAAGTTGTTTACAAACAACTAAGATCTTCGGTAGCACTTTCCAAAATTGCAATTCTATTAAGGTTTGGTGTTTTATTGAACCTGAAGACAAATGTAAAAATTAAACTGCCAAATGTTTCTGAAGAGATTAAAAATAACTGCTGCAGGAGAGAAAGGATATTTTACCGCTTGCAGTTTTTGTTTCCACTTTTGGCTAATTCCGATTAGTTCAGGGTTATAAAGCATGTCATCCCATTAGAGAGTGTTCTATTATCATGATCATCTCTCGTGTGTCTTCAGACAATGTTCACTACGATCTCTTTCTTGGGAAGTCTTAACTGCAGCTGTCAAGGCTAGATCTTTTCTGTGACTTACAATGAGATGAATTTATTTTCATTCAAGCTTTTAATTCTTGTGTATGTACCATATGACCCAGACGTCTCAATTCTAAGTAGAGTCATGTAATGCACAATGACACTTCAGTCAATAATGGCCTGCATATACAACAGTGGTTCCATACGATTACATTATCATACCTTTACTGTACCTTGTCTATGTTTACATATGTTTCAACACACACATACTTACCATTGTGTTACAACTGCCCACAGTATGAATACTGTAACACGCTGTACAGGTTTGCAGTGCATGTGCGCGCGGGAACAACAGACCATACCATTACAGCCTAGGTGTGTAGTAGGACGTACCATCTAGGTGTGTGTAGGTGCACTCCGCGATGTTCACAAGATGATGTAATCACCTAATAATGCATTTCTTAGATCATGCCCCCATCATCACTCGACACATGACTGTATTTACCAAAGAGAAATGAAAACTTATATTCACACAATACCCTGTACACAAATGTTCATAGCAGCTTTATTCACAGTTACCAAAAACTGGAAACAACCCTCAGGTCCTTCAAGCAGTGAATGAATAAACCGTGGTACATCCATACAGTGGAATACTACTCAGCATTAAAAAAGAACCAAGCATCTATACACAGAATATGGATGCGCCTCAGCTGTATTTTGCTAATGAAAGAAGCCATTTATGTGACATTCTGGAAAAGACCAAACTACAGGGACAGAGAACAATGTCCCTGTAGGGGGACAGTGGATGCCAAGGGAAGGGCTGGGGAGAAAGGGCAGCAAGAGACATTTTTTGGTGTGGTGGAACCATACCGTAGCGACTGTGGTGCTGGATAAACGATTCTATACACATGTTGAACCCACAGAATTGTATATCACAGAGTAAGTTTTACAGTATGTAAATTTAAAAATTAAAAAAGTTAACTCTTTAACCATGACTCAGTTAAAGATCATCCCTAAGATATAATTAACACAGAGGTGTGTATTTCTGTAACGTTTACCATGGCTGCTGCTGTTCCTGTTTTGACAGTATGGGGATTAGGAAGAGACATCAGGGGAATGAAGGAGCTACTGGCAACCTTTTTGAGGTTCCACATGCGGGCGCGACCTCCACTCCAGCTGTGAACAGCCAGATGGACTTCCACCAAGGGTATGGGAAAGGTTATTCGAAATCAACCAAAGAGAGACTGTACTCCACAGCAAAGCCCAAGAAAGCATGTCAAGGGAAGAAATAAATGGAGGAGGGGAGAACTCACAGGCATTAATGCAGGTATTAAGCAGAAAATTCCACTTACGTGTTGGCTACTTCCTTCCTAGGCCTTCCTTAAAAATGAGTAAAGGCGGGTGGGGGCAGGGAATCTACGACAGGAGAGAGGGAGAGAGGGAGAGAGAACAAGCTCACACTCCCGAACCAGGCTAGGCTGAGAGTTCTAAAAGCCCCTGATCCAATGTTCTTTAACATGGAAAAAATGACCTTACACAGACAAATGATAAAAACAAGGACTAGACACCAAGTTACACTTTCTTTCCAGTGTACTCTGCACAGCCAAACCCACACATTCCTGCCCCAGAGGGGATGGGCCGCAGGTCGTCCTTGGAGACTGCTGCAGGCGATCCCAACCAGAGGCTGGGCTAGGCTAAGCGGCAGTGACAGCCAGGCCGGCCCCACCCCAAGTATGGGCGCCCGGTGTCTCCTCCTGGCTCTCCCAGGAAGGAACATGCCCTTGCTTACTGTCCACACTCACATTCGCATTCCCAAGCCCAGAAGCCTCTCGGCTCCTCTCCCCGGAGACCTGGGCCTGCTACATTGTTATACCTCCCTGTGAGATCACCACCTGAGACAAGCTTCCATCCAAGATGAGCTCATGATTACTGCCCTGGAGAACCAGCTCTCCAGGCTTCAACAGCATTTGCAGCTGGAAAGACTGGTCTAAATGCAAAACAAATGCTATTTTCAGGAGACTTGGGGGGTGGGGGTGGGACAGTAACAAAGCTAAAAACCACCAAGAGAGCAAACCAGAACATTCCATGTCGTGCAATGCCTTACAAAGAGATTTTTTAAAAACATACTCTCAAGAAATAGCCAGTGCAAGGGGTCGGCTGTCAAAGTTAAAGAAAAATCACTGACTCTGGAAAGACAAGAAGGAAGGGCCAAATGATAAAACAGCTTATTGTATTAAGCCAATTAAGGTGTATCATATTAGCCATCTGAGTTTTAGTTGGCACCAGAAAAGCAGGAGCAGCATATCGTGCAACATGGATTGGGATCTGCCTTGCAAGCGTATTTCTGCCACGCTCATACACAGAACCTCTGGCAGTCAAAAATGATGTAGAATTGAAAACCAATTTTAGCACAGTGATTTGTAAAGAATTTTGTTCCATCATGTAAGCTATTTGCTGGTCTATCTGCCCGAGATTACATTTATCTCTATTAAATACTACATAAAGTATTCTGAGCTAACCATGCACTCTTGTTTCCCTTTTGCCAGTTTTATCACACAGTGGATGTTCTGCAGCCAAATGAAAAACATCTTAACAATAAAAACCCTTGCATACTTGACATCCTTCACTGCAGATATTCTGCCCACCAACTGCCAGCACACAACTTAACCAATTCTAAGATCCCCGGCATTGCTGAAAAGACTATTCTGCTGAGCACGGAGAGGAACAAAATGCCCACTTCAAAGTAGGGCAGAAATTTATTTTCAATCATGTCTTCTGTGAGCTCCTCTGGATGTACTTTCACCAAACCAGCAGAAAGGCAGAACCAGTTCTATCTGTTGCCGAGATCATACTGGATATGATTGTGGAGCCGCTGGTTTCCTGTTTGGGGAAGTTGCAGTTCTTTTCATAAGGAACCTCAAGGCAAAATGTTTAGTGTTCCCCTATAAGCTCTCTCAGCCTTTGTTCTTCACTTTGCTAGACTCCTTGCTGCATTCTTCTCCTCTCCTCTCCAACCTCTGGTTTTGGAGTGTGCATAAAAATGCCAGCTCAGATCTAACTGCAATCTTTTAAGACATTACACATTTCCTACCATCCATTACAGAACAACTTTGAGTTAACAGGCATCTTTTCACAGATGAAGCCAGACTACCCGGTTTCCTCCTGGTATTGCATTAGTATTCCACATTAAAATGTATGCCACAAATAATCCAATGGCGAACTCACCGTCAACAGCCCCCAAAATCAATAAAAGACATTCCACCACTTGACTTGGAGTGAAAAACCTTTCAGGTTAACGCAGAGAGCAAGGTAAAAGAAAAGTGATGAATGAACAAAAGGCAACTCTACCCTTCAGATTCCTCAAATCCTAAAAAGGTGGCTAGGCTGCCTCGATTCGGTGAAGCCCTTCCTTTTCTTATAATCATCGGGAAAATGCCACATGTGTACCGCTTTTGTTGTATGCAAAACAGCACATTCTCCACAAGGCCCTGACGCCTACCATTCTCTAAACTCCCTTCTTTCCAGGCCTGACTCTTCCAATTGCCCAGACACATGCGATTTAATGAAGGCATTGAGATTTCGCCTTGATAGCAATACCATCATAAAGTCACTCTAATCCCATTAAACTGGGTTAACATTAAGAGAATTTCTTCTCCACTCTGAACCCAATTTTATCTCCAGGGTAGCAATCCACTGTCAGTCTGTGTCTGAATGGATCTGCAAATAAATATTTAAATTCATGCTCAAAACAGCATATCTCACCTTGTGAACCTTGACCTTTTGGAAAGACTTTGGACCAGTGTTCAGTTACTGTCACACGGCTGCATTCTCAGCACATATGAAAGGGTTAAAAGCAGCCCCAGTCAACAGGCCTACAAGGAAAAAAAAGACAGCATGTATGGCTAACAGCATCACTGGAACGCATTTATGCTCATTTCCTAGAACAATATTGTTACCTTTTGGCCTTCATAATAGTCAGAAGTATCCCCAACACCCTTTAGTAGCTTCTAAAAGGAAAAGCACAAAACAGAACATACCCTGCAAGAGAAAAAAGGCATGCAAAGTAGCATTCTCCAGCAACAAACAAACTACCATTACAAATCCATCAGTTCATTTTGGTTTGGTTTTGTTAAAAACAGAGAAAGAGAGAGAGACTGCATAAACCAAGTGTCCCCACCCTAGCAAGGCACATTTTTTTCTTTAATAAGGGTCATAAATCTCAGCTCCTTGTCCATCCCTTAAGCAAAAGAAAAAGGCAGGAAAAGCCCAAGTAATCTCAGACCCTGCAAACCTGCACCTTTTTTTCCATCTTCTCTACCCAGAATCTTTCAGGGCTCCATTAGTCACGTACCAGTGCTGTGTGGTGTCTAAGTGTGCATTCACATACTGTGTTGGGATGGTACCTTCCTGCAAGCTCCTCTGCTTTTGGCTGCCATGGAGGGAGGAAGCTGCTATCCCACTGTAGTAGCTCAGTGACTGCATTGTGTTCAGGAGCTGATCTGCCTCAAACCAGTTTCAGCCGGTTCTGGTCACCCTACATAAAAAAGCTATGGCAACCCTCGCTGAGTTGCCAACAAGTCCCTGAAAATCATCAGCACAGGGGGATCTCGCTGGGGGTTGCTTCTCCCTTTTAGGTCTTCCTGAGCAGGGGAAGGTCATCATGTGTCCCCCCAACCACACACGCACGCAGTCTTGGAAATGGTCACCTCACAAGCACCCCAGAGCCCCTCAGGGCCCATCCCCCGCCCCTCCGCCCCACAGCCCTCCGCGGACACTGTTTCCCCCTCCTTCTCCTTCCCCCACTTACCTCCCACAACCTGGCTCAGATCTTTGTGTACGTGTGTGTCAGTGTGTGTTCTCTGTGTTGGTGGCTGACAAAGAGCCCCCAAGAAAGCAAGCTATGTGTGTCTGCTCACACAGGATGCGTCGGCTGCAGGAGCCGGCCTGGCCTCCTAGCAGAGTGGTGCTGGCTTGTTGACCAGGCTCCTCTCTGCCTGTCACCCCCACCCCACCCAGCCCCCTCCTCCCTTCCGTCCCTCTCCTCTCTCTCCCAGCCCTGTCACCACCACCAGCAGCCCCCCAGCCTCCTCCTCCTCCTCCAACCTTCTCTTCTTTCAAGCACCTGGGGGGAGAAGTCCAAATCCCTTCACCTCGGGGAAGAAAACTGGGGCTGTCTAGGGTGGGGGCGGGGGGCGAAGGAAGGACCAGTGGGACAGGGGGCACGGAGGCCTTTGAGAAAGCATCTGTGCACACCAGCGCCGGCGGGGGGAGGAGGAGAGCTGCGCCCACGTGGCCCCCCTCTCTGAACCTGCGGGGCCTAGCAAAGCCGGCTCTTCCTCGGCCCCCCAAGCAAGGCGGCGGGGCGCGAAGGCCTGCTGTCCCCAAGGCCAGGGTGGGACAGGCCACTGCAATCAGGCCAAGGGGCCTGAGCCTCACACGCTCGCCCCGACCCGCAGGGCTGGGCACGAGGGGCCGCGCCCCCGCCTCTCCCCGGCGCCCACCCGCGCCCCTCGCTTGCCCCGGCCGCCCCTGGCCGCCCCCCAAGCCCAGAGGCGCACACCCACCCCCGTCCCGGGGTTGGCCTCGCAAGCGGTCAAGCCCGGGCGCCTGGGCCGCAGCTCGGATGACCTTTGTTCAGCGCGGCGCCGCCGGCTGCTGCTGCTGTGGCTGCTGCTGCTGTCGTCGGAGCGGCGGCGGCGGCGGCGGCTTCCATGTTACGGGCGTGTCATCTGCGTTCCCGCTGCCGGGGTCTGTGTGTGCGTGTGCGGTGGAGCGGCCTCGCCGCCGCCACCGCCGCCGCTGCCG
>NW_012149396.1:7797783-7804304 GCF_000956105.1 Propithecus coquereli | reverse complement strand
GCGCGGGCGAGGGGGAGGGGGCGGCCGGTGGGGGAAGGGAGGACCCGGGGAGAAGGGCGGCGGGCGCGCGAAGCCCCGCGGCCGGCGGGCGCCGACGCCCGGCCGCTGCAGCCCAGAGTCCGGCGGCTGCAAACAGGCGCCCCGCAGACCTGCCAAGTCTCGCCCATATGGGGCTGCAGGATTGCAACTTCGCCCCGGAGAGCACAGCCGGGTGGTGGTGGTGGTGAGGGGATGGAGGGAGGGCTGCTTTTTTTTCGAACGACATTTCAGGCTCTCACCCAGTCCTTTCCATGGCCCCAAGCCGCGACTTACTCGAGTGGAAGGAAGCAAGGCCTCGCCAAAGATGGTTGAAAAAGACCGTGAGCCTCTACCCAGGATCTTGAAGCCAAGGTGGTGTTTTGTTCTCCTCGTAATGGTGGCAAATAAGTAAGAACAGAGCACGCTATCTTCAGATAAATTAAATCTGAAATTCTCCCTGGAGGTGGGAGAAGGGGCTCTCCTCGGGTTAGTTTGTGGTTTGGAGCCCTTTTCGCCTTAAACTGAGCCACAAAAGAATGGAAGACACCCCCTGGGGTGGGGAGAAAGCCCTGGTGTAAAAGACACACGTTTTGCTTTCAGAGAAAAAGCCACTGGGGCCAGATTGAAACATGGCATGTTCAGTTCATGTGGGTTTTTTTTTTTTTTCTTAATGGGGGAATGATATTGAGTAAACAAGATGTAATAGCTGGGTCTTTAAATTCTAGAAGGGAGATGGTGTACAAATGTAACAAGCACGTATTGTACATACAGCAGGTGGTCATAGCCTACAGAACACAAAAAGATAACATATATAAACCCGCTAAAGGCCACGAAGGTGTGTATAATCCCTAACTCATACGACAGAGAGAGAGAGAGACTATTTCCATTCCAGATGAGGCATGCTATTTTTTCAGCCCTGTGTCCTGGTTCCTGTATTGTTCACAGACGTGCACTCCATTGAAAGGTTTTTAAAACCAGAGAGGAAACCCCCATGTCAGGCTAATTGTGCTGACACTGGAAATAGGACAAAATGGAAGGATCCGAAAAAAAATGTCACCATAACCTATTAAAAAGGCTCACTTCTGTTTGACCAGAATCTGAAGACACTAATATTACTTGAGTAGCAGCGAAGACTCCCAGCATAGGAAGCATTTCTGTGTGTTTTATTTTAAATTAGATTGATCGGTTAATATTTGCAAAGTGTGCTGGAAAAGTTAAAAAAAAAAAAAAATCTCAGTCTGCCTCTCCCTTGCATTAACTTCCATGGAGGAAGCCATTGTTCTCTATTGTGTGGGCACTGTATGATGTAAATCGCAAGTAGCACTTTTGCTATTTAAGACTTTTCATGTAAATGACTTGAATTTTAGTCTCACTGAAGAGCTGTTGGTCTTTTAATTTCAAACAACAAATTGTTTAGAGTTGCACTGAAGTTGGAATACATATTTACACGTTTAGAAAGACCTATGTAGTCTGCAAATTTTGCCAGTCACAGCATCACATTTATCAGTGTTACAAGATGATGAAATCGAAGCTCTCATTTCTTTTAGTCTAAAAACGGTGCCAGTACTCTGTAGGTTGAGTTTCACCTTTACCTGGGCTTCATTTCATTTGAAAGGAACCCTTTTTTCTTCTCCCAAAGATGGGCCTTTATTAATATGCATGTAAAAACATTATGTGTACGGAAGAGTATACAAGGACCAGCTAATTTGAAATATTAACATGCTACACATTTTACAATTTATGGAACTGTATAATGTACATACATACCATAGTAAATCCTAGGTTTCATGGATTTGGAATCTTTGTTTACTTAAAATACTCTCTTGCCCCTCCCCCATTCCCTTAAGAGTTGAAATCACAGCAAAGCAGAGTTAAAGAGTTGCACTACCAAAACTGAAGTCTGAATCGCTTATCATAAAGAGTCTTCAGCTATACGACTGCCTCGTGGCTTCAGGATGCCAGATACTTTTTGAGCAGGGCTCTGTGCAAAGCCCAGTGTTTTGGTCGAGCCTTGGCTGGAGGAAATTTGGTTTAAAACAAAATTCATCATTTGCACAAATGGCAACAGATAACATTGCATCTGCTTTTAAATACCATAAACAACCAAAAAATAATAATTTGTTGCAAATTACCTCAGTTCTATTTTTATAAAAGGAATTTCAGAGAAACCCCTTTGCCCAGGTAGACCAACAGTTAAAAACAAAGCACCCATCTTAGTCTACTTTACAACATCATTGAATTTCACATCTGAAAAAGACAGCATTTATTCTAAGATTTTTTATAAAAAGGACCCTACACACTCTTCCAAAGAAACCAATACAGAAAAGGTTCATTCTATTGCTCTACATGTGTAAGGCCATCTTGTGCAGGCTCTGCTTTGAGTAACAATAGAATCAGTAACTGCAAGAATGAAATAAAACTATCATTTGAGTGCAGTAGATAAGGACAGGCAGAACAAAGAAATTATATGATTCTTATGCCAAATAGAAACTAAAGAAATTCTAAATCCTTTGAGATTTTGTTGTTGCTGTTTTTATTACCACCTCTCAATGTCTTTGTTTTTCCTCCAATCAGTGTATTGCAAAATCCCAGCTTTTTTTTTTATTTTTTTTTTACTCTTTTGTGGTTAGAAGCCGGTTTTGCAGGAGTATGTAGATGCTTTCCCTCCAAATTCCACTATGAAATTAGGAAATTCCTTTGTTAGGCAGAGCACACAAAAGGTGTGTTCCTGGAGGGAAAGAGGAAGGAAAAAAAGAAAAGCCTTTTCTTTATCTCACCATCAAAAGGTCTTACAAAACTACTCCTAACTGAGGTGCCCCATGCCTTGCACTACGCATTTTTTAGCTCAAAACCAAGCTAGGCCTAGGCGTTTATAGAGAATTTAACATATTAAATGTGTTAGCTTGTTTTTAAAGGAATTATTACATTGTTTGATCATAGCATAATAAAGATTTGTAGCAGAGTCTCCAGCAAAAAAAAATATGGGGAAAGAAAAATCTACCTTTTCTTTTTAAGAACATCAAAATATTGATACAATCAGGATTTTCTTTTTAATTTCCAAAAACATACCCTGGAAAGAAATCATAACCAGATTTAAATGATTATTAGCCTGCCAGAAATAAACTGAGGGGAGGTCTGGAAATGGATTCCCCTTATCCTTTGTTAGTGATTTCATAAATAGATTTTCTTTAGCAAAACCACCTCCCCTTTTCTGAGCCCCGGTTTGGATGTGCTTGCAAAGGCCTTTCTCTGAGAGACCGGAAGGGGTGGGGGCTGGGCTCTGAGTTGGGCATTATTTAGGAGGCCCCTAGATATTTGAATGACCTCCTAGGTCCTGCCTACTAGATGAATCCACTAATCCTTACCGCCTGCTGTCTCCAGGCCTAAATGCTGGAAAGCTGGCCTTGGACAAGGAAAGAGAAGAGTGTAGGGACAGAGGAACCTGGGTAGTTTCTAGGAGCTCTCCCTTCAGGAATCAAAGGAGAACCATTAGTATGGGGTTTGGGATACCAGCAAAGAATCATGTGTCGAAACCGTGGGCCAGAGGAGAAGTCTGTTGAGAATCCTGTAAGGTTTCCTAACCCTTCGTAACTTTTATGTTACATCTGGGCTTCCTTAGAAGGAATTTGTCTTTGGTTTTGTTTCCTATACTCTTAAGTCCAAGAGGAGGGGACGAGAAAGAAGAGGAAACTTAGGAAGGTATCCGAGAAAAGGAAAAGTCATCAAGCTTCCTCCTTGGAGGGCCTTCTGGAAGGAAGGAGAAGGGAGCACACAGGAAACGGGGACTCAGTTCCACCTGAGAAGGGCTCTCACTGGTCTCCTGCGGCATGGAGGCTACCTGGCCACTGTGCACGTGCGTCTTCATCTCTGCATCCTGCTCTCGCCGTCCCCACCACACTGTAGTGTTTTGGCTAGCTTTTCTCTGCAGGGTGTACACCGCTGGCCCCTAGCTGCTGAGAACACTGGCTGCTGACCCCTCACAGCGGAGTCTGTCACTGCAAACTGCCTTGGCCCCTGTCTTGTGGCAGTTCTTGGGAGCTGTCTCACTGAGTGTTACACCTCTGCCCCCTCCCAAGGAGCAGCCAACGTCTGGCTGATGTAGAGAGAGAAAGGCTTGGCCCTCAATTTTGGCCCACTCTGAAGGGTCGTCCCAGCTCCACGGCTCCCTGTACATTGGCGGAGGCCTCAGTCACCAGAGCAGTATAGGTCAATTTCTCCTTTCTTCTGCCTTCCTCACTCCCTCACAGGTGGATCTCCAGAGATTATTCAGGGTCTGTTTCCAGGTACCTCAGCCCAAGATACCCACCCAGCCAGATCTGTCTCCCCAGTGACGGCACTCTCTGAAAATGGCCCTGTTCCCTCTCCTCTGCTCCATCGCTAGATGCAGGGAGGATTCTCCCTCATGAGTGTCTGTTGACCCCAATGCCTCCTCACTCCATAGCCATCACCCAGACTCAACTTCAGGCCCATCGCTTCAGTTTGGAACTGGTCACTAACTCCTCGTCTCCAGCCTGGCCAACTTTCGGCGCATTCTCCACATTGAAACTCTCAGAATCTTTCTCAAGATACCATCTTGCCACCCCTCTGTGCAAACTTTTCCATATCTCTCCATTGTCCTTGGAATACAGTCCAGACTCTGTAAATATGACACAGAGGGCTCGTCATGATTCAGCCCACCCACTTGCCTGCCCACACGTCCCTTGTCTCTCCGTCCTCACATTCCGGGATCTGGTCTTGTTGGACTTTTTGTTCTTTGAATGAGAACTGCTCCCTCTCACTGTCAGACGCGCGCACATGCTGTCACCTCTTTCTGGAAGACTCTCCCCACCCTTCCCAGCCTCCTTCGTCTAACTAACTCCTGCCTATCTTCAGGTCTAAAAATATGTCACTCACTCGGGGAAGTCCTCCCTGACCCCTCCCCATACATACAAACTGGGTTTGAGTGCCCTAACATTGCTCCTAAGTTGCCCTTTCTACATGATATTTGAGGCTTATTTGACTCTTGTCCCCATGAGACAAGAAGCCTGTGAGGTCAGGGACAATGACACTCTGGCTCACTGGGGTCTCTTCCCAATGCCATCCCAATGAGCAAGACATTTAAAAATTAACGTTCATTAGCCGGGGGTGGTGGCACACACCTGCAGTCCCAGCTACTCGGGATGCTAAGGCAGGAGGATCGCTTGAGCCCAGGAGTGTGAGGTTGTAGTAAGCCATGATGATGCCACTGTACTCTAGCCTGGGCAACAGAGTGAGACCCCTGTCTCCAAAAAATAAAGTAAAATAATAAAAATTAAGTGTTCAGAACATCAAGATTAACACCTATATGGTTCAGGGTTTTTTTTCCAATGACAAAGATAAAAGATGATCAAGTAGCTTATAATTTTCTGCTGAACTTAATGATAAGTATTTTGAAGTGTCTTTTGAGGTTTTTATTTAATACCAAAAGACCAAAAGACACATATCACTGGGGAAACACTGGTTATTTCTGGCAAAGTTTTTCAAAATAATGGTAATAATAACATACATATATAAGCAAAAAACAAATGTTAAACTATAAAAATAATAACCAGAAAATACAGCTGCAAAATAAAATATATTCATTTGTCAGCAGTTGGAAAGATGCTTAGAAAATATTGCTGTAGACTCAAAGAAACACATATTAGAATAAATTACACAGTGTGGGAGGTTTGCTCAACTATTGAAAGGCAAGTGCAGGTATTCCTAACATGCCACTGCTTGCTCCTGTTCCAATGATGACATACCTGAAAACAACTTATTTTTTATGAACCATTAAATTAAAACTTTAGCCGAAAAGGTACAGTCTCAACAATAAATGATCTCTTTAATCAAAACATTACATGATTTTTTTAAAAAACTGTAACAGTAATCCCCAATGGAACAGCTTCTATACAGAAATTTAAAATTCTGGGATTAAATAACAAATTCCAACACAAAATTTATCACTGCATCATCCGCAGAGAAGCTGCTATAGCAAAGAAGTTGAAGCCAGAAGTTCACAAGTTTCTACAGGATATCGTCAGTGAAGTTCATTTTATTTAAAAGGTCATTAGGGGCTGGGCATGGTGGCTCATGTCTATAATCCCAACACTTTGGGAGGCCAAGGTGGGAGGATCACTTGAGGCCAGGAGTTCAAGACCAGCCTGGGCAACATAGCAAGACCCTGTCTCTACAAAAATTTGTTTAAATGAACCAGGCGTGGTGACACACACCTGCAGTCCCCAGCTACTCAGGAGGCAGAGGCAGGAAGATCACTTGAGATCAGGAGTTCAGGGTTGCAATGAGCTAAGTTTGTGCCACTGTACTCCAGCCTGGGTGACAAAGTGAGACTTGGTCTCAAAAATAAATTAATTAATTAAATTAAATTAAAAGGACCAGTTAAAATAAATACAAACATGAACAGCAAGGATTACCAATAATGAAGACAGTTGAATATCCATTCAAGGGTTAGGCAAGTTTTGAGGAGTAAGCTCTGTTTCCGAAGC
>NW_012149396.1:7795790-7797733 GCF_000956105.1 Propithecus coquereli | reverse complement strand
TGCCCAGGCCAAAGTGCAGTAGCATCAACATAGCTCACTGCAACCTCAAACTCCTGGGCTCAAGCAATCCTCCTGCCTCAGCGTCCTGAATAGCTGGGACTACAGGTGTGTGCCACCACACCTGGCTAATTTTTCTTTTTTTTTTTTTTTGTAGAGACAGGGTCTCCCTATAGTGCCCAGGCTGATCTCTAACTCCTGGCCTCAATCCTCCCCAGCCTCCCAAAGTGCTAGGATTACAGGCATGAGCCACCACACCTGGTCTGGGAGGACTTTATAACAGTCCCTTTACCAGAGACTCTCTACGGTACTTTGAAAGATGAAGCATGACTATTGAAATCTTCCGTATCACACAGTAGTTTGTTGGCTATGTCATGGCAAAGAACTTAAAGTCATTCCTTGTCCCTTTTAAAAGAGTAGAGTTTCAAATTTTCTGACTTTTTTTCCGTAAGAGCAATCCATAACATGCTATCTGGAAGATTTTGGAGCAGGGGACCAAAAACATTTCATCTGTCCCTTTAAGGTAAAGATAATATTTTAACCACAAGAAAGAAAATAATTACTTTTAGAAAGAAACTCATGCAATGGAGAGAGCATTTTAGAAACAAATGTTTGGAAATCACTTCTTATATAATTGATACTAAAAATTGTACAAGAATATTACCTCTGATTGCTGGCAAATATGCAGGCTAATTTTTTCAAATTAAAAAATAATAAAAACAATTACCTCGGACAACAATCACATAAGTACACTTAAAATATCATAAACGGAATTTTCTAAGATGTTAAAAAAAAAGCCAAAACTCCCAGATAAAGAGTTTCAGTGGGCTTAATCCTATTTGTTTAAAATACTAAAATGCAAATACAATACTTTCCAATTTACATTTGCAAAAACAATCGAGAGACATTCACAAGCAAATGGCAATTCGCCACCCAAATTTTTTTTTTTAATTTTATAAAATATGGAACGCTTTCGCGAATTTGCGTGTCATCCTTGCGCAGGGGCCGTGCTAATCTTCTCTGTATCGTTCCAATTTGAGTACATGTGCTGCCGAAGTGAGCACACCACCCAAATTTCAACTAAACTTTTTGCATACTTGGTGGATGAAATTGAAAAATAAGCATTATGAGTAAGTAACTGGTGAAAATTATCCATCTCTTCCAACTGGCACGAAACTTTGTAAGGCATCTTTTCCCATTATCACAGTCTTTAAGACAACCCAAGTTGAAAAAAAAAATGAATTTAGAGTAAGATATTCAAATTGTTTTATCATGTTATACCAAGATTTCAAAGAAAAAGCATGTTCAATCATACTGAGCTCAAAATATTAAGAATTTAGTAAGAGCAAAATAGTAATAATAATACTTTGTACTGTTAATAAATAAAATTTAATTTTAATGATATTGTTTATTCCATCATAATTTTAACCTTTAATTTCTATTTTTGTGTATATCTTATAATGTATATAACATATTAGGATAGTACTACCTATATTTAAGTAAGTGAGTTTTTATAAATCATCAGTGATTAAATAGGTGAATAATTGAGATGAATACTCAAATTTTTTTTTACTACAGGTATGATCCATCAAAAGAGTATAAAGGCGACTAAGTTAGAAAAATTGCCTAAGTAGACAAGCTCAACTCTGCTCTGCACTGTGAAATCTTTCACCAGCAGTCTAGATTTGGGGAAATAAAATGCATGTGTCGGCCAGGCACGGTGGCTCACGCCTGTAATTCTAGCATTCTGGGAGGCCGAGGCCGGTGGATCACTCAAGGTCAGGAGTTCAAGACCAGCCTGAGCAAGAGCAAGACCCCGTCTCTACTAAAAACTAGAAAGAAATGATCTGGACAACTAAAAATATATATATATAGAGAGAGAGAGAGAGAAAAAAAATTAGCCGGGCATGGTGATGCATGCTTGTAGTCCCAGCTACTTAGGAGGC
>NW_012149396.1:7781254-7795740 GCF_000956105.1 Propithecus coquereli | reverse complement strand
GCTTGAGCCCAGGAGTTTGAGGTTGCTGTGAGCTAGGCTGATGCCACGGCACTCACTCTAGCCCGGACAACAGAGCCAGATTCTGTCTCAAAAAAAAAAAAAAAAAAAAATGCATGTGTGTCCCTGAATAAACTCGTACCAAGTATCAGATAAATAACTCAAGAAAACATATCATACTCATGCTGTGTTCGACAAAGCCATGTGAACAGTCCAAGCAGTGCATCATCGCCACACCCTTTCTGAGTTTCCATCTCAGCCAGTGGCCAGATGTACAAAGAGTCTACATTGCAGCACTTACAGACAGCCTCTGGGTTGCCCCTCTGGCAGTGTCTCTTCTCTGTTCTCTCATCTTGTCCTTCTATTATAGTGTTAATCAACTTGGCCGTAGCCCATGGAGAATTTAGAGCATAAACCACAACCAGCTAAGCTACCACAAGCATCAGGCACCCTGTACCTATGCACCCTGCTCAGTAGCTTTGCAAAGGAAGTATTAAATAAGCCCTAGCAGGTGCTACCCATCTGTCCATTCTTTTAAATAGCCCTTCCTACTCCTACCATCTAAACACACATTAAGTTGAGAAGAATAAAGATCCTTCCTCCTGGGGCATAAGATAAACCCTCAGGCCCCTTTTTTGGCTACCTTCCTCAGTGAAACCACGTAACTCTATGTAGTCTGAAAGACTCTCCCTGCATTGGGAATTCTGTATGGGGCACGGCACGTCACCGCAGCCTTTTCTTCAAATTCTCTTCCCTTCGTTTTCATGACAGCTTTCCCTCTTCCATAAAGTCATTCCTTCTCAGCTGACTTTCCTGCACTCCTCTCTGAAACACAGATTTTTCTCAAGGTCCTATCTTTGGCCTCCTTCTTTTCTAAATCTGTATCTAAGAATCTAAAATCGAAATCTGCATCTCCTGGGGAAACACTGTCACTCTCAAGGCCTCACGTTTATTCCGACAAGTCCCAAATCTGTGTCTGCAGGTCTGACCTGTCCCCTAATTCCAGATCACAGTGAATTGCCAAGTAGACAGAGAAATGCTGCAAAACCACTTCCAACTGAGGAGGTCCAAAAATGTACCTCCTCCCCTTCCATCCTCCACCACCACCATCACACTTGATGGCAACACACTTTTTTTCCTCCCTCTCTCTCTGTCACATTACACTCCTCCGTACATATCCAGGAGGAAAGTGCTGCCAGTTCTCTCGGCAGGCTTCTCGGTGTGCTTTCCCTCTGTTCCAGCTCCAGCCTGAGTTGAAGCAGTTTTCTCCTCCCTGATCTCTTACAGAGACTTCTTAACTGATCACTAATCTCTTTACTCCCAATTTCTTCTCACAGCCCTTAAGCAACCAGAGTTTATGGTATTAAATGCATATTACACCATGTGACTTCCTCTAAAAGAACAAAGTTGCCCCTCGTCAAAAACTGTCTACCAAACATGACCAACACAACTGCTGAGAAGGGAAGGCTGAGTCTGTGGCTTACCAAGGTACATAAGGGAGAACATGGCCTTGCAGAGCTCAGGTAGTATCCCAAAGGGGGTCAGAATTCTTGAGAATGGGAAACTTGGATTAGGGTGGGTCTTTCAATGCAGAAACTTGGCTGGAAGTGTAGGATTGGTAGAAACAGCAAGGTCCAGGATTGGTAGAAACAGCGAGAGGACTTTGAGGTGAGGGATTTAAAGATTCTCAGGGTGCAAACTGACTATTGTGTCCTTTCCATTGAAGAGTTGATGGTCCTTTAGGGAAGTTTCTTGTAGGGGCCAAGGGAAAACCTCCCCTTCACCCTCTAAAAGTTTTCTGAAAATCAACTGACAAAAGGCAGATTAATAGGAGAAAAAGCATATAGATTTACTTGATCATAGTTTTATGTGACATAGGAGCCCTCAGAATGAAGACCCAAAGATATCAGGGAAACTGTCCATTATTATGCGTAGGTTCAACCAAGTATGGACAGCCATGTAGAAATATGATTGCACAAGGGCGTGATCTAATGCTGATAGACTGGGAAAACCCAGCAAGGCCTGGCTATCTGGGTTCTTCCTGGCCTCTCTGTGTAGCATCCTTCCTTCCGAGTAGGGGACAGCATGCTCTCCAGAATGAGGGTCTTAGGACACAAAATCAAACAACATGGGTCGGATCATTTCTTCATGGCCAGTTTTTACACAGAACAGTGGGGACAAAGTTAGAAGAATATCTTCAGGTTTTATGGCTGGCTTTGGGGAAAAGGGTTCTAGTTTCCAGGAACCATCCTGGGGAAAAAGGATTCTAGTTTCTATGGCTAGCCTCGGGGGAGAATGAGGGGCTACAGACAGAAGGACAGGAGAAGGTCAGAGAAAAACTTTTGCTTCTGAGGAGTTCATTTTGGGGTATCATAGTCTGGGCCCAACACTCTAAGGAACAATCAAATTATTTGCTTGGGCGGGTCAGTTCAGGAAGAGTAAAGCAACGCATGTAAAAAAATGGAATAGCAAAGTTGTTAATATAGGTGGTAAGGTGTGGTGTAGGTTCTCAGCATCCAGGCTGAGCTGAGGAAGCCAATTTTGGTTCTTGCTGATTTTGTCCCTTCAAGACCTTTCCAATTTGACTCCAGCCTCATCTGCCATCTTACCTATCCTCGTCCGGGGCCAGAGTGTGAGGCCATGGGCACAGACATGAACAGAGAACATGCACAGAAGTGTCTCAAAGCCTCCCCTCTAGAACCTACTAAATAATAAAGCATTTGGACAAATAAGAAAACAATCTCAATAAAAAGGCCTGATCCTTTTATCTCTAGCAAATCCAGAGTCCTGCCATAAAATGAGGGAGCGTCTTGCCATCTGTAAAAGCAAAACCATCTCAGGACTCACATGTCAGGTGGGTAGGACCCAAGGGACACACAGGGCAGGCAGATCTGGGGAAAGAACTGGGCTTCGATCTTTATACTGTTAACCTACTTATTTTGTGTTAAAATATTTATATTGTTTCTCTTAGGAAGCCTGTCACCAAAGAAAAAACTTTTTTATTACTTTCCTAGTTAAGATGCAAATATGCACTTAGGATCAAACAGCAAAAGTCCATGAACAAATATCAAACAGAGAAGGCTTCCCTTTGTCTTAGCGCTGTGAATCTCTAGGTCGCTGCTATGGTTTGAACGCATCCTTCAAAGCTCATGTGTTGGAAACTTAATCTCCAATGCAACAGTGCTGAGAGGGAGGACCTTTAAGAGGTGATTGGAGTGGGTTCATTATCACAAGAGTGGGTTTGTTATAAAGGTGAGTTTGGCCTCTTTCCCTCTCACGTGCACTCTCTTGCCATGTGATGCCGTCTGCCATGTGATGATGCAGCAAGAAGTCCCTCACCAGATGCAGTCTGTTGGACTAACTGCTTTAAATCCCCAGCATCCAGTGTTCTGTGGCACTGTTAGGCTTGGCACACAGTAGGCACTCATAAGTGCTGAGGAACGAAGGAAGAAAGCACAAAGCAGTACTGCACCAACCGAGGATTTAAGTGCTAACTGGGCAATTCACGCCACATTCCCATCTGGCCTGGCTGTCTCCTCGGAAATTTTCCAATTGTAACGGGGATTCAGAGGATGCAAACATTTGCTTTCTGGTCCAGATACCAGATCAAGACCACCAGTATGTACCACACTGGCAAATAACAGCTTACAAATCCTACTAACACCAATCAAAACTGAGCCATAAATTTGGCAATTAAAAAAATCTTTTTCTGTTTTAAAACATGCCCCTGTCCATTCCTGGTCTTGCCAAGTATTCCCCACCTATAATCACTGCATTTCCTTCCTCCAACTGCATCCACTGTTCCTGTTCCATTGAGCTCTGTTCCCATAAACTAGAAAACCAAACTATATCCATCAAATATTGTCCTTAACAGCTAGTCTTTAAAACACTTGGATGCATATAGGGTGATAGTTTGGGCAGCTTCATCAGATGTTCTGACAACTGAGTATTGTTATTTTGACTAGATTACTTAGAGGGGACTTTGTAATTCTCTCTCAATCACTCATGTGTATTTACTCAGCTAAGTAACTCTTGTGACCCGTGGCATTCCTCTCATGGCCATTTTACAGAGGCAGGAAGCCAGAAAGGAGGCCCCCCTCTCCTGAGGGACAGGGGGACACACACTAGAAACCATCTGCCTTTGTATAGATAAATTGTTAGGTATGCTTTTTTTCATAATAATTCTTTTAAGCTTTGCTGTGACTTAATCCTACATAGTAATTATGAGCAATGTATATCTCTGCACATCTTTTTTTTTTTTTGAGACAGAGTCTTGCTTTGTTGCCCGGGCTAGAGTGAGTGCCGTGGCGTCAGCCTAGCTCACAGCAACCTCAGACTCCTGGGCTCAAGCGATCCTTCTACCTCAGCCTCCCAAGTAGCTGGGACTACAGGCATGAGCCACCATGCCGGGCTCTTGCTCAGGCTGGTCTCTAACTCCTGACCTTGAGCGATCCACCCGCCTCGGCCTCCCAGAGAGCTAGGATTACAGGCGTGAGCCACCGTGCCCAGCCTCTCTGTACATCTTGAAGTAGATGACCAAATACCAACAAAATAGTGGTGGGGTACAGGAAGATAGTGAGGTGAACTGGGACAAATCACCACTGAAAACCTACCAAGAAAATGTTAAGAATCTAAGACACAACCCTGCCCCCGCACACCACAAAAAAAAAAAGGTCAAAACAGGTACCAGACCTAGAGGACAAGGCAGGCAGGAACTGCAATTTAGAACAGAGATTCCATATACAGGGCTCTTTTGCATTAGGCCTCTTGTAAATTCACTATTTTCTGTCCATGATAACATTATTTCCGAAATTCCAAAACGACATCCTCCTACTTTAATGGGCAAGCTGTATTCTGAACTAAGCCTTTATGCTCCCAATAATTGTGCTAGAATACAGTGAAGTCTTCAGCATGCTGTGGGTGTCCTCGGTTCTAAATGACTAGTTTGCTAGTCTGCTTTACTTCTGTGGTCTTGCTTCTGTTCCTCACAGCACCTCAACAGTCTTCCCAGAGCTGTACTCCTAGGAGAATGTGTTACTTCTGCCTTTCCTAGTGGACCAGCTTCCCCTAGCTCCTCGCTTTTTAATCAGCTATTGAAACCAAGTAACCAAGTTTACAAGAACCAGGACTAAACTAAGAAGAGGAGGAGCTTGCAGTTCCAGGGCCGTTTGTAAGCTTTCCCCTCCCACTGCATTCCTCAAATGTGTTTTAAATAACTGGCTCGGCAGGACCCAAGACTTCTGGGAGTTGTAGTAGCTAGGATAATACTCAACATTTGTGGAGCACCTACTCCACGCCCGGTATTGTGGTTAAGTACTTACTCTGTAAGTATTATCTCATTTCGCCACATTATCTCACACAAACCCCTGACTTAGGGCCTGGGATGGTCCCAGTTTGCAAATGAGCTTAGGTAGCTTTCTCAAGCATGCGGCCATTAACCTTAAGGAGGGAGTCAGCTTTCAATGGCAGGCAGTCTGGCACCACGGTCTCCTGCCCACTTGAAAGCCCTGAGTCATCTGCAGCTCTGTACGGGCTGCACTAGAACTCCTGGGCTTAAGCTATCCTCCTGCCTCAGCCTCCATAGTAGTTGGGACTACCAGGCTCCAATTGGTATCGAGCCTGTGGACCCCCGTCTCTTAAACACCCCACAGCTCTTAGGATAAATACTCCAATTTCAGGGTTTACTCACCCCTCCAAAATCTGGCCCTTGCTTACCTCCCCAGCCTCTTCAGCCCAATCTCCTTCCGTGTCTCAAGGTTCGAAGAAAGCCGTTCTGGCCCTGAGGCCTTTGCACCAGGATGGTGCCTTCACCTGGTACTCAGCTCCTCCACCGGGCCTGGCCAACAATGAGTCAGCATTTCCGTCATTGCTGGGAGCCCACTTCCCCCCGGGGAGCCTGGGAGACCTGGTCACCTGGCTAGGTCCTCCTGCTACAGCCGCAATCACACTCCGTGTTTCCCCAATCCAGGTTGCATTTATCCCGAAGCACTGGGATGGCTTCTCTGTCCCTCATAGAACAGACTGGAGGCTCCCTGGGGGCAGGACCTCCTGTGTCTGGTTCACCATTATACCACCAAAGAGTAGCACGTGCCCAGCACCTGGCATGAGTAACAGTAATCAAAGATAATGAGTAACAATAATCAAAGATAATGTTTATTCATTCTCCCATTGAACGAATAGACTGAGTGCCTACTAAACACCAGGCACTATGGGACTCAAGATTTTCTCATTTAACTCAGCTGATAGATTAGGAAAATGAGATGTAGTTTCTTCTGTTTAAAAAATAATTGCCGAAGGTCACAGTAGACATTCGAATGCCTTCGTTGAATGAATACATAGATGGCTGGATGAATGGATGGGTCTAGGTTGGGATTGGGGGTAGCCAGACTGAGATACCACTGAAAGAACTCAGAAAGAAGGTTAAAAATCTCCTTAGAGGGGAACTATTTTTAAAAATCTAATGTAAAAGGCTTGATATAGGCAGTCTCCATAAAAGAGACAAAAGCCTGCGGGCCAAGACAAGACTAGACAGTAATCTAATTGGAAGTATTAGCATATCTAAAGAAAGAATGTGTCAATCAGAAGAGGGAGGTGGGTTAGTTTAGAAACTGGGAAAATAAACTCCAGTCGGGATCTTGCTTGGACCGCGCCAGACCCAGAACCTTCCCCCCGGGGAGGTGCCAGCTGAGACGGCAGGTGTGGCCCGGCACCGGGAAGGATGCGGCCGCCGCTGAATCAGCGCCCACCTCCCCCGCTCCGGTTCCCGCGGAGCTGGCAACCCGATGGCAATTCCGCTTCCGCCTGCAGGAATTGCCTAATAATAGCTCCCCGGCGTTTGCCTGCACCCCGCGCTAGGCTCTTGCCTACCCCGCTCCCAGCACTGGGGCCTCACAGCCCAGCCTCCAGCGGGGGAAGCCTGGGTTGCTGCAGGGCTCGCCCAAGGCCAGCCTGCAGACACCAGCAAAGGGACAGCGGGGTTAGGACCCGGCAGGCCCAGCTCCAGGCGCAAGCTCGCCTCGCCTGTCCCTTGCACGTACCGCCCACACCCGCTTGCCTGGGCTCTGGGTAGAAAATAACTAAGTGGGCCTTCTGGTTTAGGCCCCTGCGTTGTGCGGGCTGGCTTCCTGTCTGCCTTCCCTGCGATGCAAGTCATCGCAGAATGTGCAGATCGAAGCTTCTCCACCCCCGAAGTCCTCCTCCTTGGGCCCCAGCTCCTCCCGCTCCGCTCACGAAACCACTCACAGGATCCCAGAGACGCTCCTGTCCCTGCGTGCCTTTCCTGCCGTCTCTCTCTTCAAAACGAACCCTGTCGCTTATCGGCACCGACATCTCGCGAGGGGGTGGGGGTAAAAGAAAGAAATGGGTGCTCCCCTCAAACCACTGAACAAAACAAATCACTTAACACCCCACCTGTTACACCTCTGCCAGCGAAAGGGGCAGCCCACCAGTAATTAGGCACCCAGAGCTAACCCCAGGCCCTTGGAAGAGGCAGGAAGATGGAGCTGAAACCTTGGTTCTGCCATTGCATAGCCGCGTGACCTTGGAAAAGTCACCGAACTTTTAAGGCCTGAACTGTAAGACACGGTGTGGAGATTCCCCTTTCTTCAAGGTCAGGGTCAGTTTAGAAGAAGGAGCACACCGTTTTAGCCTGTGCACTTACAGGCCCCCCATGCCTGCTTTGTGACATCCCCGCTAGCTCCAGGCCTGCAGCGGTAAGAGAACAAACAGCACGGTGAGCAAAACGCCCGTACACGTTGTGACCTGCATTGTTCACTCTCATCTCTCCGCTCCCTCTCTGCTCTCCCTCGCTCTTCAAACACGCGCCAATGCCTCATTAAAGACTGCAAACCAGCCCATTAGGTGCAAATGCATGGAAACATATTCATGATTATTCAAATGAACCCTGTAAAATAATCAGCGCCGCCTTCATAAATATTCATTGTCGCCGTGCTAATCACTACGTAATCTCACAAGAGGGTGTGCCCCTGTAATCCTGCTCTCTTTTGCCCTCTCCTCCCTCCTCCCTTTGTCTGAGACTCTTTTTTCTCCACGCCTAAGCCTCCTAAGGTCTTCCTAGGTCTTCAGGATTTCGTTCGGGGTAAAGATATTTCTGGTTCTGATCTAATGCTTGCTTTATTTATCTCTATCAGGGGATTATTCTACCAGAAGGTTATCCTTTCTCTGTCTCACTGTGGCTCAACAGCGCTAGATTCTCAGGCATCAATACTTCCCTGACACTCCCTGTAATGGCTAACAAGAGGTTCTCTTCGACTCATGGGCACTGCGGGCAGCGGTGTGCTGGGGCTGGGGTGGCAGCCAGCAGGATGACAGCTTACAATCTCGTGCAGGATAAGGAGAGGGCTAACAATGCTCTGTAACAGCATGTAGAATGGAATCACACAGACAGAAGTACAAGGCCAGAGCCGGGGGAGCACATGGCGGGCAGCTGGCACCAGGGGAGGCGGGAGACGTGATAGAAGGGGCAGCCAGGGCCCAGAGTACCGTTGCGATACTCGATACTCCCTATTCCAGCTGTGTACCTGGCTACTTATACTGTGATCTTTTATGCTCATCCCGGTTGTCTGCCTCTTTGCTAACTGGATCGTTTGTTATTTATTGATTGCAGCAAGGATGTGCAAAGTTAGAAAATAAGCATGAATTTGGGTGAGGCAAGGTATGAGGAAGATTCCTATACGAGGGATGAGTCAGTGCACGTTAATCCTTTAAATGGAGCCCTCCAGGAGCTTGTTCCAGTCACTAGGATTTAGCACGGTGACAGGAAAGAGCCAAAGAAAGCAAAGAAAGGCCTATGCATTTATAAGCTTGGAGAAACCAGAGCCGAGGGTCATACCAGTGCCCTTTTTTGGTAGCACTCAGACTAGTGCCAGTGTAGTCTATTTGGGCACTTGATGAGGAAGTGTCGAAGCCATTTATATCCTCTGATGGGAAAAGATACAAAGGAACAGGAACCTTTTTATAGTTAAGGACTTTGGAAATTCTAGAATGGGAATAGAAATAACAAAAAATAAAGGGGGGAAAAAGATAATAGCAGCTATCACAACTTCTAGGCCCAGATAAAATGGCAAGTATTATATGCTACCCTGTAAGATACAGGGGAATCTCACTGTTGTCTTTAATTTGATAACAAGGACCATTTTACCTTTCAAGCTTTTCAGGATGTAAGGAAAACCCACTATTGCTTATGTTTTGAATAAGAATCATTTTTCTTATCAAATGAGAAGCAAATTGCTCCCAAGCACCAAACATGTATAGGATGAAAATAAATTGAAAACAGTTTCAAAAGCAATACTTTGCAGTAGTTTCATTTGTCTTTTTATAGGCCTGAAAATAAAATAGCCCGTCAAAGAAAGCCCTCTGATTCCCCTTCCCGTTAAACACAGAGAACACTACCAGGGTAGAAAAAGGATGCTGGGTGACAAAAACCAATTTTTCATGGTTGATTTGTTAGTGGCTTCAGAGAGATAAATAATATTACTTTCTAATCCAAAGAGGTCTCATACCTAAGATTTGCAACATTATTTCTTAAATCAACATAGCCTTCTCTTTCTAGAAATTGTCACACAAAAATAGGAGTGCCTAGTTTGATTCAATGAGATTTACACAAAGGGAGTTGTCAGTAACCACAGAAACAGGGCAGGGTTTTCTTAATGATTGTGCTTGAATTGTATTCCTGTCTGAAAAGAAGCTTTTTAATTATAGGGTTTTGGGGGTGGAGGGAGCAAGGTGGGGGAGAGTGGAAGGGGAGGGGGGTTGGATGTAGTTTTTCACGGTAAGAGACCGAAAGTCTTTTATCTATTTAAAAGGATAGCAGGTGGGCTCCACTAACAAGTCTTAACCCCAGGACTTGGCTTAACCCTGGAGAAAATGTTTTTCATTTTCAACCCTATGTATTTGCTGTTTCTTCACTTCTTTAAATTACAAGCTCTTCAAATAGAGCTCCGAAGGCCTAGGGGAGTAGACAACGGTTCAGCCAAGAACAGTTCAGAGGGTTTGGAAGACCTCTGCACAACAGAGTTCCTGGAGACCTCGGCAGTTCTGCGGGCTGCCCTGAATCAGCAGCTCCCAGGCAACGCTGACCCGAGCTATTTTGAAGCTGGTGACACTAAAGCCTATGACTGTCTCCCGGATTAACAGCGTGGGAGCTGGGATTTTTGACAGCGTTAGGTAATTCCACCCATCTGAATTTCTGTATTTTAATTTCTCACCTCAAGCCTGAAAACATCCATGGGACTCGTTTTAGAAAGACGCCTAATCTAGTTAATATTACCAATGTGCTGTATACAAGGACTAAATGCCCAAAGGGCAGGGCCCAGAGCCCTCTCCACAGGTAACTTGTGCTTGGAGGTTTCGGGTCAGCTCAGCACCCTCTGGGTTCTTGTCTTCTCTGGATCTACCTCTCCTCCACCAATCTTTTTATTTTTTTATTTCTTATTTATTTTTTGAGACAGAGTCTCACTTTGTCACTCTGGGTAGAGTGCAGTGACGTCATCATAGCTCACAGCAACCTCAAACTCCTGGGCTCGAGCAATCCTCCTGCCTCAACCTCCCAAGTATCTAGACTACAGGCACTAACCACCACCCTCAGCTAATTTTTTTAATGTTTTGTAAAGATGGGGTCTCGTTCTGTTGCTCAGACTGGTCTTAAACTTCTGGTCTCAAGCAATGCTCCCACTGTGGCTTCCCAAAGTGCTAGGATTAGGAGTGTGAGCCACCTCGACCAGTCAAAATTTACTATTTTAACCATTCCAACTCAACTATGCTGATTCCTCATGTGCTTTATAAAGTAATAGGAGCTTTGACTTTCAATAAACATGGATTAAATTAAATACTGAATCTAGTAATGTGGCTAGGCTTCAGGAAAGGAATTCCTTGACTCCCTCTATTAGAAACATTTTATAACCCAGGGCAGGTTCACGGTGTCATTCCAGCCTTTTTTAAATACAGAATATTCCAGCTGAAGGCAGTACTGGCTTTGAGAGTGAACAAATCTAGGAAAACTTATTGCCAATTTTCTTTTTCATGAAAGGAAATGGACTATTGGAAGGCCCCAGAAGTCTTCAGTAAGACAAAGGATTTTGAAACTTTGGTGTTTCCTCCATATTGGTGGGTATACAGCTAATAGCCTTGTAACCAGTTCCTATATTTATCGAGTTTTTGACAAGTGAAGAAATTTCTCTGGCATAAACACAATAGGCCTTTTTCCTGGGTGGAGAAATATTCTCTATTCCAAAAAAGAAAATCTCTCCTATGATGCCTAAAATTACGCTTTGCTAGCATTAAACAAATAATTATAAAAGTACAATATACTAAAAGTATAGAAGAGTACAAATGTCCTGTTCCTCAAAGGTAACCACTGTTTCTTGGGTAGCCTTTCTTACAGCTATGCAAATCAGCTGGGTGTGTATGAGCTTGCACACACACACACGCACACATACACACAAGGAACTATGCTATACACTGTTCTGAAACATGCTTTTATCTTTATCAGTGACATCTTTCTATTTCATTTGAGAGCACAGAGTATATATAGCATGAAAAACACATATTTTATTTAGCCATGGCGTACACAGTATGTGCTTCATGACCTGCCTGCCTCACTTACCTATTTGCTCTCGGTGCTTCAGATAAACTACTAGCACCTAGGGGAACCCAAAACCAAGACTCTACCCTATAGGCCACCCACTGGCCTGGCATCTGTATTCAGGAAAGTCATGCCAGAAAGACCCTCCATGCATGGTAGCAAATCTTCAAAATGGCATGTTTTTGTGTTTGTTTTCTTTTCTTAGTGGATGACCATTTAAAATGACTTTTAAGAATAGATCTGTTGTTCAGATGCTTCTGAGTTCAGACTGTTGAGTAAAAGAAGCAGCGGGGTGTGATGGCTCATGCCTGCAATCCCAGCGACTCTGGAGGCTGAGGCGGGAGGATGGCTTGAGCCCAGGAGGTTACAGTGAGCTGTGATTGTCCCACTGCACTCCGGCCTGGGCGACAGAGCAAGTCCTCATTTTACAAAAAAAGGTTTTCTGCAGTTAGTGTGGCTAGAATATAGGGTCTCTATGAGGGTGGGGGCGGGGTGGGGCTTGGCCTGCAGGGCGCTTGCACTGTTGTCTGAACAGCACAGCGCCTCCTGTTGTTGGGAAACTCTCTCCCCTTGCCCCACGTGGTTCTAACTGAGACTGCTGATCAAAGTATCCCAAATGCCCAGCCCCCCCTAGATTTCTCCAATAAGTGCTAAGAAAGAGCCCCTTTCAGCTGTGGGGTAGGGTGGGGCGTGGGATGGGAGCAGTCGGGGAGGAGCAGTGTTTAGCTGGGAAATGGCAGCCCCAGACCTCTGGTGCCCAAGTTGGGGCCTCTGCTTCGCCAAACATGGAGGCATTTAACTCTTTTTTTTTTTTTTGAGACAGAGTCTCACTCTGTCTCCCTGGCTAGAGTGCTGTGGCATCAACATAGCTCATAGCAACCTCAAACTCCTGGGCTCAAGTGATCCTCCTGCCTCAGCCTCCCAAGTATCTGGGATACAGATCTGCAGCATAATGCCCAGCTAATTTTTTTTATTTTTAGTAGAGAGGGGAAGAGGGGGGGGTCTTGTCTTGCTGAGGCTGGTTTCCAACTCCTGAGCTCAAGCGATCCTCTGGCTTCGGCCTCCCAGAGTACTAGGATTACAGGCGTTAGCCACCATGCCAAGCCATAGACATTCAATTCTGAACCTGTTTATGTTTTTTGTTTGGTGTTTTTTTTGTTTGTTTTTTTTTTTGAGACAGGGTCTCATTCTGTCGCCCCAACTAGAGTGCAGTGGCCTCATCAAAGCTCACTGCAACCTCGAACTCCTGGACGGAAGCCATCTTCCCACCCCGGCCTCCCAAAGCGCTAAGATTACAGGCATGCGACACCCTTATTTAAACTCGCAGAACAAAGATCCTCCACACTGAAGAAACTGGAGTCTAGCCCGTGGGCTTCATTAGCACACGATTTAAGTGCAGAAGTAATATCTTTATTTAATGCATTGTCCCTGAACTCCTTTTTCCCCCCATCTCTTGCTGCCAAGAATTGCTGTTGGGTTGTGTGTGTCCTGTGGAGCCATCCATTGCTGTCGGCTGATTCGCTCCGGGAAGAGCTCTTTCTGCCAGGTCCTCGCCCACACGGGGCAGGAGAGCGGAGGGCCACCAGGACAGCAAAGGCAGCTCCTGAGCGCTGTGCTAGCCACGGAGGCTGCAGGGGAGAGCAGAAGCTTTCAGAAATGGGTAACTGCATCAGGGCCACCACAGCTACAGGAGAGAGGTGTCCTAAGACAGCAGCTTGCTGCCAATCCTGGGAGTCCTCCTGAGACTGTGAGTCATACAGAAAAAAAGACAACTCTCTGGAACCAAAGCCCATCAGGACAGACAGAATGTAAACAGGCCCTGCCTGGAAGGCCCTGTCACATTCTGAAACACACAGAGCATCAGGAAGAACAGGCTTTGAACCCCAGCCTCAGTTCATGCAAATACGTGTGATAATACAGTCGCCCTCTGTATACAAGAGTTCCTCTGTATACAAGAGTTCCATATCCGCAGATTCAACCAGCCAACCTTGGATGGAAAATATTCAGGAAAAAAAAAAAAAGGATGGTTATGTCTGGACTGAACAAGTACAGACTTTTTTCCTTGTTATTCTTTAAACAATACAGTATTACAACTATTTACGTAGCATCTGCATGGTAGTAGACATTATAAGTAATCTAGAGATGATTTAAAGTATAGGGGAGAGACCGGGAGTGGTGGCTCACACTGTAATCCCAGCACTTTGGTAGGTCGAGGCAGGAGGATCACTTGAGCCCAGAAGTTCCAGGCTGCAGTGAGCTATGATTGTGCCACTGCACTCTAGTCTGGGCAACAGAATGAGACCCTGTCTCAAAAAACCAAATGAAACCAAAAAATAAAAAACAAAAATTAAATACAGGGGAAGATGTGTGTAGATTGTATGCAAACACTACGCCATTTTATGCCAGGGCCTTGAGCATCCAGGGATTTTGGTATCTGCGGGGGTCCTGGAACCGGTCCCCCTCGGATATCAAGGGCTGACTGCGTCTATCTCAAGCACTGTCCTGAGCACCAAATGTAATGATGTATGTGAAGTACTTCATAAACATCATTAAGTTACTTGCCAATTATCTACTCCCCCAAAATTGGGGCTGCCAAGAGGGCAAGGTCTAGGTCTCATTTTTTTTTTTAAATTGTGATTAAAAAACAAAAAAAATTGCCATTTAACCATTTTTAAGTGTACAGTTCAGTAGTGTTAAATATGTTCACATCGCCGTAAAGCAGACCTCCAGAACTTCTTCATCTTACAAAACCTAAACTCCATAGCCCCCATCTCCTTTCTCTCTCTATGGATTTGCCTGTTCTGGACATTTCATATAAGTGGAATCATACGACTGTGACCTTTTCTTCCGTGGTAAGCAGGTCTATGCAAACCTACCTGCAAAGTCC
>NW_012149396.1:7775551-7779804 GCF_000956105.1 Propithecus coquereli | reverse complement strand
TTTCTTGTCCTTAGGATGCAATCTCAGATAAGCCATGGAGTTACTAATTTCATCACTAACTGCCACCTCCTTGTGTGCTTCACTTATGCCATTTGCCACTGAATTGGTAATGATTTGGCTTGGCTGTGAGTGATAGAAAACCCCAAATAACAGCTGCTTAACAAGATAGACAATTTGAAGAATAAGCAGTCTGCTCCAAGAAATCTTCAGGAACTGATCCTTATAGTCCAACGTGGGGGCGTCTTCGTTCCTAACAGCAGGAGGCAAGAAGGGGCGACGAGGAAGAGAGAAGGAGAGCGTAGTGAGCCACTCAGACTGTGCATCCTAATGGCCAGGACCCAGTCACATGGCTGCATCTGGCTGCAAGGGAGGTCAGCAAATACAGTGTTTGTTCTGGGTGGCTTGTACACCGCTAAAATTTTTGTTACTAAGAAAGATGAGAAAAATGAGAAAGATGAGAACAAATATTGCTGGAAACTAGGAGTCTCTGCTGCTACAATTCTCTGGACTTCAGCAGTTACATGAATCAGTCAACAGAAAGATGTTAAATGAGCCAAGAAATTTAGTAGGAAATACTTTGATGGGTGCAGTTTCACATTAAAAAAAATTGCTTTTAATACTGTGTTTCAGAGTCCGCAGGTTCCAAGGTGAGCTGAAACAGATACAAGTGTGCATGTAACTATGAGAGTACTACCGTGACAGAAGAAACGAGTTTTGGAAAGCATCCATTCGGTGCTGCCGGAAGCCGCCTAAATCATTTCCTCCTTGGATCACGTCGGGGCATCCAGTGTTTTGAAATTCATACCCGTGGGATTATAATTTGTGGGGGTGACTGAAAAATGACACAGAAAGGCGATGCCATTGAAAGAAGGTTTTTATTACTTGCGTTTCCCTGGAGAAGGGGGCACAGCCTGCCACACAGGGCCAGGTTTTGATCAGGAGACAGAAACAGCATCGAGGGAAAAGTCAAGGCCAGAGTCTTTATTAGGGTGTCAGCAGGAAAGGCAAGGCAGGGTAAACAGTTTAGGGTGGGGAGTTTAAATAATTCCAGCGGGCTCTGGGCTATGGGAGTGGCCTCCAGTGGCCTGGTCCCTAGCCCTGGGATGGTGAAGAGGAGGGGAAATACGGGCTTGGTGTGAGAGTTAGATAAGGAGGTGGTTGGGGCTATCGACTCAGGACTGGTTGGTTTGCACATGAAAGGCAGGCTCTTAGACGACTGGTTATTATCCTTAGGAATTAGCTGGCCCCAGAGGGGCAGTCTCTGGGTCTAGAAGGCCCCCCAAGATCAAAAACATCATAAAATACAGAAAATTTACGAACACAATTAATTCAGTCAGAGCTAGAACACATGGTCTTCCCATCACTAGGAAGAATTCTTCACCATCAACCAAGAAAAATTAGTGGCTGCTCTGTCTAAAGCAGCAACTTCCAAACTTTCTTTTAGGCAGGGAGATAGCACTGCATGACTTTAAGAAAACTGGCTTTGGAGTCAGGCCTGAGCTTTGTTTTGCTTGCAACCATGTGCCTTGGGGTAAAATACACACAGGTTGAGTATCTCTTACCTGAAATGCTTGGGCCCAGAAGTATTTTAGATTTTGGATTTTTTTCAGACTTTAAAATACTTGCATTATATGGTTTAAGCATTCCTAATCTGAAATCTGAAATGCTCCAATGAGAACTTCCTTTGAGCATCACGTCAGTGCTCAAAAAAGTGGTGGATTTTGGAGCATTTCGAATTTTGGATTTTGGATTTCAGATTAGGAATACTCAACCTGTACTATCTCTAAAGCTTGACCTCTTTATCCACAAAATGTATAGGATAGTAATATCTACACAGAAGTGTTGTGAGAATTAAGTGAGCTAATGTGTGTCCCCCTAGCATCGAGGGACCTTGTGTGTTGTCAGGATCTCTGCTGTGTTGGTCACCCCGTCTCTTCTGAGAACTTCTTGGAGAAAGTTATGCCTCAAAACTGATCAGATTTCCCAGCCACAGAGACCTTCTTCCATTCTAATTGAGCAACTCGACTTTAATAATTGGACTCTAGGTTGGAACTCACTATGTCGTTAGTGTACCTCATCTGTCAAGGGCATTCCCTGTGGGATTTTTTTTTCTTCCTCTCTTTAAGTATTGTGATAAAGAAAAATAATTTCTTTGGCAATAAACCGTGTGATTGGTGAAATCATACTTTACTCATCTTATGTTAACCATACAAAACAGTTGTTGTTATTACTGATATTGTTATCATTAGCAGCAGCAGCATGTTTATGCAGTGATCTAGAAGTGCATGAAAAATGGGTCATTAATTATTCAGCGCCTACCCTGTGGCAGCCACTCGGCCCCAGAGATATATGAGTGAACAAACAGAGGTTTCTGCTGGCATAGAGTTCACATCCCAGCGAGGGAGACAGTTGATAAACACCTGGGTGAGTAAAATGGGAGTGGAGCTGGGCCTGGTGGTGTGCACCTGTAGTCCCCGCTACTTGGGAGGCTGAAGCAGAGGACCGCTTGGGCTCTGAGTTCGAGGCCAGTCTGAACAACATAGCAAGACCCTGTCTCAAAAAAATGCAGCTCTTTGTAGGAATTTCTTGTGCTCATGCTCTTAAACATAGAATATTCCTGAATTTTAGGAGTATTCTAAATATAGACTACTTTGTCTGAATTAGGCCTATTCCTGGCAAAACTACTTAATCAACTTCTTTGCCGCTAAAGCCAAAGGCTCTGAGTCAAACTGCGGTAAAGACTGGTATAATCAGAGGTTCTTGAGTTTATTTTTCTCTTGAACTGAGGTTCTTTGGCAGAGGGCTTGGGAAAATCTCATACCTCACAGGCTGGGAACTTCTGAGCTAGGAGCCTTGGGAAAAATAAAGAGGCACAGCTGACCATCGAGAGCTTAGACGGATACCTCCGGAGACCTGTGCCACGCTGCAAATGTGCATGCCTCCCTCCAGCAAGGTGTTGCTCTGCAAAATGAACTTACATATTGGCTGGAACAGTTGCTGAAATATGATTTAGATGACATGGTAGACATAGCACATCTGATCTGATCCACCATTGAATTTCACTTGATAGCTCGGCCCTTGGGAGTCTCACTGAACCTACTCTGGTTGGGAGGCTGCCAGAGAAAAAATTTAAAAAAAAGAAAACAGTTAGGTCTGAACTTCCTCCCCTCCCCGCAACATACTAAGAACCATTATTTTCTTAAACATCCCCAATTTCTCTTCACTTCCAGGACATGAACTTGGCTTTCTGTTGATGACTGTATTTCTCAAAGAGTTGACCTGTTTATCTTGTCCTGCGAGCTGTTGCCTGTCCTCCGTTACACGTAGGACCCACTGAGGATGACTCAGGTGCAGAGGCTGGGAGGCCGGCGAGGCTCATTCACCAGCGTGCAACGAAAGTGGCACCACCCCTCAGGAAGCAAGGGTCAAGTCTGTGGCTTGGCGAAGTTAGAAATAACTACCTGACATTAATATTTGAACTGCTGATGAAAGTTAAACAAGCAATGCCACCGTGCCGAGAGCATGGTGTGTTATCTACTGCTGCGTAAGAAGTGACTCCGAAACACAGTAGCTTAAAAACAAAACAAAAGTCATTTATTAGGAATTCAGAGAGGGTGCAGCAGGGATAATTGATCTCTATTCCACGATGTCTGGGCCTCAGCCTGCAGACTTGAAGGCTTGTTCACTCGCATGTCTGGGGTTTATGGAGACCCGGAGCTGTTGGCCAGGAATGCTGGTCAGAGCATCCAGGCAGAGTCTCTCCACGTAACCCGGCCTTCCTCACAAAATGGCAGTGGGGTTCAAAGGGCAAGCATCTTTTTAAATTTTATTTTATTTTAATAGATTTAGGAGCTACAGGTTGAATTCTGTTACATGTATATATTGTACAGTAGTGGAGTCTGGGCTTTTAGGGTACCCATCACTTGAATAGTATGCATTGTACCCATAGGTAAGTTTTCATGCCTCCCCCAGTCCAGCCTCTCCCCTTTGAGTCTCCAATGTCCATTATACCTCTGTGTGCCCTTGCGTAGCCATAGTTTAGCTCTCACTTATAAGTGAGAATGTGCGCCATTTACTTTTCTATTCCTGAGTTACTTCACTTAGGATATGGCCTCCAGTTCTATCCAAGTTGCTGCAGAAGACATTATTTCATTCTTTTTTAATGACTGTGTGGCTCACCCATCTATGACACTTTATTTTCTATTTTTGTTATTTTTTTCTTTTGACATAGAGTCTCGCTCTGTCACCCCCAG
>NW_012149396.1:7771481-7774636 GCF_000956105.1 Propithecus coquereli | reverse complement strand
GCAAGAGCGAGACCCCGTCTCTACTAAAAATAGAAAGAAATTATTTGGACAACTAAAAATCTATATAGAAAAAATTAGCCGGGCATGGTGGCACATGCTTGTAGTCCCAGCTACTCGGGAGGCTGAGGCAATAGGATCGCTTAAGCCCAGGAATGTGAGGTTGCTGTGAGCTAGGCTGACGCCACGGCACTCACTCGAGCCAGGGCAACAGAGTGAGACTCTGTCTCAAAAAAAAAAAAAAAAAAAAATTATACTTTGATAGCCCACAGTCCTATGTACCAGGAAGGGAAAAAGTAATTAGTGTCCTAGCAATGCATTGGAGGAAGAGATCCAAAGAGGTCCAGGGAGACTTTCTAGAAAAGATTTTATATAGAAAGACTTTCCAGAAAAGGCCTTTATAGTTGTGGGGGATAGTTCCAGAAAAGAGGAGGGCCTTTGAGGGCTGGGAGGGCATTTGTGCAGAAAAGGCACCTAGAAGTGGGGAAGTCAATTGAATAAACCAGAAAGCCACAGCCTAAAGAGGAAAATAAATAATATGTTGACAGGAACCACATGAAAGACTATAGATAACCTCCCAGCGTCATCAGTTGTGAATCATCAAGATGAACACCAGCAGTTGTTACATACCTAAATTATTTTCGTTTTTATTCTGTCGTTTTGCTTTTTTAACATAGAGGACGTAGACACACCGTTGCTTCGGTGTACAGTTAAGTCTTTCTCGCATCTGCACAAATCCGCATGGGTGGTCTTTCACGGGTTTAGTTCAGAAAGGAAATGGAATAGTGCTCTTGGTCATAAAGCTTTTATTATTTTCCTGGGCTCTGCAGAGCAGCCCAGCGAGGAAAGCGTGTGTCAGTGCAGAAGGGGTTCAGATTACCAGCTAGACTTGTAACATATATAAAAGAGAAGTCGTTTCCTGGCTTTGAAATAATTCTTTAGAACTCATGAATTTTTTATTCTGTAAACTAAAGAATGACCACGTATGATACTCGGGATCGGCCAAGCCAGTCCATTGCAGAAAGCCACGGTATGGGAAGCCTTGTCTGTGAAAAGGGAATCTTTTCACGTCTCCTTTTTTACCCCCCTTAGTTGAGCTGTTGGCATCTCTACTATTGGGCACTGCATTAAAAAAAAAAATTGTGGAGAACTACACATAACATAAAAGTTCCTATTTTAACCATTTTTAAGTACACAGTACAGTGGCCTTAAGTGCATTCATACTGTTGTGCAAATGTAACCACCATACATCTGCAGAGCTCTTTTGATCTTATAAAACCGAAACTCTGTGCTCCTCAAACAATAACTCCCCACTCCCTCCTACCCCAGGCCCAGGCCACCACCGTTCCACGCTTTGATTCAATGGATTTGACTATTTTAAATACTGCAAATAAGTGGAATCACGCAGTATTTCTCTTTCTGCATCTGGCTTATTTCACTTAGCATTACTGTCTTCCACTCTCATCTGTGTTGTAGCATGCATCAGAATCTCTTTCCTTTTTAAGGCTGAATAATATTCCACTGTGTATATATACCACATGTTGTTTATCCATCTGTATGGAAGAAACAAAGGACACATATGTTGCTTCTGTCCTTTGTGAACAGTACTGCTACGAACACAGGTGTACAGACATTGGCACATTGCTTTTTAAATGCCCACTTTCAAAAAAACAATAGGCCCTGCCCAAAGACTGAAACATGTTCAGGACTCCTCAGTCACACAAGGGAGTTTTGAAAACATTTTTGTGCAGTCCTAACCCTAATCAGCCTTCTACCCACTTACATGATGTCGTAGCTGCTATCAGCGTCTCAATACGGCACTTCTGCTTACTCCAGATCCAATATGCATGGCTATAAATTACTGGGTGATTTGGGGGGTAGTATTGCAGTCTGGCTGGCATAGTTCCCAATTTCCCACACCCTTGCAGGCATCAGCCTCAGCCCCTGACCCCAGGAAGTAGGCAGCTTATGAAGCCAAAGCAATCAGATTATTTTTCCTAGGAATTTGGAAAAAAAAAAATCATCTGATGGCAAGATGCCAAATAGAAACTTCTCACAGGCCTCTGCCACTGTCGTTCCCAGACCTGCCCTGGTTCCTGCTTTTAATTCTGTGAGTTGCTCAAGATCACTGTAATAAGCTTTTTCGGTTTACATTGATGAGTCAATTTCTATTGCTTTCGATCAGAGAACCTCAGCTGATAACCTATTCAAAGGCTGATGCTTGAATTTCTTCAAGAAATATAAGAATATCATAAAACTCACCTGACATAAAAATGATATATTTTATTATGGTCCATTTCTCTCAGCACACCCTGACAGTTATTTTTAAAACATGTCATAACCACAAGAAGATCTCTTCTCTGTTTCCCTCTGGCCTCCGCGTCTCTGCCTTTGTGTCTGTCTGTCTCTCAGAGGAGGAGGAGGAGGGGAAAGAAGGATGAAAGAAGGACACAGAAGAAATGAATGCTCTAGAGTAGAATCTTCAATGGTATAAAAATGTGGAAACTTCTAAAAGGGTGTCTGTCTTTGCTCTTGGAAATACATGCCTTCGTACTAGAGTGTGTTTCTAATTCAGGGCTTGATTTACTGTCTTCAATTTCCGGCAGAGCCTTAAAGTCAAGATTCACTTGGGTTGGAAAGTTATTCTCATCGGAGTGAGAATAATTGTGTTGGCATTTTCCATCATTTGCTTTTGTGTTTTCTTAAATGAGGGAATTCCTCCAGAGTCAGAAATTCTCCAAGTTCTCTAAAAACTTCTCTTTTTTGAGCCCTAGCTCTGCGAGCTCTTTCTTCTACATGCTGTTTCTCAAAGAGTCCTAAAATGTGGTGTTGGTCTCTTTTTTCTGAACCACATCAAAGAGCACAGATTGTTTCCTTTCTGAGAACAAAACTCTTTAATGACAAGAAAGAACAAGAAACTGAGCAGCCAACCATCCCTATCAGGAAAGACACCAGTAACCCTAACTGTGACAAGTGATCTGCCTCTGCAATCTCTAGTTACTTTGTGAAATTTAAGCACAAATATAGCAATCATATCCCGCATATATGTTCCTAAAATGCAATCACACGTTTCCACTCTACAATACTCTTCACAAAGCTGGATTAATAATTAATCCTCACAGGGCAGTTTAATAAGACGTATCATATATTTATTAATA
>NW_012149396.1:7770588-7771426 GCF_000956105.1 Propithecus coquereli | reverse complement strand
TCTTGACATAGAGTCTCGCTCTGTCACCCCCAGGTAGAATGTATTGGCATCATTATAGCTCACTGCAACTTCAAACTCCTGGGCTCAAGGAATCCTCCTGGCTCAGCCTCCCGAGTAGCTGGGACTATGGGTGAAGGCCACCACACCCAGCTAATTTTTCTATTTTTATTTTTGTAGAGACAGGGTCTTGTTCTTGCTCAGGCTGGTCTCAAACTCCTGATCTCAAGGGATCCTCCCACCTCGGCCTCCCAGAGTGCTATAATAGGATTACAGGCGTGAGCCACTGTGCCCGGCCTCTATGACCCTTTAGTGTGCATCTGGAGAAGTCCTGAGCTATAGCCAAGCAACCTAGTTTCAAGTTCTAGCTCAGTTCCTCATCAGTTATGTGATCTTGGACAAGTAAACTCAGCTCTCCTAACTTATGTTTCCTCTTATAAAATGGGGTGATTGACCCAGTCAAGAAAAATCATCCAAAAATTTCAATATAAGTTGAAGGGATTCCTGCATGTTCTTTCAATATCGTATTGGAATATCGTTTAGCCCAAGACCCATCCAAAGATTGTTCAGTTTTCTAGGAGATGTACTTTGTCTTGCTATTTAATAATGACTAAGGCCCAGAATCTCTGAAGTTACAAGTTAACTTGTGGATTTTGAAGAGTAGTGAAGATAACTCCAAAAGTTACGGTTCTATTGTCCCTTAGGACATCAACCAGTTTTATCTATAATTTAGAAAACTCATTCTAGGATGCCTTTCCTGTCTGACTACGCAGACCTCTGTTCATCAAATTCTCCTTTCAACCAGTTTTACACCCTCCTAGCACGCTTATAAATTAGTTAC
>NW_012149396.1:7752235-7766723 GCF_000956105.1 Propithecus coquereli | reverse complement strand
ATATTGTTCTGGAAGAATCTCTAAGACATATCATCAAACAAACAAAAACTAAGCTACAGAACAGTATGTATGCAGTGGTTGTTGACTCTGGATATATATATAATACATTGGAATCACCCGGGGAAATTTTCAAAAATACTGACAGCTGAGTCCCTCCTCTAGCGATTCTGATTTATGTTTTCTGAAATGCTCCCCCAAATGATTCCAATTTGTAGCCAAGGCTGAGATACATTAGCATATGGTACACTTCCATTTGCTTAAAAAAGGGAAAAACGCATTTGCTTTTATATATGCTAAGACCATCTCTAGAAGGATTCCCGAGAAAGTAGCATAGATGGCTATGTCAGGATGGGAGCTGGGTGTAAGTTTTCATTTGCATACCTTTTCAACCATTCGAACTTTATATCTTACAAATGTGTTACCTACTCAAAAATATATGAGTGTAATCAAATTTTAGAAGTAACCTTCACAAATGCTACTTTGAAAAGAACAGGTGAAAACTATTAGGAGAAATGATCTCCTTTTCAATCCACCCTCAAAGGCTAATGTAGTTGAAGAGAAAAATGCATGAGGGAGGCAACTGTGAAAAAAGAGGACCAAAATACCAGTTTTCAGGCAAGCCCATCCTTTCTGTTTAGCCTAGAAATGGAGCCATGCCATTCTGACTGTGGGGAGGTGAGAAAGGCAGTAGTTCATATCACTTATAGAAAGTAAGTCATGTCTAGGCTGGGTGCAGTGGCTCACACCTGTAATCCTAGCACTCTGGGAGGCCAAGGTGGGAGGATTGCTTGAGGCCAGAAGTTCAAGACCAGCCTGAGCAATAGCAAGATGCTGTCTCTACAAAATATAGAAAAAATTAGCCAGACATGGTGGTGAGCGCCTGTAGTCCCAGCTACTTGGGAGGTTGAGGCAGGAGGATTGCTCAAGCCCAGGAGTGTGAGGTTGCAGTGAGCTATGATGAGGCCACTGTACTCTAGTCCAGGTGACAGAGCAAGAACTGTCTTAAAAAAAAAAACAAGTAAATAATGTCCATCCATCCATGCAATACTTTATCTTTTTTTAAAAATGTCTACAATACCAGTGCACATGCAATACTCTAATAAAACATATGGTGAACATTTAATATGTGGCAGGCACAGTGTTTCTGCTCTTAAGCAGCTCAGTCAATCTGTGGGAAAAGAAATTTTAACCAATAATAAGAATCCGAAGTGCTGAGGACTCTAATAGCCACGTGTACGGAATATTTTGTTTTCTTCAATCCTTGGGATTCCCTGCACCAAGAATATGTAAAAGTGCGAGACTCGTGGACAGGGAATTTCCACCTTCCTGACACCTTGTGCTTTCCTCCCAGGGACAGGCACGAGGGGGTGGGTACGTGTGGAAAGGGACATGCCAACAATAGACAAGAGGCACAGGGTGTTTCTTCTGATTCAAAATATCCCTCTAACTCATCCAGTAACTTCCACATGCTGACAGCATCTCCATGTTCATAAATATGCATTAGATTAAATTTATCATTGGCTCCAATACAATTTCCTCTACTCTTTTTTTTTTTTTTTTGGTAACCCCAAATTCAGGTGCTTAATCTGCAGTGCATTCTCCACAATTCATTGCAATTTAGCAAGCATTTACTGAGTGTCTCCCCATTCCAGGACCTGTGCTAGGCAGTGGGGGGAGAAAGCTAAATAAGACATGGTCTTGTGGCAGGAGAGAGCGTGCCAGGCAATGATCTAGAATTCAGCGTGTTGGATGTGACATTCTAAGCACCCACACTGCCGCCACCTCCTTCTGAGCAAGCAGCCACTTGGTTCCTTATGCAAAGGTCATCCAAGGTAGAAACAAAGATGCTGGATCTCCTGAGGGAGAAGGTGATTAATTTGGGGTAGAGGTTGGTGTGGGATAAACCAAGGTGACACCGGAATTTGGACTTGAGGAGGATACGATTTCACAAGGCAGAGAGAGACGTGCTGCAAAGAATGAGAACTATTTGTGAGAACCTGGAGGTATGCCATTACCTGGAGGCTTGGGGTCATGAGAATGACTTTGAACATCACGTACGGGGGTTTGCAGGGTCAGGGGGTGGCGGGGGACGGGCTAGGCTAGGAAAGCAGGCTGGGGCTTAGACTGCCAGGTGCATCTGCGCCTATTCCATGGCAGACAAGAGCCATCGATGCTTTGTAGGCATGACACTGACATCACGGACAGGATTTTGAAAGAAAAATCAGTAACAAGGAAGGGTTGTGGTTCGTAGTTGTGAGATGCCAAGAGGCAGAGTAAAAGCTGGACAGCCAGGGAAGGAGCTACTGCAATAGTCTGGAGAGGCAGGGATGAGGGCCTGACCCAGAGCCATGGGCACGGGAAGGGAAGGAAGGAGAATCCGCCAGATTTAGCAGGATCGTGAGGGGAGTCGTCCAGGCCAGGGTGTGGAGCTTTGGTGACTACAAAGACGACAGAGCTAGAGAACGCTGGGGAAGCAGCAAGCATCAGGGCAAAAGTGATTCTTTTGATCTCAATTGTGTTGAGTCTGAAATGCCTGTGAAACTCCCAGAGGGAGAGGGCAGCAGGAAGTGACATCTACAGATGTGGGCCTCAGGAGAGACAGCTGGAAACATGGGTTTATCTGTTATTATCGTACATTATCTATTGATTTACTATTATTGGTGTATTAGGGATATTTGTCCCTAGGAGGAGGGTGGGAATTACTCTGGAAAAGAATGAGAACTAGTAGTTTGTTTATTTATTTATGTTGTCCCCTCCTTGCTGAGAAATAATAGTTTAGAACTTGCTTCTGAGTCTCAGTATGATTGAGGGAAACCACCCATTTCTATCACGAATGGGGACTACTGTGAGTCACTGGGAGGGAGAAATGAAAGTCCCAGGTGGGCAGCCTAATTCAACTGCCTCCCAGATCATGGTGATGGAGACCTACCTCTCTACCATTTGAACCAGGGTGTATGTTCAAAACCAGTAGTACAGGCTGGTAAGAAAAGAGCAAAACCAAGGAAGGAACCCTGGGCAAAAATCATATCTCCAGGGTGGCAACAGAAAAACTAGTAAACAGAATGAAGAGGGTGCACCAGAGTGCAGAGGGAGACAGAGTCACACGCTGTAGAACCTCCGAAGAGAGGGCAGGCCAAAGAGAGGCCAGGATGTCATGGGAACCTTCTAGCAGCTTAGTAGACTAGTGAGAACAAAGCCAGACCATGGTGGGTGGCTTATTGAATGGCGGCAGAGAAGTCGAGGCAGCAGATGTAGATATTTTAAAGAAAACTTTGTTGGTGTAAAGAAAGCAGGAAGCGGGGTGGGTTTGAGGGAAGGTAGGATGGCGGTAAACATGAGTATGTTTGTAGCTGCCAGTGGTGAGCATGTAGTTGGAAGTGAGTTCATAAATGAAACAAAATCCCAGAAAAGATAGAAGTGAATGTGATCAGGATTATAGGAAAGATGGTGTTTCCCCAACTTCCCGGAGCACAGGTACTACCTCGGGCACTGGTTAAAAATAGGTTCCCCTGAACCATCCCAGGAAAGTCGGATGCATGAGGTCTGGGTTTGGGGCCCTGGAGTTTGTATTTTTAGTAAATTCTCCCTGATGATGAGTCAGTGATTCGAATCATCAGAAACTGTGGGAAATGCTGATTAGGAAATACATCCGTAAGAGCCCAGTCAGAAAACAGAACCCACTTCAGTTATTTCAAATGGAGGAATTGAATGCAGGGAAGTGGTTTTGTAGCAGGAAGCAGTTATTCTTCCTGCTGGTGTTACCAGAGTTCAGGAACCACAGAAACATTGTTCGTAATAGGCAAAACCTGGAGCAACCTAAGCGTCTGTCAACAGTAGAATGGATGAGAAGATTGTCACATAGTCATGAGATGGAATAACCTCACAGCAATGAAACACAACTGCTGCTGTGCACAGTGGGGACCAATCTCACAAACACAACATTGAGCAAAAGAAGCTTGACATAGTGTGATTCCATCAATATAAAGTCCCCGAACAGGTAAAACTAGACTATATTATTTAGGATGCATAATCAGGAGGGCAAAGGAAGTGACTTCTATAAAGGTCAAGACAGTGGTAAGCTGTGTTGAGGGAGAAAGTGCATTGCAATATACGGGGTGTATGTGTGTGGTGAGGCGTGGGGCTTGGGTCTTGTGCAGGCGAAAGTCTACTTCCTGCCTGGGTGCTGGCTACACCAGTGTTTTGTAATTAGTCATTGAATGGCGCCTTTGTTCCATGCCTTTTTCTCTATGTGCATTATATTACTTCACAATAATATATTTTTAAAAACCACAGTAAGGAATGCCAATTCATGGCGCTCCCTAGCCAATGAGGAAACTACTTAGAGACAGGAAAGGAAGGCAGAGAGGCGCGTGGAAGGACCTTGTGTCTGTGGCGGTCACCCTCTGCGCAGTCATGATGGCTGGGACAGAGCCTGCCCGGAAGACGCCTCCCCACGCCCCAGCTTTAGTAGGAGCTTGTTCTCTCTCACATGCACCACATTTGAGCCCATTGGCTTCTCTGCTTTCTCAGCTAGCGGTAGGTTTAAAAAATGAAACAGCAAACACAAAAGGAAATAGTCAGCTGCTGGGGCAGGAAACTAGGGAGGAGACAGAGGAAAATCGGAAAGTGGACAAGGCAGAAGCTGAGCCGAGCAGTGCAGGACTGTTTGGTAACGTGACGAGCCAGCTTTGGCCAGTAACCTCGAGAGCCCTCACAGCTGGCGATGTGACCCTCAGGAGAGGTTTAGGGGGTGACTGGTCTGCCCTATTTAAGGAAGCAGGAGCATGTGTCACATGTTGGAGAAAATTTCCATTAAAAAAAAATATATATTTTTTTTACTTGTGAGGTTTGAGGTATAAGAAAAAAAGATTAAAAAAATAAAGAAAAATAATTTTTCTAAAAGTTTGGCATTTAAAGGGATAGGACAAAACATTTTCCAAAATGTATTATTTTTTAATTGTGGGAAAATATAAACAACACAAAATTGACCACTTAACTATTTTTAAGTGTCCAGTTCGGTGGCATTAAGTACATTCACATTGTTGTGCCACCTGCCATTTCCAGAACTTCTTCATTGTCACAAACAGAATCTCCGTATTCGTTAAACAGTGGCTCCCCACTCTCCCCTACGCCCCAGCTCCTGGTACCTCCCATTCTACTTTCTGTCTCTGTGAATTTGCCTCTTCTAGGTACCTCATATAAGTAGAATTACACAGTATTTATGTTTTTGTGACTGGCTTATTTCGCACAGCATAACATCTTCAAGTTCATCCATGTTGTAGCACACATCACAATTTTCTTTTAAATGCTGAATAAATAATCCATTGTATGTATATACCACATTTTGTTTATCCATTCAGCTGTCTGTGGACACCCGACTTGCTTCCACATTTTGGCTATTGTGAATATGCCGCTGACCATAAACATGGATGTAAAAGTATCTGAGTCCCTACTTTCATCTCTGTTGGGCGTAGACCCAGTGGGGAATTGCTAGATCATATGGTAATTCTACAGCTAATTTTTCGAGGAACCACCACACTGTTTCCTACAGCGGCGGCACCATTTTACATTCCCACCAGCAATGTACAAGGACTCCAATCTCCCCACACCCTCCAACGTTTGTTGTTTTTTGTTTTGTTGTTTGTTTTGATAATAGCCTTCCTGACAAGTGAGGCTGAAATTTTGCTTGCATGAAGAAATGTGTTCTTCAGTGATACCCAAGGAAATAAATGAGACTTTTCCATACTTGGCTGAAATGAGCATTTTCCCACCTCTGAAGGAGTAGCCCAGGGATTCTCCATTGGAGGTAGGGTGGGCACCCTCCCCTCCCTCTTCCCTTCTCGGAAACTGAGAATCTCTTGTGTATTCTTGAGAGTGTGATACATAGAACAAGAAGAGCGAAAAAGAAAAGGTTGAGAACCAGCTCAGAAAGATTCTTAATCTATTTTGTTTCATTTTACTTTTTCTAACTTGCGTGGCTTGGTGGTCATGAGCCAATATTTCCACTAGGTATCTGTTGACATTTCCACCACTCTCCTCTTCTTGTTCTGTCCAATTTTTTTTTTTTGGCCTAATCTTTAAGTATCATTCTTGTCTTAATTTCAGTATGCATTCTGTCCTTGTGCATAAATTAGGTATGGTTTTCTGCTCTTTATTCTAAATTGCCTATTTCTATTGCAAATTACACCATTCATAATTTCCAGTTTACTGCTTTTCTCCAAACACTTTTGCTTTCATTACAAGTTCATAAATTAAAAATCAACTGTCCTATTCCCAAAGATTAAAGGGATAAAAGCCTGCCGTGTGGGGAGACATCCCTCACCAAATATGTATGTCACAGGGAAGAGCTGGCTTTGCAATCCTGCAGTCAGCTTGAGCGCCAGGGTTGGAGAAGAAAAGGCACAGTCAGAGGGAGCCTGAGCTTCCAGTAGCTCAACAGTTCCACGTAAACGGGAATCCGAGACAAAATGTGAACACAGGCATCCTGAGGCTGACCTTGAGCTGTGTGGTAATTGGCCAGATGATCCATGAGACATGGATATTAACTTTTTTTAGATGATCACCAAAAGGGAAACACAGGGCCGGGCGCGGTGGCTCACGCTTGTAATCCTAGCACTCTGGGAGGCCAAGGCGGGAGGATCACTTGAGGTCAGGAGTTTGAGACCAGCCTGAGCAATATCTAGACTCCATCTCTATAAAATACAGAAAAATTAACCAGGCGTGGTGGCGCACGTCTGTAGTCCCAGCTCCTTGGGAGGCTGAGGCTGGAGGGATTGCCTGAGCCCAGGAGTGTGAGGTCGCTGTGAGCTATGATCACACCACTGCACTCTAGCCTGGGAGACAGAGTGAGATCATGTCTCAAAAAGAAAAAAAAAAAATGGAAGCACAAAAGTTTTAAATCTGCAAAGAACACTCAGGGCCCTTCATGGAGAAATGGCTGCGTCATGTGGCCAGTTGTGAATTCTGTCATCCTTTGTGGCCACTGTTTACGGCGCCCCACCCTTATCCATGGTTTCACTTCCTGCGGTTTCAGTTTCCCTTAGTGAACTGAGGTCCAAAAATATTAAATGGAAAATTTCAGAAATAAGCAATTCCTAAATTCTAAGTTATGTGCCATTCTGACTGTGCTGAAATCTCATGCCCGGGTGTGATCCTCCCTTTGTCCAGAGTCCCCACGTTGTCTGTGCTCCCCGCCGGTGAGCCACCCAGCAGCTGTCTCAGTTATCAGACCGGGACTGCAGTGCGGTGTTCAAGTCACCTTTATTTTACTTCATTACGGCCCCAAAGCACAAGAGCAGTGATGCTGGCAGTTCAGATGTGCCAAAGAGCAGCCCTCAAGTGCTTCCTTTAAGTGAAAAATGAAAGTTCTCGACTTAATAAGGAATGAAAAATATTGTATGCTGAGGTTGCTAAGACTTATGATGACAACGAATCTAATATCTGGGAAATTGAGAAGAAGGAAAAAGAAACTTGTTCAGTTTAGAATTGGTAGTCATAGCTTTTAGTCTTTCTTCTCTTTCTTCCTCACTTGCCAGGAGTGTGTCTGAGAGCAGAGTTGTTTTAAAATGTAGGTTTTATTATTATTGGGTTATGGTGAGGCCAACAGATCAGGAGGTGACTGCCATTGAAAAGAGAGTTACTCCAGTTCCCTAGAAACAGGAGGCTTGGGACTCCACTCAGGAGCATATGGGGCAACACCGGGCTTGGTCAGGAGGCCGAAGCAGCCCGGGGGGTTGGGGGAGCATGCATGAGGGCCTTTATTGCGATTTTCATGGGAAGGAATGGGTGAGGCAGGGTAAGCAGGGTAGACAGGTTTAGGATTGGCTGGTCGTATAATTTCTGTAGGCTCTGGGGCACAGAGACTGTCTCCAGTCACCTGGTCCCTGGGACGTGGTTGGCGTGTAAGAGCCAGTTACAGCAGGTGGCTGGGACTGTAATCTGGACTGGTAGGTTTGCAAATGCAAGGCGGGCTCCCAGGGCAGTAGTTTGCTATCTCTAAAAGTTGGCCAACCTCCCCTGGAAAGGGCAGGCTCTCCCGGGTCAGGGAGGCCCCAGATGCCAGAACATCAAGAACACAGAAAATAATAAAACATAATGAATACGGTGTGTGAGTGAGGAACACAGACTATCTCCCAAATAGGAAGGTCCTGGGTCCCTTGGCCCAAACCTGCCCCTTTGGCTAAGTAAACAATCTACTGGCCTGAGAACAGGAGCCAGGAAGAAAAGGTTTCTCCTTCCCCCAATTCCACAAGGATTCTGACTTTCTAGGCCCTTCAGCTTTTCCCTTTCTTCACACAGAAAGGTTTTAATCTTGTAATGATAAATATCTCGGCAAGGTTAAGAAAATAACCTCTATGGGAAGAAAGTGAAATCCTCACTGGAAAATTTCAGTGCAGAATGGCTCTCTTTCAAAGAGGAAATCTTAAAAAAGAGAGAGAGAGAGAGAGAGAGAGATGACCAAGAAAAGTAATAAACATTATAATAAAACATATTTTCAAATGAGGGTTGCTACTTAGCTGTAAGACTTCACTGAAGTCTAATCTTGAAAAAAGACTTTGAAATAATAAACCTAGCTCCAAATTAGGAAGGCCTGCAAATGTAGTAATTTCTACCTAAGAGGCTTTGTGTCCAAACATGTCATCTGAGATCCCGGGCAGACAAAGGAGAAGGCCCTTGGAAACAAGGCGGCCATTCAGCCCCGCAGCCCGAGGGCATTGGATCTCCTCCCTGGGCTCAATAACATTTTCAGCCACATTAGGCACCAGCTTCAGACCTGGTGGGAAGCAAATTTAAGTGTCTCTTTTAGTGGAAAACAATGCGAATGCTGTATTTCACAAAAGAAAGGAATGCCAGCACTTCTTGGATTGGCAGACCTGGCGTCTGAACGATTCCATTTGACAGTAGCTTGTACTCCCGGGTGCCGATTTTTAAAGACATTTTTGGGCTCACAAAACTTACCCCCAAGGGATGAAATGCCCCAGATCCTCAATGAACACGAGTTCTTCAACAGTGTAGGAAAAATATTTATCCTATTCACATTTATCTTTTTTTTGAGACAGAGTCTCACTCTTTTGCCCGGGCTAGAGTGAGTGCCGTGGCATCAGCCTAGCTCACAGCAACCTCAAACTCCTGGGCTCAGGCAATCCTTCTGCCTCAGCCTCTCGAGTAGCTGGGACTACAGGCACGCGCCACCATGCCCGGCTAACTTTTTCTGTATATTTTCAGTTGTCTGATTAATTTCTTTCTATTTTTAGTAGAGACGGGGTCTCGCTCTTGCTTAGGCTGGTTTCGAACTCCTGAGCTCAAACAATCCGCCCGCCTCGGCCTCCCAAAGTGCTAGGATTACAGGCGTGAGCCACAGCGCCCGGCCTACATTTATCTTTATATTCTCAGGAATAAATGAACGAACTCAGGAATGAATGATCCCTCCTATAACCAGAGAGGCAGCCCCATGGTGCTGATAAGAATAACAGAATATTAAAAATGCACAGATGACTCAAATCACCAGTTCATTCATGCACTCATTTAGTGGATTAGCAGATAGGCACTGATGACCACCACGCACCAGGCGTTTGAGACACAGCGTTAGTAAGAGAGACCTGTGGTGAGAAACAGAAGTAGTGGCATCTGGGGTGGGGCGTGGGAGACTCTGATGCCTGCAGGTGGAGAAGGAGGAGGACTTTCTGGAGCTGCAAAGAGAGGAGAAGGGCTGGACCCGCGGGCACAGGAGAGGGTACGCTACAACAGGTAAAATGAGATCAGAGAGCAGGGAGACCTTTGATCAAGAAACAAAAAATAAAACAAAAAGACTAAGAAACCAAGGGTTGAGAGGTGAATGGGAAAGATTTACTATCAATCAAGGGCCCTAGTCCAGTATAGCATCCAGGCTCCAAGGGATGAAGTTAGAGAAGGAGAAATGGTGTCCATTAAAGCCAGAGGACAAGAACCCATCTCTGTCCCGATGTAGGAGAGCCGAGTCTCTGAGCGTGGCTGAGGGGCCTCTGCATGAGATAAGCCCTGGACTTGCTAGAGGTGATCAGCTGCGGTGCTGGAGGCATGTGGCTCCCTCTACTGTGTGCGTGAGCTGCCCAGCTGGGATCCTGGTGCCCCGTTAGGTCTACACAGTTGTCGGCAGGCCAGGTCGGGATTTGTCATGCCAGGGAGGGTGGACAGAAACTGCATGGATGAAGATTCTTCTACTTCAGCAATTCCTGCTCTTGCATATACTCTGAGACCCTTGTGGTAGGAAGAATCCTGAAATGCTCCCCACTCTCAAGATTCTCTGTCCTAATCCCAGGGTCTAGGAACATACTGATTATGTTTCGTTCCATGGCAAAAAGGGATTTTGCAGATGTCATTAAGGTCGCTGATCAGCTGATTTAGAGTTAATCAAAGGGGGATTATCTGGGTGGGCCCAGTCTAATCACAAATCCATTAAAAGCAGAGCGTTTCCTGCAGCAGATGACAAAAGGGGAAGTTGGAGGGATCAAGAGCATGAGCAGGTTTTGCTGTAGACTTCCTAGCCTGAAGATGGAAGGGTCACATGTAGGACCAAACAGGAGCCTCTAGGAGCTGAGAGTGACCCAGCTGGCAGCCCACAAGGTCACAGGGACCTCAGTGTCAGCTGTGAGTTTATAAATAGGTGCTGGTTTTTTTGTTTTGGTTTTATTTTTACAGACAGGGTCTCACTCTGTTGTCCAGGCTGGAGTGCAGTGGCTCAATCACAGCTCACTGCGGCCTCAAACCCTTGTGCTCGAGCGATCCTCCCACCTCAGCCTCCCGAGTAGCTGGGACTACAGGCGTGCGCCACCATGCCTGGCTAATTTTTTAATTTTGTAGAAATAGGGTCTTGCTATATTGCCCAGGCTGGTCTCAAACTCCTGGCCTCAGACAATCCTCCTGCCTCGGCCTCTCAAATTGCTGGGATTACAAGCATGAGCCACTGCACCTGGCCTAGGTGCTTTTTTAAACAGCTGAGTTTGTAGTAATTTGTTATGCAGCAATGGAAAATTAACAGAACCTTCTGAGAGTCAAAAATTGGGCTGGATAGTATAGAGACACAGCTGTTGCCTTCAGGAGTCTTTAATCTTGTGGGGACAACAGATGTAGGCCAGTGCAGAAAAATGCAGTATTAAAGGCCAAATGAGTGGGGCATGGAAAATCACTGAGCAATCACTTCTGAGATGTTCTGAGAAGAGAGAGGGGACAACGGGCGGTGGTGATGAGGACGGTGTCAGGGATGACCTGGGTGGCTCCAGTGATAACATAACCCCCAACATTTAGCTGGTCCTGGGGCCCCAGAGATGATCCGTGGAGGGACAGGTATGCATATGGGAGCAATTTCTCCTTTTCTTTTTGACATCAAAATCGATGGGGGGAAAAAAGCCAAGAAGTGAGAATGTAGTTCAGGAGAGGATATAGGGCTAAATGCTTCTTGTTGCTAAAAACTAATGACCTGTCTCCTATGGTGTTTATTACAGATCCCACTCATAGACTGTGCCCATTTTGCTTTAAAAGATGCTACTACTGCCCAATTATCCAAAATTCTGTTTCTTTTCAACAGTACTTTATAAAAAGCCAGCACATTAAAATGAAAGGAATGTTTGGGAAGCCTGGGGAGATTAAGCTGTCAGCCAGCTGAGCAGGCCCTCTCTTGGGAATAGATTAATTTCTTCTCTTTTTATCTCTGCAGACTCTTCCCAAGACCTCCAAAGGATGAGGATGTCAGTGAAGAAAATACACCTACTGCAGACTTCTCCTTTCTCTGGAGGGTGAGAGGAGGGGAGCAGCTGGGGGAGGTCGGGCAATGACAGATGGGCAGAGGGAAAGGAACCCGCGCTCCCTGAACTATGGCCTGAGAGGTCCCCGAACATGACTCAGAAGGGGGCCGTTTGCGTCCTGCCAATTAGCATCTCCAAAGACCTTGATAAGCGGATGGCAAAACAGCCATTCCGCTTCACGTTGCTACATTCAGTTTGCTCTGCCGTGACAGTGGCTCTCTCCTTCAGGGTCACAGAACATTTTCCCTCTTCCTTCCCAGCCTAAAAGACAGCAAAGGATTGGAGACCTCGGATTATGAAGGAATAATCCAGCGACAGAAAATAGTTAACGTGTACAAGTCAACTTCTTAGCTTTCATTCACCTGAGTATCTATCTTGGGTACCGTGGGATGTATTTCAGGGTTTGGACAGGGGTGGGGCATTGAGGATGGGCCTGGCATTGATTCACTCATCGAGGTGTGACTGTGTCCTCGTCTTCCCTCGAAGGGATCCCGCGGGTGCTCCGCGCAGGACGTGTGCTCAGCCTTTGCCTCAGTGTCTCCCTTAATGGCTGCCTGCAGGTTTCCCCCTCGTGGCCTGCTACGACTTGTTCTTGACCATCTGTCTAGTTTCATATTTGGAATTCTTCCCTACATACCGATTGCTGCAGCCACTCTGCGCTGTTTTCTGCCCCCGAGATACCCTGTGCTTCTGTCTAGAAACTTCTGGACACCTCTTCCTTTCTTTACTAGGCAACATTCTACTTAGTCTTCCAGTCTCAGCACGAACTCTAGCTCTATCAAGCTTCCCGTGATTCTCCCAAACACACGGCGGGGACTGGATCCCGCTGTCCCTACCAGCCCTTGGTTGGCACGGCGGAGTGTGATTGCGTCTGTCCGTACAGCTCTGCCTTAGACTCGGCTAGTGGAGGCAGAGATCCTCTGTTGTCTCCTTTTCATATCTGTACCACTAACATTATTAATCTTCTGGAATTAATATTTGCCGACTGAATGACCATAGAGATTAGGGCTGTGGTACAGGTGGAATTTGTGAAGATGTCTGCAAAAGTTTTGTCTAGCTTACCCATCACTGGTGCCCATTAAATCTTGGGCTTCTTGTGGAAAGCAGTGAAAGGACTAAGAAAAATGTGGAGCCTTTCTGAGTGGAACCACCCGACAGGCTAACATACCTGGGGGGAGGGCTCATTTGTGGTGGAAAAAAAATAATAAGACTTTAGAAAATGCATGTGAGACATTCCGCTTTTGAGAATTGCACTTTGATGACCCATGACAGAAGGAAAAAAATGAGTAGATGCCAGCTTCCCGTTGGCTCTGGTGCCCATCTGCAGTCTTATTGATTTCAAATGCTGTCTACTTCTGGCAGGCCACGCAGTCACCTCCCTGGGGTGTGTTTTCTTTTTTAACTCAACAGTGGGAAGGACCAGAAGACTCCTAAGTTATGGCCTTGACTCTGCCACTCTCTGCAAAGGTGACCTTAAGCCCCTGGTTCCTCAGTTATGTCATCCTCAAAAAGGGGGCATAACAATGACAGTGGAAATGGCCCCACAGGGCTGTGGTGACCATCACATGGGAGACCTTGGATGTTGTTAACAGATCATTGTTTTAAAAAAAATGGTAAAATTGGCCTGATGCAACGGTTCACGCCTATAATTCTAACACTTTTGGAGGCTGAGGCAGGAGGATCACTCGAGGCCAGGAGTTTGAGGTTGCAGTGAGCTGTGATGACACTACTGGAGTCTAGCCCGGCGACAGAGTGAGACCCTGTCTCAAAAATAAATAAGTAATAAAAAAGGTAAAATCATTGAAACAATGACTTTCACACAGCTATAAAATAGACATGTGTGAAAGATTTTATTTAACTCATTAACTAATGAGGGAGCAGGAAAGTGTTAAAAACCAATTCAAAGGAGATGCCAAAGAGCAGCCACATACCTAGTCACATCAGGAATGCTGAGTGAATTTAGTAACAGACGCAAAGCTGGCTTCCTCGGCAGGGTGGTGGTGGTGGTAGGGATCAATTGTACCTCAACTGGACAAAATTCATTTGCCTGTCTATGCAAGAGTCACTACTATCAGTTTTCTAAACTTACGGGCTCGCAAAATAGCTCTTAGAGCTGATAAAGCAATGTGCAAGTGGTAATCCTCTTAGCTCCCAGACAATGAGCGGCACAAACAATGTTTGCGGAAGGAGGCTTGTCAGGTTTATTAAGCCTTAAGAATCATCTTATATTTTGTGATTTTTTTTTTAAATCTCTAAGATTCTGTGTTGGTTTTTTTAAACCTATGTTAAATCCTAATTTTCAAAAAAGTAAAATCCTGACTCTCATGCAGAAATAACACGAACATGTGTCAAAGATTCACGTAACTCACTGGTCAATGTAGAAATCAGTAAGATGTTAAAACTGGTTCATTATGAGAATATGACTTATAGAGATTTTTATTCTTTATGGGACACAATTCCTTTGCATTGCCATGGATAGGCTGTGTGTTCCTATGGACAAGGAAAATTTATGTTGTCAGTTTTCTATAACTTAACTTCTATCCCTACAGAATTGTTAAATAGCTTCGTTAATCAAAAACAATCCAAGGTGAACACCGTTATAACATCAAATGTTTCCTGGGAGGCCCACTAGAAACACCCAGCACCTTTCTACAAGGACACCAGGATTCTCTTGCCCACTTCCAAGTCTGTGATAGGTTTTTTTTTTT
>NW_012149396.1:7748393-7749900 GCF_000956105.1 Propithecus coquereli | reverse complement strand
TCAGGCTGGTCTCAAGCTCCTGGCCTCAAGCGATCCTCCCACCTCGGCCTCCCAAAGTGCTGGGATTATAGGTCTGAGCCACCACGATGGGTTGTCATCTTATTTTTTAAACCTTGTAACAAGAAGGTCTATGAGATAGGTATGACTATACCCATTCTACAGCTGAGGACACTAAGGCTTACAGAGGTTAAATAATTTACCTAGGATCACATGAGTAGCAAGGAAGAGGGTCAGACTTACCCTGAGATTCTTCTGCTATGCCTGCTGCCTGCTGGCATAGCTAATTTGGTTTGCAGCTTCAGTCTTGGGTTACACAATTATGCAAGCAGGCCTGTGCAGTCAGTCCTTGTAGCCAGAAGAGTCTAGTGAAGCAGAAGAGAGGACTAGGGCGAGGGGCGGGCAGGACAGTGATCCCGGGAAGCTTTGCCAGGACTGCCGGCCAGGGGCAGGGCCTGGTCTACTCCGTCGGGTTGCTAGGGCATTTCCGGTTCCTGGGGACGTACAGGAAGGAGGTAGGGAGAAGAGAAGCGTCAGCCGAGAAAGCAGACCCAGGGCAGGGTTGAGTGGTCACACCTGCCACATCTCACAGAGCCTGTGAAGGAGGCAAATGTCCACTCAGGTGGCGCAGGCTGCTGTAACACAGCACCAGAGATGAGGCAGCTTATAAAGCAATAGTTGTTCATTTCTCACAGTTCTGGAGGCTGCAAATCTGCCACCAGGGTGACAGCGTGGTCGGGCTCTGGTGGGGTCTCTCTTCCAGGCTGCAGACTGCTGACTCCTCCTCTCCAAGAGGGAGAGAAGGAAGGAAAGAATCGATGGCAGCTGTCTGTGAGACAAGTTCTCACGTGGCAAGAAGAGAAGGAAAAAGTTCTCTGGGGTCTCTCTTTTCAAAAATTTTTTTAAACTTTTAATTTTTCTGGAGGCGGTGTCTCTCTGTATCACCCAGGATGGTCTTAAACTCCTGGGCTCAAGTGACCCTCCCACCTCAGACTCCCGATTACTGGGGACCACAGGTGGGAGCCACTGTTCCAGCTCCATGGTCTCTCTTCCAGGGGCACTAACCCCATTCGCAAGGGCTCCACCCTCATGACCTAATCACCTCCCAAAGCTCCACCTCCTAAAACCATTACCTTGGGAGTTGGGGTTTCAACATATGAATTGGGGGGGAGGCACAAACATTCAGTCTACATCAGGTGGATTACATTACATTGGAGTTGCCCAAAAAGGGTGTTTCAAACGCTGTTCCTCAGGCCTTCTCCTCCCTCCAGGACTCATTGCACAAGTCTGAGCTGCGCCTGGGGAATCTTCATTTTCAGCAAACTTTCTGAGTCTCATCCTAGTGTTTTCTAAACCACATTTTGAAAAATGCCAAACTAAAGAAATGATTCACGAATGTTAGATTTTTTTCTTTAAAAAAATTACACAAAGAATATGTAGCATAAGCAAATTCCAAAATGGTAAAAAAAAAAAAAGAAAAGGAAAAAAAAATCACTCGAAATCCCAACAG
>NW_012149396.1:7746522-7748343 GCF_000956105.1 Propithecus coquereli | reverse complement strand
GGGTCTCGCTCTTGCTCAGGCTGGTTTCGAACTCCTGAGCTCAAACAATCCGCCTGCCTTGGCCTCCCAGAGAGCTAGGATTACAGGCGTGAGCCACCGCGCCCGGCCTGTGATAGGTTTTCCTGATGCCCAGTAGCTGGGCTCCATGGACAAACCCACCTTGTCCTCTGTTGACTTCCTTTCTTTTTCTCCTTGACGACTACATCTCACCTTTATCTCACTCCTGCCATCCCACCGTCTTCTCCATTCAGTGAGATCCTAACCCATTTTCACCAGCCTTAGAGAAAAAGGTATCCCTTTGAAGGGGGTCAGGACATGCTACCCCAAAACATTTTAAGATGAATTTGAGAAAGAACATATGCAGGAAGTTCTCTCTGACTTTTCTCTGCCCTTTTCCCCTGAATCAAGTTATAAAACCTAGGAAGGATTTTCTGACCTTCCCCTGAAGCAAGTTATAAGACCCTCATGTGAGACGTTCCCTCTATGCAGAGAAAAGGAGCATCCTTACCTCTGAAGACCCCGTGGGATACAGAGAATCTGAACTAACGGGGCTGTGCCAAGCTTCCCCCAGTTTCTTACCATTAGATCAGACTTTTTTGCTCTACCATATTTCTCAATGACTATGCACTCTTTATCAAACCTAGCATAAAAACACTCGTGTTCAACTGTTTCACTGAGTCTTCATTTTCTTGTGAAGTCTCCCATACCACGTAAAAATTATATTAAATAAATTCGTATGCTTTTCTTTTGTTAATCTGTCTTTTGTCATAGTAGCTGCAGCCATGAACTAAGATGGGTGGTTCCTCCCCTGCAGCTTCTTCTTCAAGACGATTCTCCTTTAATGAACATTCCTTTCTTCTGCTTTCTCAAGTGTAACTCAAGGTACAAAAAAACAAAACAAAACGAAAACCCCCTTGACATTTTGATGGCAAACAGCAGGGATGAACAACTTTTTTCCTTAAAGTGCCAGGTAGTAAATTTTTAGGCCTTGAGGGCCACATATGGTCTCTGTTGCATATTCATTTTGTTTTTCTTTACAACCCATAAAAAATGTAAAAGCCGTTCCTAGCCTGTGGACAGTACAGAAACAGAATGCAGACCAGGTTTGGCCTGTAGGCTGTAGTCTGCCGATTCGTGGTTTACAGAAATAAGCATTTAGTTTTCCCTCATGCCTCTGAGACAGAGTGTGATATCCATGCTTTTCCCCATAAATGTTGGGCGTGGCCATGTGCTTGCTTGGCAGGTGGAATGTTAGCAACTGTGACATGAGAAGAACATTCTTCCTTGGACCTGCTGGTCCAAGGAGAGGCATATGGAGCTGACTTGGATATAGACTCCAGCTCGGAACCAAGCCCAACTGGGCCCAGCTTAGATCCCCAAACCTCAGTGACACCACGCGATTCGAATGGCTGACTACTTCGAAGTGAACTGCCAAAGTAGGGAATTCAGTAATTGCGGTTGTTTCTATTTCGCTCAAGAGAGTCTTAGTCCCAACACAAAGGAATGATCAATGTTTAAGATAATGGATATGCTAATTACCCTGATCCCAGCACTCTACATTACATACATATCGAAACATCACTATACATCCCATGAATATACACAATTTTTATTTGTCAATTAAAGAATAAAATTAAAATACTAAAAAAAAAGAAAGTCTGACGAGTGTTTCTCAAAGTGTGATCAGCCAAGGATTAGTTTCCTGGGCCATCGCCTTAGAAGGACTAATTCAAAATACCTGGGGAGAGGCCGGGCGCGGTGGCTCACGCCTGTAATCCTAGCTCTCTGGGAGGCTGAGGCGGGTGGATTGTTTGAGCTCAG
>NW_012149396.1:7721905-7744794 GCF_000956105.1 Propithecus coquereli | reverse complement strand
AAAAAAAAAAAAGAAAAGGAAAAAAAAATCACTCGAAATCCCAACAGTCAGGGATCCTACTATTAACATTTCAATGTATATTCTTCCACAGTTTTCCTGTGCGTGTGTGTATGCGCACACGCATGCATCCCATGTACAGATGGGACCATACTCTATATAACACAGTTAACCCTTGAACAACATGCTGACCCCTGTGCAGTCAAAAATCTGAGTATAACTTATTTTGCTGTTGTTTTTTTTTTCGAGACAGCTTCTCGCTCTGTCAACCCGAGTAGAGCTCAGTGGCGTCATCATAGCTTACTGCAACCTCAAACTCCTGGGTTCTAGAGATCCTCCTGCCTCAGCCTCCTGAGTAGCTGGGACTACAGGCGCACGCCACTGTGCCTGGCTAATTTTTCTATTTTTTATAGAGACAGAGTCTTGCTCTTGTTCAGGCTGGTCTCGAACTCCTGGCCTCAAGTGATCTTCCTGCCACAGCCTCCAGAGTGCTAGGATTACACACACGTGCTGCCTGAGTATAACTTTTGACTTCCCAAACTTAACCACCAATTAGCTACTGTTGACCGGAAGTCTTACTGATAACATGAACCGTCGATTTTGTATGTTCTGTGTACTATTCTCTGTATTCTTACAATGAAGTAAGCTAGAGAAACGAAAATGTTATTGAGAAAATCACAAGGAAGACAAAAGGTACTTACTATTCATAGAATTGGAAGTGGATCATTATAAAGGTCTCCATTCTCATCGTCCTCATGTTGAATAGGCTGAGGAGGAGGAGGAGGAAGAGGAGGGCTTAGTCTTGCGGTCTCAGGGGTGGCTGAGGCAGAAGAAAATCCAGGTGAACCCGCAGAGTTCAAATCTGTGTTTTTTGAGGGTCAGCTGTATTCTGTAGCTTGCTTTTTACACTTACTGGGTCTTAACACACCCTTCCATGTCAGTAAATATACATGTACATCATACTTACCGTAGATATTCAGGTATCAGAGAGATACTTGTTTGGGGGGACCGTCTGTGACCTTTTACTTCCTCTTCAACTCACACTATCCAGCACCCACCTACTCTGAGCTGGGTACACTTAAACAGCATCCAAAGGGCTTGGAGGTGAGGAGCTCTGGCTGGTGCTGGGCCTGGAGCATCCTTTACTGGCTGTGCGTCCATGCTCCTGGGCTTCCCAAAGTAGTCAGGGGCGTTTTCAGCCTCTGACGCTAACCCAGAGGGTCTTCCAGCTCCATGGCCACCGTGATCTGCATGGCTTGCGGGTTTGGGTTACACAGAGCGTCCATCCTGGTACCAACCCCCTACCCCCCTCACACACAAGGCCAGTGGGGATTTGGGACTGAAACCTTAAGCCAGTGAAACCAGAGGGGCCGCCTTTGAACTGCAGAAATAGCTCCCCCAGCTCTCCCCTCTCACGAAGGCCCCAGGGCCCCAGGAACAATGCAAAGTTCAAATCTATGGCTCCTTGCAAGCCCATTTGGGAACCATTAGGCGGCCCCTGACCTCCTCTCACCCTGGGACAGACGTGTGACCCCAGGGCCACCCTCCCTGCCACAGAGACTGGGCGTGAGTCCTTGAAACCAAAGGAAAAACTGCTGTAGTGGCCTGTTTGGGAGAACAAATGAATTTAAAATATAATCTCTAGTAAACATTTTTTTTTTAAAAAGTAATTGGGATAATTGGCTTCAGTCTGAGAGATAAATAAATAAGAAAGCAAACCCTTTAACCTGCTGTTGGGGGCCATAAAGGGGCCTGCATTTGTATTTTCCTGGTGCTTTTTATGACCCAAGGGCTGGCCTCTCTCTGCCTCTGGACTGGGGCTGGCACAAAGCCGGGTTAATCACAGAGCAGTTTCGGAAATGAGGGTCTTGAATGGAATTTCCTCAACACGCCCTCCGCGCCCTCTGCAGTCTGAAGCCTCCTGGCGGAGCTTCCCCTTCTGGAAGGCGCTGGGCTGGGCAGGCCCGGAGAACAAAGGGGCCATTTCTCCGAGTCTTCCCCGGAGCCCAGAGAGCCTCGGGTCCGTACAAAAATTCAATAAAAGCAACTCTTCTCTTTCCTTTCCTGTGCCGGGGCTGTCAGAAGAAAATAAATCAAGTGCTGCATATTCATGGAGAGTTCACAATGTATAAACCTCCGTGGGAAGAACAAAAAGATTGTAAATTGTAGATAGGAGTCTTGCCCTCAAAGAGCTTAATATTGACTTGGAATGTCATGACTAGTCACAGCAAGGGGGAAAAGTCAAGTCACAATTGGTGGCAGCAATCCAAGCAATCTTTGGACAAATGAAAATTATAAGCTTTAAGTGTTCAGTAAGTGTAAGATATTCTTTGTGCATCTCTTGTACTAGACAAGATTGCAACATCCCTAAGGTGGCTGTCATCAATTCTTTCCTTCCGTCTGTGCACCTGCCACTCCCTCTTGGAGAGGTAGAGTCTCTCTCTCCACCCCCTGAGATCTGGGTGTGCTTATGGCTGGCCTTTAGGAGGACTGGCAATTTCTGCTTCCCCTGTCTTAGAAAGAACCCAGCTGATGTGCCATGAGGAAGTCGCACAAGCCACGTGGAAAGTCCAAGTGGAGGACAATTGAAGCTCTACAACCATGGCCCCAGCCGAGCTCCCTACCAATAGCACTAACCCTCCTGCTCCCTGAGTGAGCCACTTGGCGGTAGATCCTCCCTCCCCTGGATCCACCTAGGCCGACACTACCACGGACAGATACGAGCTGTCCCTGCCATGCTCGGCCTCAGTCACAAAACAGCGAGCAGGCAGATGATAGTGGTAGCGTTCTTGCATCTGCTTCGTCCTCACCGCAGTCCTATAAAGAAGGCATCGTTAGTGTTATCCCCACTTCGTAGATGAGGGATTGCGGTGGAAGAGGTTGAGCAAATTATCCAAGATCACACAGGGAGGAGGTGGAGGAGGCCCAAGGACACAGGGCATGTCCTGGGATTGGTACGTACACCAACTTGACAGGAGCTAGAGATAGTAATTAGGAAGTTGTGGGATATATTAATCATATAGGAAGATGGATGGACTGGGATCAAATTAAGGAGGGACCCCTGTGCCAGGATAGGAAGTTAGCACTTCATTTAATAATGGCCATTTACGAGCTGCCATTGATGGTTTTTTTAATTTTTATTTATTTATTTTTGAGACAGAGTCTCACTCTTTGTGCCCGGGCTAGAGTGAGTGCCGTGGCGTCAGCCTAGCTCACAGCAACCTCACACTCCTGGGCTCAAGCGATCCTCCTGCCTCAGCCTCCCGAGTAGCTGGGACTACAGGCATGCGCCACCATGCCCGGCTAATTTTTTCTTTATATTTTTAGTTGTCCAATTAATTTCTTTGTATTTTTAGTAGAGACGGGGTCTTGCTCTTGCTCAGGCTGGTTTCGAACTCCTGAGCTCAAACAATCCGCCTGCCTCGGCCTCCCAGAGAGCTAGGATTACAGGCGTGAGCCACTGCGCCCGGCCCATTGATGGTTTTTGAGTAGGGGAAGGGACAGGGCAAACTTGAGCAAGTGGTTGAACATGGGATCGTCTGAAGGGACAAGAGGCTGCAAGCAGATGGCCCAGCAAGGAGACAGAGTCATTCAGGAGGGAAGTGATGGGGGACGGTTGCCTGTGGTGGCTGGAAGGAGACACATGGAAAGATGTCTAAAAACCCAGTGGGAGGATTCCATGACCAGGGACTCAAGTCTCAAAGGAGAACGGGCGATACCACTGAAGAAACTGGCAAAGCAAGAGGGAGAGCCAGTTTGGAAAGTTGGGTTCACTCAAAGAGATGTTTGTGGAATCGGCACAGAGGTGGGGGAGGTGAATTTAGCTTCTGATATGCTGAGATTGAAAAATTGGCAAAGAATGAAGATGCTCGAATCGTGGCCCCAGCCCTCGAGCAGTTAGTAATCCTGCGTCCTCTCTTACATACACATTTGCAGTCACACGCACAGAAATGTACTCACACATACACATTCATGCACACATACACACGCAAGAGAACTAAGTAAAAGCAGGACATAATAAATAATAATAAAATGAATAACCTGCTGAAAACGTTTGGTACTGAGCATAATGCTATGGGTGATTTGGGAGGAAAAGATCAATTGGCCCTGTAGCATCCAAAGGTGTCACGATAGAGTCGGAGGAGGGACAGTCCTGTAAGACATATGCATATGCTTGAGCTGCAGGACAAATGTCCCGGGTGTGCAGGGATGGTGGGAGAGAAAGATTATCATAGGCGTTACACATTCTCCGAAAATGTGATTTGAATGACCACAGAATATTCCACCTCATGAATAACCACAATGTATTAAACCATGCCTCTAATTTTTTTTCCATTTATGAAGTTGACAATTGTGGCTATTATAAATAACACTGCAATGAAAGTCTCTGTAAATAAATTTTTGCATGCATCTGATTATTCTTGGAAGATAGATTCCCAGAAATAGAATTAGTGGGCTGAAGGATGACAATTTTAAAATATTCTTCCTACCCATTGCCAAATAGCCCGCTGAAAACAATCGTCCATTCACACTCTCTCCAGTGGTATATCAGGGGCAGACCTCGCCTTTCAGGTTCCAGCAGAGAATGAGAGGACATGCAGCTGTGTATTCTATGTGGCCTGTTTCCTACATTAAATACAGGAAAATAGGTGAAAAGATGACCCCAAATGTTAACAGTGCCTAACTCTGGCTGTTGGGGATTGGGGTTTGTGGGTGTGATATTTTCTTCTTTACACCTTTCCATATTTATAAACGCCCTAAATAGCATGTGTATTACTACCGAAAAAAATTTTTTAAGTAGCAGAAGTAATACGGCAGAAAGAATACTGTGCTCAATTCCAGAAAACTGGGGTGGTTGCAGGTCTCCTGCTGATGGTGTAGACGTGGATAGGCCACTAAGTCCTAGCTCATCTGAAACAGCCTCTGGGTCTCAGCCCAGGGACTCCTTCGAATTACCTGCGGCACTTAAGAAACACCTTTCCCGGAGTCCCCCAGACTCAACAAATCTGTATTTGTTGGGTGGGGGGGCCTGGGCATGGGTATTTTTAAAAGGTGGCCGTGAACACTAATGTGGAGTTTAGGGGCAAGCATCCCCGAGCAAAAGGCTCTGAGGAGGCCTTGAATGCCACAGGGAAGACCTCCTCCCAGGCAGCTGTGGTCACCTCCAGAGCTGGGAGAGAGGAGGAGGCAGGTGGAGACTGAGGCGCACCTTTCTGCGTATGTTGGCGGCACCTCAGCTGCAGGTAGAAGGTGGGTCTGATTCACGTCCATCCACGTTTACAGACAATGAGTCAGAATCAAAGAAAATCACGCCCCTCAAGAGGGAAGCGGGTTCCTCTTAGATCCCAAGCGCTGGGAGAGATCAGTGCAGCGAGGCCGGGTGGAGCGTGGCTTGGGCCTTCCCTTCCTGCGCTGGGAAGCAGAGCTGGTGGTCCCCCTTCCTGGGGGGCTTGCGGTGGGTGGAGGAGCGGGAAGCGGAGATGGGGCAGGAGGGAGAGGCAGGATTAGGCCTGTGCCCGCTGCTTCCTCTGGGCCAACGGGGAGCTGCCCCCTCACACTGGCCGGGCGCCGGGCTCCTCTGAAGCCTGGAGATTAGGGCGATTTAATCCTTTGCTCCTCTCCCTGGGCTATTTCTGTGCAGGAGGGGGCTGGGCGGCTGCTGGTTCCCTCAGCAACAGGCCTGGCCTGGCTCCATTGTGCGGAGGGCCCCAGCTGGGAAAAGCAGGGGGGAAGGAAGGGAGGAGATGGCTTTTCCAGGCCTTCCCTTCTCAGAGCTGTCGACAGGAGGGCCCTTGGTTCCAGAAGGGCAGGGGGAGGGGAGGCCGGAGCGGGCCTGTGGGCATGATTGAGCTCATTGTTTACACGTGGAAAATTAGGGTGCAGCCAGTCTTGGCTGCATCCGGTGGGAGGAGGTGTCAGAAAGAGGAGCAGGGCAATCTTGCCCTTTGATGATGCCGGAGGAGCAGACGGCCATGCTTGGCGGCTGTGCGGGCCTCGGCCTGAGCGCCCACGCTGGGCATTTTCTGACCTGCGCTCCTCAAAATGGCTCCACGTTCGTCTTGGCATTTCCACTTGCAAAGCTTCTGGAAGGCTTCTGCCTCTCAAGTCTCCTCTCCTGCTGGATTCCCAAACCTTCACCCTCTAAGCGCTGGGTCTTATCTCCTTCTCGCTCCATCTCTGCTCCCGCATTCCTTCCTCCCACTTACCCTCCATCTGCAAACAGACACCAATCTCCCTCCCCCTCTCCAGTCTCTGTTTCTTCTCAGGATAATAAAAGTCCTCTCGGAGGTCAATAGAAGCATCTAGGCTAAAAGACATCAGCAAACATTGTGAGCTACATGTGCAATAGACTTTAGAAAGCCTTTGTCCACGGTCATATTTAAACGCCTTGGCGTTTAAAGATTTGAGCTACCAGACCTAAAACACAGTCACTGTGTTTCTGATCATACCCGATCACAAGGATGTTAGTGTATTTTACAAACATGATTTAATGAAGTCCCTTAAAAAAGAAAAGAAATGCCTTCTGGAGGGATACGTTGCTATTTTTAGTAATTTCCATAATGCCATTTCCTTAGGGACCATTGTTTCAACCTGGAAAATGTCATGCTATTAAATGTCACACTGAGGGAGACTCAGTCTCCCATTTTGTGAGTGTCTTTATTGCTGAATGCATCGCCAACATAGAGGGACACTCCCAGGGACCGGTAGAACAAAGCAGGTAAACCCGTATCTAACCCCTCCTGAAACCTCCTCTCCTCACTGTTCTCCCCCAATAAAAATATCCCTGTTTATTTCTCCCAGGGAGGAGTTAGACACCCCCGGGGCCGGGCTGGCACAGCTGTCCTCAGACAATTCAGACAGCCCATTCAGCACTGAACTTCTTTAGGCTTCACTTTCTACTTCTGCAAAATATGGTCTGTCGTGAGGATTAAGATAATTTATGTATGTTGAGCACTTAGCACAGTAAGCACATTAATATGGTCTTTGACCTTTCTGTTTTGTGAATATGCTTGTGTTATATTACCAAGACAATAAGATATGATATGATCACGACTCACAATAAGCTAGCGCACAAGGATTATTAACCTCGATTTACAGGCAGAGAGGTGGAAGCTTAGGCACGTTCAATAACTTGCCCAGAGCCACCCTGCCGATTAGACGGTGGAGTCTGGATTTGAACTCAAAGCGCTTATCAAAATAAACCACAAGCTCCTTCCAGAGCATCAACTGCCTCCTCTGCACCATGAGGTCTAATAAATGGCTTGCCTGGCCTGAGTCCCTGCAGGTTTGTTCTATGCAGACAAGTCCATTATGTCAATACATTTGAAAACTGCTGGAGGCGGTTCCTGGGTGGATGGCTTTTAGTGCCTATTAAGCAGGTGGGGAAAGAGCTAGATCAATGCACAGTGATGTTTTTGCAGCTCTGCACACGGGCTCGCAGTCCCGTGTGTGCTGCCCCGGTCCTCTGCTCCGCTGGAGTCTTCAGGCCTTAGAGGGGAGCTACTTTACACAAAGACAGCGGAGGTGGGTCTCCCATGCTAGTGTCATCTTAGCGGGATGCGAAGGTTCCCCACGGAAGTATCTTCTAGATCCAGGTTGTCTAACATGGAATGTGCCTGAAGTGCCCACGCTCAAGGATCCTTCTTCTGAGGTCTCTTTGCTCCGTCCCCTTTCGAACGCACATGCTGACGAGAAGGAAAGAGCAGAGTGGGGGCGGACTTCCTGGAAAGCACCGAGGCCGCTAGCTGGGGTCAGGGGGCACGGGGGTGGGCGTCGGGGTGGCGGAGGCCCTCGCACAGGGCCCGGGGAGAGAAGGGGGCAGCAAGGAGGGGCGCTGGGGACCGCTGTCCTGCCTAAGGCGTCTTCAGAAAATACCTTCCATGTGACATTTGTTTCACGGTCGCTGCTGGGCGTTCTCGCTGCTCTTTGCTAATTTTTGACCAGAAATGGAGAAGAGGGACGAAGGCAGGAGGAGGGTGTGTGGTGAGCGGTGGAGCACGAGGAAGAATCAGAACTGGCTGCCGGCTGAGTGGCGGCGGGGTGGAGGAGAGGAAGCTGGCCCTCGGCCGCATGCGGGTGGGTGCACGCGTGCCACACACCACGCATGCCCCACATACAATATACACGCCACATCACGCACGGTCATGTATACACCCCGCACCACATGCCACGCACACACGCACTCATGCACACGCGCCATCCACACACACACCACACTATACACACTCATACACACACACCATACATGCCACACATACGCGACACATGCCACATCACACACGGTCATATACACACCCCGCGCCACATGCCACGCACACACGCACTCATGCACATGCGCCATCCACACACACACCACACTATACACTCATACACACACACCATACATGCCACACATGCAATACACACGCCACATCACACACGGTCATGTATACACCCCGCACCACATGCCACACACATACGCACTCATGAACATGCGCCATCCACACCAACACACCCTTAGCGTTTTAAGAGAATAACAGTGCCACCTGGTGGCTGTTTATGCGCAAAGACCCCGCTGAACTTTAAATCTTAAGTACCAAGTTGTGTTACTATACTTATTTACTCTGGTTCCCCACAGTCAAAAGTCCCTCTAGTCCCTCTGGTCCTTTTCTCAGAAAATGAGCCAAACCATAAATGCACTTCTGAGAAGTGTCTGACAGTATTCCCGGGGAACTTTGAGTGGGACGGACACTAACTCAGACAGCGTCTTCTGAGCAGAATTCCCAGTGCTCTCAGCGCTCGGTGTCTTCATACCCAGAGAACTGGGCTTCTTTGGAAAAGTGGCGGCAGACTTGAGGAAGCAGAGAATGGCGAAGAAAAGGCTTCGATGTCAGGAAGTGAGTCCAGCCACTGTCCAATGCTGCATATTTTTTAGCTTCAAAGTACGAGAAGAGCAGAGAACCCTGCACTATCAAATATCAATTTCTGCTTCTCTGACCCAAGCTTGGTATCTCCAGTAATGGCTCATCTCACTTTGTGGTAATTAAAAGAAATGCCATCCATTTGCATTAATGAGTTCCTGCCTTGAGCCAGACACAGTGCATGGGACTCTATCCACATCTGCAAAATCCCTTTTGCCATACGAGGTAATATTCACAGGTTCCGAGGATCAGTGTGTGGCCATATACGGGCCGTTATCCAAACTCTGCCCCGGGCAGTCAGGGCAGGGAGCCCGAACCATACCAAGAGGAGGAAGTTCTTTGTAATATGGAAATCTCTCCATAACATCAATTCCTCTAAGTCCAGGACTATGGAATGCTTCCCCCATGAGAGCTCTGAAATGTGTGAATGACAGCTGTGTTTCTTTCTTTCCTTTTTTTTTTTTGGAGACAGGGTCTCCCTCTGTTGCCTGGGCTACAGTGCAGTGATGTCATCACAGCTCACTGCAACCTAAACTACTGGGCTCAAGGGATCCTCCTGCCCCAGCCTCCTGAATAGCTGGGACTATAGGCATGTGCCACCATGCCTGGATAATTTTTCTATTTTTTGTGGAGACGGGGTCTCGCTCTTGCTCAGGCTGGTCTCGAACTCCTGACCTCAAGAGATCCTCCCATCTTGGCCTCCCAGAGTGCTAGGATTACAGGTGTGTGCCACCACGCCTGGCCAGCTGTGTTTCCTGATATGTTTCTCACCTTGGGAGCCAGGTAGGGTATTCCTGGGACTCTTCTGAGCTAGGGACAGTTTGAGACCTGGAACAGCACAAGTTTCTTCTCTAGAACGCAAAGAAAGTCCTTTGAAGTCCATCCAGCTACCAACTGGGGGCGGCGGGGGGAGGGGGCAAGGGGGACCATGCAGGTCCACTGTGGATGTTCCTTGGCCACAGTAGTCATGAAAAATGGATTTCAAAATAGCCAAAGCACACTGAGTTCTTTGTGACTGCCTCTTGTGAGACTGTTTCTTTCTTTGATATAGTGAGGTCCTGCTGGGAGCCTTTCCTTCCTCAGGAGAGCCAGATTCAAGGCAAGAGTCCTGCGCAGAGAAAGCCACTTTCGAACACCGTCAAGTTGATGAAATCCCAGAATCGGCACCATTTGAGAGAAGCAGAGCCTCACCCCTCAGAGAGTTGAGATGGGGAAGCACCCACGCGTCCCAGAACCTCCAGGATGGTCCTGGTCACACATCTTCTGTCTGTCGTCAGATCTTGTCGCATCTGGCCCCTGAGGGTCTGGAGCCACTGGACCCCCCCACCCCCCACAGCGTGAACTGCCACCTGCGCAGGCCCTGAGCACACCGGATTCAGTGCTGCCCCTCTGTCCTAATATCGTGGCTTTGAAGTCCTTGGTGGGAGACCTCACAGACAGCATGGAAAGGGGAAAGGTGGCCCCTCGGGGGACCATTGAGGTTGTTACAATGACCATCACAGCCTCCATACCCTGCCAATTTCCCCGAGAGCCTCCGTTTCATGCTAAGCTTTCGCTTGGGAGGGGTCGGCTCTATCTCTACAAAGCTGTGGACAGACCCAAGATTAGGGTAAGCACAGTTTCTTTCTTCAAAGCCTTTACTCTTTAGGGTCCTTTCATCCCCTTTGATTGTATCAGGAGAAACATCTTAACGAGGGCGTGTGAGCTAGGAATTTGTTAGGCTGCAAAATACAAAAAACTCCACTAATGCCAGGTTAAACAGGGCAAGGTTTGCAACCTCAGCACTATTATTTTGGGTCAGATACTTCTTTGCCGTGGGGGCCGTCCTGTGTGTTGGAGGATGTTTTGCAGCATCCAAGCTTCTATCCGCCACCTTAGTGATCCATGACCAGGGACAATTTTGCCCCCCAGGGGACATTTCTGGTTGTAACAACTAGGGGTGAGGATTGGGGGTGGTGCTACCCGGCAGCTCCTGGGCAGAGGCCAGGAACGCTGCTGAAATATCCCACAATTCACAGGATAGCTCCCAGCAACAATCACCTGGCCTTAAAACGCCAGCTGTGCCGAGGCTGAAAGGCCTGCTCCAAAGGGATGGAAAGGGGCATTGAAGTTGATCCCACAGGGTGCGAGGAGAGGATCCCAAGGGGTGACATCCCCAAACACAGAATTCATGTCCTATTCTCTCTGCAAAACCTGGCTCCGTGCTGAGAAAGGCAGAAAGGGTTGGTTTAACCGATGATTACTGGCATGAAATTCCTCACCGGCCCCCTCCCTGGCAAAAGGGACTGCAGAATTTTAAAAGCCACCAAATGCACCTGCGTTTGGCAACGGGAGCCCTGAAAATATGCTTAAAACCAAAACAAATCCCGAAAGGACCAGATGCAAACACAGCTCACCTGCGACAGCGGGCAGGGCCCCCGCGTCCTTTCTTCCGCAGCACGCAGCATCTGTGGAAACACTTCCGGCTCAAAGTGCACTCGAATGTCACCCACTCGTACAGATGAATGAAAGCCTCCATTACAAAAAATAATGAACGGATAGCAAAGGGAGAAAGGAAGGTGTATGAGCACAAATGCCTCAGCTACCAGTTGATCGAGCCCTGGGCAGGAAAGGCTGTATTCTGTGTTCATGCTAGGTACTGCTAGGCGATGACGGGTAAACAGACGTGGGTTGTCACCCATTAGAATAGCTGCTGCTTCCCTCCTCACACCACTGCCGCAGTGACAATGCAGTGGGTACAGGGTGAGGCGGAAGGTCAGGTACGAAGCTGAAGAAAGGGAGGTTAATTAAAGTCACGGTGTGCACAGCTGCTGTGGGCACCTGAAATAACATTGTTTTCAAACCTTTTTCTTTTTCACCTACCACTAGCTTGAAATCTAAGAGCTCATAGGCATTTTTAGGGATCAAGTACAGGAAAATAGAAAATCATTCCAGACACCCTGTTCTGCTTTTGCTTTTGGCCCTTTTGGTGTTACCAAGAGATAACGCTACCCCCTTGGGCTGTCCTCCGGCCAAGAGCTCTCAGGCTCAAGTCCTTCAAAGAGCTGGACAGGCAGAGCAACGTCCTCCAGCAGCAGCACGTCTCAAGACGTGCTGGGGTATTACAATATTCCAGATTTTCTCAGGCCTTTGGTCAACATTAAAAAAAAATGTCTTGCACTAAGGCTGAAACAGCAGGGACGGAGTGGTGAGAGGAGGGATGGTCGGTGGTTGCACCGTTAATCCTGGTTAAAGTATTCATGTGAAAACTGACCGGTGAGAATGGACAGATTGAGGGCAATTCTATTAATAGCTCCGCAAGACTGGTGACTCTGACAATGTCTGAAGTCAGTGGACTCACCCTTCTACCAGCTTCTGAGCCTCCCAGGGTGGGAGCTGCCCCGGTCTCCCCAGCACCTTGCACAGTATTGGGCAGGGATGCCGTCATTGGTGATGTCACTGGAGCCAGTCTGCTTGGGTCCAAATCCAGGAACGACCATCTACTTCCCCTGTGACCCTGAACAAGCCCACTAGCCCTGGGGCTTCAGTTCGCTTCTCTGTAAAATATCAGCGTCTCCATCACAAAGCACTGAATGAGGAAAGCGGTTAGCGCCACGCCAGCCTCATAGTACATGCTCTCCGTATTAGCTATTATTATTATGAGGGGGTCAAGTTCTGTCCTGCTCTGCTTTCTAGCTCACAGCAGACCAAAGACCCAATGCATTTCATTGTCGAATATTTTTTTGTCACAATTACTCATAACTTCCCATTTACATACTGCACGGGTTATTTTCACCGTGACCTTGGAAAGGTTTTTGGGTAGCCTTGCTCCCGTTTCTGAACGTGGGCTGGGATCCCTTCCGAGTCCTCACTACCCACTCTCAGACGAGCTGCGGGTTCTGTCTGGCCCGCGTGTGGGGAAGGCGTGGTGGGGAGACATGACTGAGATGTCTAGGGTGTAAAGCCCGGGGGGAACCGGTGTTCTGGAAAAGTTCCTAAGTGCACAGTGGCCTGCAAAACCTCTCATGCTCACCTTGGAATTCCTTCTGTGTTTTTCTCAGCAAAGTCATTCTCCAGGTCTCTGCCTGTTCTTTGAGGTTGACTGTGTCTCCGAGCCGCATTCTGTATGTGAGAAATCGCAACATAAATCTAGAGCGGAACCATGTGAAAGTACTTAACACTATGGACCTGTACAAATAAAAATGGTTAAGACGGCACATTTTCTGTTATGTATATTTTACTACGATTAAAAGTAATAGTAAAAAATTCAAACATTCAAAATAAATAGAGTGGGAGGGACCTAGGGACCCTCACTGGTGATTTGACACCCACTTCGGAGAGGCCCAAGCCAAGTCCGGTCCTCTGGGGGCTCTCGGATGTCACCGCATCCTGCTTTCTTTTTCCTCGTGGGCGGGCGGGCTGGTGTCAGCTCAGCGAGGACCCTGCAAGCATTTGCTTCTGTGCCCTGCCCCTGCCCAGGAGGCCCCGCTTATCTTGACAACTGTTTGTCAAAGCAGGAGGCGACCTCAGGGGAGGTCGGGTGGCTGTGGCCAGGCTCGGCCGGGAGTGGCGCTTTTTGACACTTCTCTGCCGTTTTCCCGGGGCGGATGTGGGAGAGGAAAGCAGAGGAGAGAGGAGCGGCGGCTGGGAGGGCTTGTTCCTGCAGCCACCCCGCCGGCCCCAGCGCCCTCCCTTTGCCTCCCTTCGCGCCCAGGCCTGGCTGGCTTCCCTCCGGTCCGGCCCCACGGAGCGGCCGGGGGCACACTGGGGAGGGGCGGATGGGGCACCCGAGCGGGGAGCCGGGCACGGCGCGGGCCTTCGCTGCCCTCTGTGGGGGCCCGGCTGCGGCCTTCCCCAGCTCAGACGCAGAAGGGAGCCCGAAGGCCAGGCGGGGCCCCGCAGAGCAGGGGCAGGGCAGGAGAGGCAGCTGGCCTGGAAGGGGTGCCTCGAGTCCCCGAAGACCCCCAGGCCAGCTCGTGTCTGGTTCCCCTCGCCGGGCCCCAGCGATTCTCGCAGGTCCGCCCGGCCTCTGTGTGGGTGCAGGCTGGCACGTACCAAGCCATTTCTAGGTCACCAGGACGTGCTCTCTCCACTTCTGGCTAGGAGAACTTCGCCTCTCCCCCTGGGGCGGCTGTGGTTCCTGCTGGGTTCCTGCAGGGCGTGCCCTGCATCCTGCTGGCCCCATTTCCTTTCCAAAACAGAGGTCTAGGCACCTGCCTATCAGTCCCCCATCCTTGCAAGAGCCAACCCCCACTTGACTCTGCAGCCAGATAGACTGATCTTTCCAGAACATTAATCTGATTCTGTCATGCCCCTGCCTGACCTCCTTCAAATCTGCCAGTTGCCAAGAGGGTTGTTACAAAACTCAGCATGAAATGCAAAGCTCTGCAGATCTGGTTTCCACGTTTAACTCCAGCATTATCGGCTCTTGTGCATATCACCCTCCCATGGGTCAAACAAGAGGCGGTGTGCTCTGGAGCCAACAGCTTGGGTTCCTGTGCCAGCTCTACTATTTGCTAGCTGTTTGACCTTGGGCGAGTTACCTCTCTTGCCTCGATTTTGTCATCTATGAAATGGGGATAACAATAGTGATAACATGCTTCAGAGGGTCGTTGTTAACATACAAGTAACAAAATATATGCAAAGCACTCAGAACAGTGTCTGGCACGTAGTAGGCACTTTACAAGTGCTAGTCATTATTACTCACTGAACAGGTTGGTGATGTCTTCCCTGATTTACTTATTTATTTATTTTCTAGAGACAGGGTCTCGATTTGTTGTCTGGGCTGAAGTGTAGTGGCGTCACCACAGCTCACTGCAGCCTCGAACTTCTGGTCTCAAGCAATCGATCCTCCTGCCTCAGCCTCCTGGGTAGCTGGGACTACAGGTGCACACCACCACTCCTGGTGTGATGTCTTTGTTTTGACTCCGGCTTCTACCGTCATTCTGATTCCTTGAATATTCATATGGGCAACCAGCAGGCTCAGACCAGATCCTTGATCTCAACCCCAGGGAACTTCACTTCCAATTCGGCCAGTGCACCTTCATTCATGGCCACCCCAGACCGGGTCAGCCTGTGCAGCTACCAGAACTGTTTTAAAAATCTTAAACTTCAGAATTCTGCCTTCTCACAGCAACCACCCATCCTCTTAACATAAACTATTTAATATTTGCTCATTTTCTTTCCGGGTAATCCAGTTTTTTGGCCTCTGCTTTTCTTTCAACCCATCAGGTCTTCCTGGTTTTTAAAAATTTCCCTGCTGAGTTTATACATTACTGCTCATTTAAACTCTTATTCTTTTATTCTCTTGCACATTCATTCATTCATTCACCCAGCAAATATCCATTGAGTACCTTCTACGTGCCAGGTACCGTGTTAGGCACCAAGCACATACCATCTCTGCCCAGAGCTTAGAGTCTAGTGGAAGAAGACAAAGCACATTAAAAATGTCACAGTTAGGAATTGAGAAAAGTGCTAGGAAAGTAGTGGACAGGGCACCGGCGTGGAGGATGCAGTGGAGGACTGAAAGAGGAGGGTCTTCAGGGATGACGACAGAAAAGTATCACTGAAAAGCGTTCACCACCTTGAGCCATTGGAAGTTTGACAAGGACAGTTCCAGGGGGAAAGCGTTGGGATTGGAACATTTCCAGAGTTGGCGACAGTGAAGAAATAGAGATGCAAGTGGCAGAAGAGGTGGTTCCCACAGGCTGCTCTTTTGACAATTAGAGAGGGAGGCAGAGCAAGATGGCAGATGCTACAGCAGTCAGGACTGGCCCCTCGTGCAAAGATTATGAAGCATTTGAAAACAGTGAGAGCAGAGCAGTCAACCAAGCTCGCTGCCCTGTGTGACTGCAGGGGTCGTGTGCTGTGAAGCTGCTGCCGACGGCGGGTGTGTGCGCCAGTGAGAGTAATTTGTTAAAAAGAGAGATATCGATAGTGTCAGAAAGAGGGGGAATGCCCATGAAATGAAATTTGGGAAAGACGAAAAGGAGATGGGCCCCCAAGTCTATGTGGAGGGGCTGGTTAGACAGGAGGAGGCCCACGTCCTCCCTTGTAGCAGGGAGAGAGCAAAACGTTGCAGATGCAGGAGGGTTGTGATGGCTTCCGCTGTGACGGCTTCCGTTCCTCAACGACAGGCAGGGCTCTCAGTCAGGAGGAGGAGGAGGAAGGAGGGTGTCAGCAGAGAGCAATGCGTGGAAGGTGGTGGGGCTGGAGCTTTGCCAGTTAAAAGAAAGTTGGGGGAGAGTGGATCGAGGGAGCGGGATGTGCGGGAGGGTGACGGTGAGATGAAACAAGAAACCGGATTAGGCAGGAAAGTAAGTTCAGTCCGCAGAGACTGGTCTGGCAGCAGAGGGACCACTGGATGAGCAAGTCAATCCGGGCGAATCTTCACGATTGCAGGGACTGGAGAAAGTGAGCTGGAGCACAGGGCATTGCGATCCCAGAGGACACAGTTTAGATCTGAGCTGTTGAAAGTGTGCAGTTGCTGTGAGGACACGGCCCAGGAGGGCACCTCCAGGGATGCGTGTGGCTGGCATACAAGATGTCTCTGTGGGCGAGGAAGTCAAGGCACCCAGAGGACCTGGGGCTGGGCTGTCAACAAGGAGTGGAAATGACCAAGGATGACGAGAGGGGACGGATGAGCATAAGGCTTCAGGACAAGTGCTAAAGTCTTCACTTCTTTCTCAAGATGGAGAAATAATGCTACTTAAAAATTTATTTAAATTTGCTATTTAAAGATTTGTTCTTGCAACCGTATTTCTTAAATTTTTAGATGGCCTCCGTTCGCCCCTTTGCTCTGAGATGGGGACTAGAATGAGGGGCGCGCCGTTCTGCCTGCGGGCCAGCAGGGGGCGCGCGAGACCGCAGCACGAGGGCCGCCCCTGCAGCGCCTCTCGGGGAACAAAGAGGTGCGTTGTGAAGGCGCTTGCAACCCCTCTGCCCTTCTGTATTCCTTTCCTAGGGCTGTTACAACAAATTTCCACTAACTTGGTGGCTCACAATAACAGAGATTTATCCACTCATAGTTCTGGAGCCCAGAAATGCAAAGTCACTGACTGGGTGGAAATCCAGGTGCCGGTGGGGCCTGGCTCTGGGGGAGAATCCCCCTTGTGTCTTGCAGCGGGGGTGGCTCCAGGTTCTGCTTGCCTGTGGCTGCATCGCTCCAGTCCCTGTCGTGTCTTCCCTTCCATCTCTCATAAGGACACTTGTCACTGGATTTGGGGCCCACACTGATCTAGAATGCTCTTCTGTGCAGATCTGTAACTTAATTACATCTGCAAAGACCCTATTTCCAAGTCAGGCCACACTCGCAGGTCCGGGGGTTAGGAGGTGGTTATGTCTTTTTGGGGGCCACCATTCAGCCCACTACATCTTCCTTTTTCCCCCTAGTGTTATAAAATAACAGTGCATGGCCCAAATTTTATTATTTTATTTTATTCATTTCTTTTTTGAGTCAGGGTCTTGTTCTGTTGCTGGGGCTGGAGTGCCGTGGCGTCATCATAGCTCACTGCGAGCTCTTTCAAATTACCTAGCTCTAGGGCAGCTAGTCCTGTTTACAGATGAGAAAATTGAGGCTTCAAGAGATGAGTCGGCTGGAGAACTGGCTTCAAACCCAGTGGAACTGCCCTCCTACTCCCTGGCTGGTGCTACCTGCCTCTTTGAGGGGGAAATGTGTCTGCAGCCTCTGCCTGTCACAAGAGGTTTTCCATTGCACTAATAATTGATTGCATTTTCTTTTAAACAGGTGAGGGTTGGTGGTAGTCATTTCATACATATGATAAAAGGAAATATCAACAACTTACCTGTTATCAATTTAAATTGAGATACAGGCTGGGCGTGGCGGCTCACACCTCTAATCCCAATACTTTGTGAGGCTGAGGTAGGAGGATCGCTGGAGCCCGGGAGTTCAAGGCTGCACTAAGCTGTGATTGCGCCACTGCACTCCAGCCTGGGTGACAGAGCAAGACCCTGTCTCTAAAAAGAAAAATAATATATATCATTCTATTTATGGAGTTGCTCTAAATACACTGCTGCGGAAGATGGCCCGGAGCTATCATGAACTGAAGAAGGAACTATAAAAGAGTGCTCTTGGTGTGATAGCATCTGTATGTACGTATGTGTACACACAAGTGTACACATGCATGTAAAATAGACATGTGCGTACACACACGTATGTTTATGCATAATACACACACTCTTGTATGTGTATGTGTGTGTGTCTGTATGGTCTGGAGATTATAATCAGAAGGAAAACACACCAAAGAGTTAACACTGATTATCTCTTAAAAGTGGCATTGGGATTACGGGGGAGGAGGGACTTTTAAAGATCTTTATTTATTTACAGAAAATAAATAAATAAATAAATCTAGTCCAATGCAACTAGAGTAAGTCTGAGGCCTGGGTGCCAGGAGACGTTTTGGCCTTGACCAACGCTCTCTGCTGATACCACGCTGCCTGTGGCCTCGCCCTCGTGTGGGTGTTTACAACCTCTCTTCCTGCAGGTGGTTTCTTACGATTGCTGAAGAATGCTTATGGCATTGCCCATCTCCCTTTCTTCTTAATGAAATTTCCTGGTACCCAAAGTTAATATTGTGGGAGATGCTTAATTCCTAGTTGCTTAGCACCAGCTCTCCAATTTAGCTTCCTATTCTGCGTTCTACGGGGCCGGCTGCTCTGGCATCAGAATAGGAAATGTCAGCAGGCAATGGTGGCATTAAAGGTGCGAGTTTGAGCTCTGAGGGAAAATGTGTTCATACTGAAAGTTTTGCCACCGCAGGGAAATGCTGCAGTGAGCGGGGCTGGCTTTTGCTGTGAGGAGATGGTCTATTCGGAGATGTTCAACTCGCCATGGTCTCCTTTTCCTCCCGGCCACTCTCAAGGTCACCTGCCCGCCACAGTGCCTTAAGTTAAATCACAGAGGCTCAGCTCTCGGGTCTGTGTGTGGCTGTTTCTAGGAGAGATTTCTCACTCTCCTTCATTCCCTTCCTTTTTTCTTTCTCTCCCTCAAAATTTTCCACTGCTCCTGCCAGGGCTAGTCAGCCACACCTCAGCGTGATGTCGCGGTGGTGGGATGACACAGCTGTGGAAAGATTTTCTGGGAGATCTTAAAAGAAGCATTTGCCCAGGGATTGAGAACCTTGGGTTGGCTTCAGAAGGTTGGCTGAACCGAAAGCAAGCCCGTTTTCTTGTACCACCCCGCTGAGGTTAGGATGCATAGGCCTTCCTCCTTTAGTTTTCGCCAGGAATCCATTATTTAAAAAGGCTTGAAGCATCTCTACAAGTAGATTGTAGCATGCTGTAAGCCAATAAAAAAAAGCATTCTTCACTCTTCCTGCAGCTGAGGTCAAGTTGGGAGACTGAGGCGTGAGCGGGACGAGAAGAAGCGTAGACACGGTGCGCACCGGCTTGTCGAAAGCGCAGGAGAGGAGGCAAGGAGAGTTGGGGGGGTGCCCAGGGTTGAGGGGCGCCTTTCTGGGCGATGTTGCAGCCTCGGGTCAAGAAGCCAGTGTCAAGGGACAGGCTGCACACATGAGAAAGGGAGGAGGGGCGACAGCCTTGGTGGGAGAGCAGGTGCAGGTCCCCAGTGAGCACCTGGGCAGAGGTGGCAACAAATGGCAAAGGTCCAGGGGCGGAGAGAGGAGACGGGCTCTAAAGCGAAGCCCCGGAGGCCTTGGAACAGTATCTGAAACGCTCACCTCGAGGGGAGGGATGGCGGAGGGGGCCCCTCATGGCCTCTGTGCCCCTCTAGGGGGCTGTGTGGCCACCTGCTGAGATGAGGCTGGTGGGAAAGTGACTGGGGTTCAGGAGAGAACTCAAGCTTTGGGACGGCCACCGGGGGTACCAGGTGTCCCTCTGAGGAGGCATTTTGAAAGCCAGCTGCTCCTCGTGGCCCACCATAAAGACCTCCCTCTCTCATCTCTCACCAGCGGGGCTGCTGGTGAGCTCAGCTGAGCAGGGCCTCATGGAACAGTCTTCCTTAGCCTTCCTCGCTGCGGTGCTTGCTGGCATTCTTTCCCTTCTATGGACAGAATCGAAGCTGAGAACCGTGGTAGCTTCCACAGCCCTCAGCCCTCCCTGCTGGCCAGCCCAGCTTGGCCCTTGGCGACCAGTGTTGGTCACATGCTGCCAATAGGCGTCCGGGACATGGAAAATGTAGGGAAAGGTAGTCCTGAGAGTCACATCACGATACGGACACACGCGGGCCAGCCCTGAGACGTGGGTCAGCTTACGTGGCTAGAATGGCTCCCAAGGCAAGTCTGTGAGCTGATCAAATGAATTACTACAGCTAAAGAAACTTTGTCAGAAGCGGGACGTGGCAGCAGACACTGGCAGTGCCCTGGAGGTGCTGTCCAGGACCGGGGGACTCCAGGCCTGGAAGCATTCCAGGCTCATTGGCAAGGTTGGCCAATGAGAGGGACATTTGGGTCATCTTAACCTGCTGTCATTTAACTGTCAGATTCATCTGTTCCTGTCATGCCCACAAAAATCACCTTTGATAGTGATTTGGTTTTCCACACAGGTGTTTCCACACAGGTGTGCTGCCAGGAAGAGCACGTCCCAGCTTGCTGGTCCCAGCGCACCACCTACCTGGCCTGTCCCAGCAAACATACTTCTACCTGGGAACCATTTCCCTCCCAAAGCCAGAACCAGGTCAGGTAACACCAAAGGGTTAAAATCAGGTTTTAAGAAACTTAATACCTAGTTAGCAATAACATACCAACTGATTCCAATGGGAGGGTACCAGATGGTTCCTTGCCTTGTTAGTAACACCCACCAGCAAGCCACGTCTTGAATGACAAAGCCAATGCGAGGGCCAGGTTTGGTGCTATTTGCTCCAGGGGCCCAAACTGCAGGCCAGGACCTGCTCATATGGCCTTTCCGTGTCCTCAGCAGCTCAAACCGACTGGCTCACAGGACTCTTCTGTAGCAGGGAGGCTGGACACCTCCAGCACTCACTGCGCAGTTGGGAAGCTTTTCTTCCCCTACTTTCTCAGCACTGTGTTCTCCCAAAGGCACGCAGCTGGTGTGGGGTATGGCTGTGTGTAAGGGGAGAGTCCCCAAGCAATGGCAGGGCCCAGTGGGAGGAGACCGGATTCGTCATGCAGGGCAAAGCCCACTGGTAAAGGCAGTGTGTGAGACAGAGGGAAGCAGGGCTGCTCTACATCAGACAGGTGGGAGCCCCTCTCCACCCTCCAGCGAGGAGCTACTCCCAGCAGTCTGAAAACCCCACTGGATGCAGATGTGAGGTCACTGTGTGAAGAGGACAGTGGGGAGGGAAACAAAGCCACTTACCCAAGTTACAGCGTAAAATAAAGGATGCCAAGGTCGGACAGTAACGTAGGAACCCAAGTCTGCTAGTGAGAGAAATAGACATATAAATATATATACAAATTGTCACCCTTTAGGGGAGACACTAAGTCTTTGTAATACAGAAATGACCATTCTACATAAAGTTGGAAGTGGTAAAAGCTTATGCAAATATTTAAACAATATTTTAAAACCCCCACATTTCCCTATCAGAACAGTCTGCTCTATTGAGGATAATAGAAACAATGTTAATTTTAGGTCAAATCCTTTGGAAACTTTTTCAGTGTGACTTGTGACTTTTACACTTAGAGATGGTAAATTACTTCCTCTTCTACAATGTTTCAGTATTTAAAAAATATTTTTTCATGGAAGAATGAAATATTAAGACACTGTTAAAATGTCATCAGAAACCACTGTTGGCTTCAAGCACTGGAAGTTATCTAACTCAGGTGCCATTTCTTCTGTTTACAAAGTAGGACAATGTCTTGCAAACTTCAAAGAGTTCTCTCTCTCAGATACAATCTTTAATCCTCCAACAATTATCAGCATTTAATGTCATTCCGTTTTTGCACCGATTGACTCCGCAACCATTGTGTAGCTTCTCCATGACTGTATACCCAGCGGCAGCAGCAGCAGGTGGACAAAACCGCGGGCCCTGGTCTGGGCTTGCATCATCCTGCCTCAGCTCTTATCAGTTGGGTTATCCTGGGCAAACTGACATCCCAGGTTAGCCTAAGGATCAGTTTCTTAGTCTATAAATTGCAAGTCTATTGAAGGTTAAATGAAACTGTGTATAGAATGTTTATAGCTGGCATGCAGAAAGTGATACCATCTGCCACCCTGCTGCCCTGGTGCTCAGCAACTTGTTAACGTAGAAATACTCACCCAACCATTTTTGCTACTTAAAATGCTGTTTATCTTCGTGTCCCATTTGGGTTGCCAAAAAAAAAAAAAAGAAAAGAAAAGAAAAAAAATGCTGTTTATCAACTAAACATCATGGACAAAAAACCTGGGAATTACTTCAGGTTTATGGGTATAATCAGCTTTACTCATTGTAACAGGTAGAATAAGCACCTTTGTAATTACTCACGATATTAAAAATTACATGAAGACCTGCGTACTCTTTTCTCTTTTTAAAATATGGAATGCTTCATGAATTTGCATGTCATCTTTGTGCAGGGACCATGTTAATCTTCTCTGTATCGTTCCAGTTTGAGTATATGTACTGCTGAAGTGAGCACACTCCTATGTACTTTTAAATTTAGGATTGTCCTTATGAAAAGTTAAAAATGTGTTCTAAAAACAAATTTATTGAAGCTTAGCATATTTACATTATACAATTGTGCATATCTATATTTTAAAATTATGCAGTAGTTGTTCACTGGGTAAAATTTGGAAAATACAGGTAAACAAACAAAAGAAAAATAATCCCATGAGAGATAAACGTTGTTAATCTTTCAGTAAATCACCTTTGAGCTGTTTTGGGGGGTAGATATCTTAAATAACACTAACAACTGGTGATGTGAAATGTGCATGCTTTTTGAAAAGTGATTTTGGAGTGAATAAAATTCAATTGCAACTTACTCTAAAAGATATACATTGCCAACACTATGACAGTACTTTGTAGGAAGTACTTTAATTACAAATGCACTCTGTATTGTTTACAGGTATGGTTTTGAGAATGCCACAATTCAAGAGCAATGA
>NW_012149396.1:7711943-7720690 GCF_000956105.1 Propithecus coquereli | reverse complement strand
ATTCTAAATACATGCTTAGATTTTAAAAAATTCAAATACACAGAAGGGCATAAAGCGAAAGGTAAAATGTTCCTTTACCCTACCTACCTTCTAGGCCCATTCGAGATACCTGCACAGTCCAGTATGGAAGCCACTAGCTAGCTACATGTGGCTATTTAAACTAAAATTAAAAAATTCCATTCCTCACACTAGCTATACTTTAATTGCTGCACACCCACCGAAGGCTCGAGGCTGTCACGCTGGGAGTGCAGACAAGAGCATCTCCACCACCACAGACGCTCTGCAGTAGCCACGATTGAGCTCGTGCGCACATATGCCTTTTCGTAAGAGTCTTTATGTATTCTGGATACTGCAAGTCCCTTATCAGATCTATGAATCTTCCTCCCATTCTGGGAGTCGCTTTTTCACTTTATTAATAATTGTGTCCATCAAGGCACAAAAGTTGATTTTGGTGAAGTCCCATTTGTCTATTTTTTCCTTTGTTGCTTGTGTTTTTGGTGTTGTATCTAAGACACCATTGCTTAGCCTAAAGTCACACAGATTTACTTCTACGTTTTCTTCTAAGAGGTTTCTCTCTCATATCTAGGCCTATGATCCATCTTGAGTTACAATTTGTATGTGGTATGAGGTAAGGACCCTTTTGCGTTGCATGTAGCTACCAGTTGTCCCAGCATCATTAGTTGAAAAGACAACTCTTTCCCCACTGAATGGTACTGGCACCCTTGATGAAAACCAGTTGGTCAGAAATGTATGGGTTTATTTTTGGATTCTCTGTTCTCTTCTTTTGATCTATATGTCTATCCATATGTCTACGCTGTCTTATTTTAGTAAGTTTTTAAATTGCTAACAGCAAGTCCTCCCAACTTTTTTAAGATTGTTTTGGTTATTTTGGGTCCCTTGCACTTCCACATCAATATTATCATCAGTTTGTCAATTTCTGCAAAAACTCCAGCTGGGATTGTGACAGGAATTGTGTTGAGTCTGTAGACCAACTCAGGCAGCACTGCCATCTTGACAATGTCAGGGCTTCCAATCCATGAACATGTATATCTTCCTATTTATTTGGATCTTCTTTAATTTCTTTCGATAAGGAAGAAATTAAAGTTTTATAGTATTATTTTGTAGTTTTATTTTTCTTGATGCTATTGTAAATAAAATTTTCTTAATCTCATTTTCAGAATGTTTGTTGCTAGTATAGAAATAAAACGGATGTCTATATTTTGATCTTGTATCCTGCAACCCTGGACTCATTTCTTAGTTTTTAAATTAGTTCCTTAGGATTTTCTCTACATGAGTATATGTCAACTGTGAATACATAAAGTTTTTACTTCTTTTCCAATACGGATGGCTTTTATTTCTTCTTCTTGCCTAACTGCCCTGGCTACAACCTCAAGTACAATGCTGAGCATAAGCAGTGAGAGTGAACCTCCTTGTCTTATTCCTGATCTTAAGGGGAAAACATTCAGCCTTCAGTCTGTCACCATTAAGTATGATGTTAGGTGTGGGTTTTTCATAGATGTTTTGTTTACCATGTTTGGAAGACCCCTTTTATCCTTAGTTTGTTGAGTGTTTTTATCACGAAAGGGTGTTAGATTTTATCAAATGCTTTTTCTGCATCTATCAAGACAATCAATGTGGTTTTGTGCTTTACTAATATGGTACAGTTGATCCTCATTATTTATGATTATGTATTTGTGCATTTACTGACTTAACAAATTTATTTATAACCCTCATATCAATATTTATGGCACTCTGCAGTCATTCATGGACATGTGCAGACTGGTGAAAAATTTGAGTCACCCAATATCCATGTTCCCAGCTGAGGTCAAACAAAGACATACTTTGTTTTCTTGTTTCAGCTCTCGTAGAGAGATGACCGGAGGATGGAGATGGCAGGGGCAGGTCAGTGCAGTTACAAGAGAAACTCTCATTCCGGGGCCAGATGGACGGGGTTTGAATTCCAACTCTGGCGCCTGTTACTGGGATGGCCTCAGGCAAGTCACTTAACACTTCTGAACCTCACTTTCACTTTTGTAAAATAGACAGAATGGAATCTACCAGGATGAGTTGTTTTTAGGGATTCAAGTTCATAATCTATGTGAGATATGTAAACACTTCTCCTAAAAGCAATGGTTCCATATTCACTAATTCAGTGTTTGTGGTCAGTTTATGGAACGTAACTACTGTGAATAATGAGAATTGACTGTATATTTGTTTAATTAATTTTTAGATGTTAAACCAATCTTGAATTTCTGGGATAAATCCCACTTGGTCATGATGTATAATCCTTTTTATATGTCGCTGGATTCAGTATGTTAATATTTTGTTAATGATTTTTGTGTCTGTATTTGTAAGGAATATTTTTGTTTTCTTGTGGTATTTTTGTTTGGTTTAGGTATCAGGGGAACACTGGCCTCAAAGGATAAGTTTGGAAGTGTTCTCTCTTCTGTTTCTAGGAAGAGTTTGCAAAGAATTAAGGCTAATTTTAATGTTTGGTAGAATTCAGCAGTGAAGCCATCTAGGCCTGGGATTTTCTTTTTGAGACTTTAAAAATTACTAATTCAATCTTTTTTTGTTGTTGTTATTGTCAGTTACCTTTTTAGCCTGCTTTTAGGTAGAACCAATGGTGATAAGGATACTATTGCTTAAGGCTAGTAAAATTCAAGAACAAAATACATGTTATCAAGGAAAACACTTCCAATGTTGGGAAGATTCAGATAAGCAACTATCAAAATTATCCAGTTATATTTTGATTTTTAACCTCTGCTATTTAGCTTTAACATAGACAAACAGGAAATCCTCACCGACTGTCGTATCATAATCTTATGAACAAGAAATTTCAGCCTGTTCTACATAAGATTTATACACAAGCCTCTTAACTGACACTTGCAGCAAAGTCCTATAATCTCAAACTAAAATTTGTACATTCCTTGAGATAATACACAGATATGCATATCTATATATTTATACATATATAAATATATTCTAATCTATCTACAAAAATATTACCTGTCTCAGAACCTGTCAGAAAGGCAGTGTGTAGTGGAAAAAACACTGGAATAGAATTCTGGAGATCTTGGTTCTGGTGCTCTAATTTAGATGCCTCTATTTCTCCCACTAATAAAATTAGGTTAAGCCCGATCATCAGCAAGGTTCTTTCTGGTACTAAAAATACAGTACACATATTTGACAATAATGCCATTCCCACTGCTCTTACTTCAGAGTGGTACAAATGAAAATATTTTTGTTATTTACACATAAACACATACACACCCACACTTCATTCTTATAAAACAGATCAACCAACTCACAAAATCTTTAAAAAGAGAAAGAAGTGATTAAATGATGTAATGCCAACATTTCACAGTCCTGAGTTTGCTGTGAACCAGCTGTTACTAATTTTCTCTCTCTACATATTCATATTTGCCTTTTCACGCTGCCTCGCTTTATATAGGTACAGTACTATTTCATATGAGGCATCTAGTAATTATGCTAAATTCAAAAAACAAAGAGGTCATTTTTCAGAAATTCTGAGCCTGTCTGAGAAACTAAATGGTATTTCGTCAGTTGTTTCTACTGGCACATTACTTCTGCCAAACTGGCATGAATAATGGTGAGCACGGTAACTTGAAATAAACGCATCTGGAGTCCGGCTGCAGTGACAACTATCGGAGGGCAGAACATTATTCGAATTACCAAGATGCGAATGGTAAACGCCATGGAATGAGTCTTGAGATGAGTGATAATGTCCTGCTCCTCCTGAGGTGGCCACAGAGCTCTGGTAAGGGCCATTAGACATAAGACAAGTCTGAAAGCAAGTCTTCCTTCCCAAACCTCGATGGATGTCCAATTTAGCAATGAGAGGTTTCCCAACGTTCACTTCCTGCTTTTCCTCTACAGTATCTTCCAATCCTGAGTACTGGTACGATAAACATACTGTGAAGATCAGATGTTCCTGAAAAGGAAAAAAAATGAGGTTTATTATCTACATCGACAGTGAAAATATAACACTCTGAAAATATTATTACTTACACACACACACACACACACACACACACCCGAACATAAAAATCCACCCATCCGTCTTTCCCAGGTTCCAAATCATCAAGGTATCCTTTGCATCCACCCTAAACTGAGAAAGGCCAGCTATACTCATCTTCTTTTTCCATCATTCAATACTCAAGAATTTAGTAGAATTGTAGTCCTTACTACTGTAAATAGTCGAAATCATAGAGATCTTATATTCTATTCCTCCTGAACAGTGAAAGGGTATTTTCTAAGCAGTGGGGCTTAGGAAACTTATCTGTCCCTATTGTTGGAGATGGGGAGTTACTCTTTAATAAAAAATGATCTGGCTTTACACTCAGTTCAAAAGTTTAAGCTATTTTTAAGATATTATAAATAATAATCCACAATCATAGGTAGAAAATATAACTGGATCAGATATTGGGCTAAATTTCTAAAAGAGGAGAGACTTGAAGTAGATGAGCTAATGAGCAGGGTGACAATAGATTTATGCCCATAGTCCTTATGTAACTGTCAATAGGCCCCTTCCTATTCCCTGAGTTTTGGCTGATACGTTCTATGGTCATGCAGCTATGAACAAATTAAAAATTCAATTTCTGTAAGGATATGCTTTTATTAGGATGCTCAACCATGAAGAACTAGCTTCTCATTTGTAAGTCAACTAGAAATGAAAAAAGATTGAAGAGAAATTCCAATTCTAATTTGTTGTATGTTTTGTAGAAAGTTACAGAACTAGGAAATGATTATTTGAAAATACTAAGATATTTAAAAGTAGAATATGCTCTATGTTCCTAACTTTTCAACAATATGGAGGGTATGCACACATACCCTCACACAAAAGTCCCCCAGCCACTATCAGGGACAGAAATAAAAAGAGGCACTGATGAGACCCAGTGTAGATCTCTACTTTGATTTATTACCCAGTGAAGCAGCACATCTATGGTCTATGCTAAAATGAACTTCCAGTTCCATGAAGTTTTCTATTAGTAGCTACAAACAGGAAAAGTAGTAACCTTTAATTTTTGCAGTGAACTGAGTCTAGTATAGAGGCAATGCTTGGGAAGATCCTTTGATACTAAGTAGCTGCCGGTTTCTTCAGGCGTGCCTTTATTTGCATCTTTTGGATCAATATCTAGGTCCTGTGAAAAATCAGGGAATGTCAATAATGAGGTTAATGACAGTCACAACATAGTCTATGACATAAGATATCTTAACAGGTATTGCACTCTCATGAATTTTGGGCTGAGCAGGTTATCCCTAATCCAGGATTAAAGTAACAATGAAACCAACATTCTATGGTTGTAACAAGAACTCTCAATTCTGCACTAAGCCATTTAGAAAGTAAAGTGAGCTCTGAAAGGAGAGTTTCCTTTCAAACTGTACCTGGGAACACTTCTTAACCTACTCAAGTTTCCTTTTAAGTGGAGAACACCCCATTAGTGTTTGACTCCTGGGTTCTCTCCCTCTTCATCGTCACTTTTGGGAAGGTGCAGGGGGATGTATATGATTAGGATATTTAAGAAGAATAAATGGGCATGCCGAAGGCAACCTTTCTCCTTTTCTTCTTTTATGGCCAACCCACTGGCCAAGAGCCAGAGGTGTTCTGCTCCTCCGGAGAGAAGCCCTCAGTCTCTGCCCCTGCCTAGCACCCTGGGAGGCCTATCCCAGTCCAGTGCTGCCGTGATTGGGGCGCAGGGCCGACTTATCGAATTCTGGGGTTTGGTTCTAGACCATTTGCTCTCACACGAAGCAATGTCCTCCGTGCAGCCTCTATCAGCAATAAAAGTGATATGCTGGGTTTCTGTTTGTCATACTCTTTGTTTACTTCTCAGTTTGTCACACCTATGTAGGAAAGAGGGGTTCTATTTATTGGCTTCTTTAGACCAACATAAAATAAATATCATACCTAAATATTTGAAAAGAGAGCTAGATTTCTGTTCTTCTGGTATACTACCTTAACTTGCCAAATAAGACACACCTTATAATAACATATTAGAAACAAAAGTTTTTAAAAGGAAATTATTCTTGATATATGTATTGCACATTTTATTTCTTCACGTTTGATATCCTATTGAGGATATAAGAAATTAAAGGCATCCTTCCTGAGTGAACTTTAGATATTTCTATATTTGATCGGTAATTATTAAATATTATGATCAGTGTTACTAAACTACAAATAAACATATATACACTTACATAAATATATACATATTTCCTTTATATTTACCATCAACTTTGTCTTTCAAAATTTAGTCTTAATAAGTGAGAATACATCATTGTATTTTTTTTTTTGAGACAGAGTCTCACTCTCTTGCCTGGGGCGAGTACCGTGGCGTCAGCCTAGCTCACAGCAACCTCCAACTCCTGGGCTCAAGCGATCCTACTGTCTCAGCCTCCCGAGTAGCTGGGACCACAGGCACGCGCCACCATGCCCAGCTAATTTTTTTCTACATATATTTTTAGCTGTCCAATTCATTTCTTTCCATTTTTTGGTAGAGACGGGGTCTCGCTCTTGCTCAGGCTGGTCTCGAACTCCTGAGCTCAAACAATCCGCCCACCTCGGCCTCCCAGAGTGCTAGGATTACAGGCGTGAGCCACCGCGCCCGGCCCATCATTGTATTTTAAATAAAAGAAAAAAGGAGAGACTTACAAGTGGAAAATCGGTAACATAGGCATCACACATTATTATCTCAGGTGGCTTGTAAACTATACTTGTATAGATTATCATGACGTTGGAAAACTCAGCTGCAAATCCTAATTGAATCTGAACACCACACTGAAATTTAAGACACATACTTTCTGGAAGTTCTGAAAAAGAACAGTAAGAACAACTTATAAAAAATTATTTAAAGATTGCTTGGTAAGTTTTCCGATGATAAACATAAAATACCTTTTATGGGGCAGAATATGGTTAGAGCTTTTCTTTTACTTAAAAATATTATATAACCAACATCATATTGTTTAAACACACACATACACACAAAATTAATGGCCACACTTAGTTTGTTACCTTTAACCATTCTGCTGACTCTTGAACATCTATACTACTTCTGGGTTTTACTGCTTTTCAATCGTAATCAGTATTTCTCATACACATATTTAATGCTTTAGGAATGTTGAATTTAGCTATGTAATCGTTCCTCACACACGGGATAAACTGTTTTCAATTTAGATAGAATATAAATATACTAGTTTCACCATAACATTTCCAAAAAGGATAATATCAATTTTTAAAGTGTTTGTCTATTTGATGGGATTAAAAAGAGACAGAAATACATCATCATAGTTTTAATTATTCCTTAATTACTATTTAAATTCACCATTTGCTAGATTTCTTTCTTAATTATTAATTTATTTCCAACCGTGTGGATTGTTGAACTTAGCATCATTTATTTATTTATTGAGGGAAGGAGTCTTAATGTTTTTTCTCTTACCATTTTGTATGAGCTCTGTTATTATTAAAAAATTACCTACGTATTAAATTTGTTACAAATACTTTCTATCTGATATTTTAGTTTCATTTTATAAACGGTTTTGTTCACTGTTGATCTGTACCACCATATTTTTATTATTGTTGTTGTTTAGATCTTTCTTAGGTAAAATACATTCAATTTCAATTACTTATCCAGTTATCTGGAATGGCAAGATAATATATTTATGGTATTTTATATTTAATGTGCTGAAACATTAATTTACCAAAAATATATCTTAGAGAACAAAAACTATTTTGAAAATAAAGATATTTTATAGAAGCTCAATAAATATAATAATCTATAATAAGAGATTCATGGAACAGATACTTGGAACTCACAGAAAATCCAAAATCTTTATTTCAGTCAATGATTTAAACTTATTTCTTCACTAAATCACACGGAATTACTGAATGGTAATTAAGCTACAGATACGATTTTTATCTCATCTTCTTTTCTCTTGATCACCCAATCTACCAATTCCAGTGTCCGAGACAATGTTCAGTAACATTTATGAGCACAGAGTATTTGCTGAGCATCATGCGTGTCTCTACAAGTGTGCTCCCATTCGATCTCTACCACCTTACGAAGTAGGTCCTATTTCTTATCCCCATTTTATAGGTAACATGATTATCAAGTGGTAGAGACTGGATCAGAACCCAGACCTGGCTGATGTTGACAGCTGCACACTTCAACAGGTCACAATTTAGGAGACTCATGTTAGACAAATGGAAAAATAACCCATTTTAAAAATAGAAAAAATTTAAAATAATCATTTAAATTTTACCAATGGTGAAAATAATAAGCTAAATAATTTGATATTTCCAACATCAAATAAATCAGTGTCATATCCATAATTAAAACATTTGTTTAGTTTTGGATCTATCTACTAGGCTAAAATATTTTCACTATAAAATTGAGAGAAAAGCTGTTTATTCAGAAGAAAAAAACTTAATGATTTAAATATATTATAGAAAGATCTCACAAACAATAGACTTTACCATACCATGAGCCTTGGCCCACTGTAAATTCCGCACCAGAGATTCTGCAGAATGTTCTGTTCCCTGTATTGGATCAGTAAGTGCTCTCTTCTCAGATAAACTACTTCGAATCTCTAGTGCCTGTTTGCCTTTGGTAAGGTGACATTTCCCCATATCTAAAAGATAAGAAAAAAGATTCCAGATCTGTACTGTTGTTTTACAATAATAGTAGGATTTGGGGGAAAAAAAAGACAGAGAGGCAAAAATATAT
>NW_012149396.1:7702685-7710543 GCF_000956105.1 Propithecus coquereli | reverse complement strand
AATAGCTATAGAGAATATCCATTTTTTTCTCAAGCACATATGTGATATTTACAAAAATTCATCTTGCACTTGGCTGTTCTTAAAGTAGGATTTTAAAGCTACTAAGTTCATCAAGAAAAAAATGAACTCAGCTTTTTCTAGCAGGGTCTCAAAATTTCTGTAAAGTCCTCTCTAACCCTGGGAGAGACTGCTCATGGGACTTTTTTGGGGGCAAATAAGCAGATTTGGCAGCACCAAGGCACTAGGTATAGAAACAAGGTAGAGCTTTGAGGATTAAACCTTATTTCACAATTGTGCCTGGGGTCAGCCCTGTGGTCTAAGTAATGCTGCACAGATGGTATGCAGCTGAGTCAACAGGGAAGGAAAGAAGAAATTAAATAGTAGGAGTGTTGTTGAACATTACAGAAAAAAACTGTTTTACAAAGTAAACACTAATTCCAAACCCATACAGTAACAGCAAGAATAAAATAATCACCAACAGGGAACCCTGAGTAGGTGTATTTCCCTCGCTCTCTCCTTTTTCCAAGTACTTTTCTCATTATTTTTTATTTTACCTTCTGCAACTTCATCCAGTAACACAGTAATTTTTTTGTCTTCTAATAATCTATCTTTCAAAAATTTCATAAAGATCCCATTTGCCAATCCAGAATGCTGGATTTCAAAAGCTTCTGCTCCTTGACACCTTGAAAACAACAAAATAAAGAAGTGAAATGAACCAGGCACAGAAAGGCAAATATAACATGTTCTCACTTACATGTGGAAGCAAAAAAAAAAAATGAACTCATAGAAGCAGGGGGACAGGGGCTGAGGAGATGTTGATTAAAGGGTACAATGTTTCAGTTAGACAGGAGGAAAAAATGGTACGTATCTAAGGTGGTAGATATGTTAATTAACTTGATTCCGTCATCCTACATGAAATACATATAGCATAGCATCACTTTGTACCCCACAAATATACAATTATAATCTGTCAATATCCAATAAAAATAATTTAAAAAAAAAGAAAATTTAAAAAAGGCAACTTGCCACATGGGACTTCTGTACACACTGTTGAGCCTCCTTCTCTCTCCGGCCCCTTGCTTGACATCCCTAATTAAAGAGTTAATCTTTAAGCAGGAGCTAAATGCCTTCAGCCTTAGTGATAAGATAGTAAGACATGAAATGCTAAAGTCAATTATTTAAAATTTTCTACCAAGAATATCAAGGAGGCAAATTTATGCCTAGATGTCTATGAATATTTCTAGGCCTTTAATCTACAATTAAAAAGAAGACATGAAAGAATAGCGGAATCTTCAACAAAATTTTCTTACGTGGCATATCCAAACACAATATTGGCAGTGACTTTTAGTGCATCCAAGATGGGAATGGTATCATCATAGTCATTTCTATTTAAAAGGGGGAAAGAGAGAAGGGCAGATACAAAGGTGAAGTTAAACAGCATTCTTAAAGAGTACAAATAATACAATGAGAAAATATAATATTATTTTAGTATATATAATTTAAAACTATAGACTCAAACTTCTTTCATCTTGTCAGCTACATATTAACCCAAAATAACCGAGGGCTCCTACACTATTAAGACAGTAGTCAGTCATATCTTTTCTTTTAGCTTCAAAACTGGAGTTGCATTTGAACTCTGGCACTGAATTTTAATTGGTAAATGCTGAGCAAGCAAAAAATAGTACATCTGGGCGGAATAGTCATTGGTTCTATTCCTTAGTAAGGCAATGGCAGACAAATGGGATCTGTGTCTTCAAACACCTACTTCAGCTAAACTTTCTGTACCTCCAAGACCAGGACTGACTAGTGACCAGATGCCCTAACTCTGCAGGTGTTGGTTTTGTTAACTCCCAAGGAAATAACTGCAGTGATTAGTACAGACATCTAAAGGCATTTCGGAGAGTTGAATCCCTGTAGTATGAGCACCCACGCCCTTTAGTTCTTCAATTGTGTTCTGTGGCAAATAGGAAAAGAGTTAATATCATCAGATATAAATGGAGTAAACATACTTTCCTCTAGTTTTATTCTTTCCGTTTCAAGGTATAATCTAAAATTCACGAACTCAGCATATCACAGGTTAGCCTTAGGGTTTAATTTGTCAAGGTTGATATTTAACTCTAATATGATTGTTTAGAAAATATTAGAAATTTTACCTTTTCCTACACATATCCAACAAGAACACATTGAGTCCAGTTTCTTTTTCTTGCATCAATTTCAGTATATTTTGTACACACAGGCAATTTTCAGACCTGTATGGATTTGGAGCATCAATAGGGACCATAAAGCTGTTCCCAAAGTTTTCATAACCATGTCCTGCATAGTATAATAACCCTGAGGAGAGAGAGAGAAAAAAGGGAAGTGTTAATTCTAAATACACTCTGAACAGATAGCATTTTTTTAAAAAAAACTATGACTTTTATTTTCTTCAAATTGACGCAAGCCAATTTAAGCAATACCCAGTTATAAAGTCAATGTTAATTTGCATTTAAAATTATTTTGTCAACAGTCTTAACTTAAATGATGCATTTAAAACCTCTAAATGCTGTCTGAAGTATATTCTAATTCATAAATGCATTAGATTTGTAATCAATGGTGTAATATGAAATGCAATTTTATCTTACAATGTATAAAAGAAGGTGGCCTAGGGCTTCTTTGACTCATCTGTCTCCTACATGAAGCTAGCAGCTTCTTCAGAACAGAGAGAGTCTTACATTTATTCATGTATCCCTGTCACAGAGCAGGGATTTCTTTATATGGTATTTTAAAGTTAACAGTAAAAGGCACTTAGGGAACCAAAAATAGCTAATCCATTGTAATTATAGCCCCAACTCTCCCAGCAGAGAATATAGCTTTGAGAACCAAAGACAACTTGCTTCACCAAATCCTAGAGGGCAGAACCCAGGTTCTGCTTTTCTTGAATTTCTATTAAAATGAGGACAATTAGTCTAACATATATAGCATTTCTGGTAAAATGAGAAAATGGATACACCCATTTCTTCACTGTGGGTTTATACTGTAGTTCATGTGTACACTGAATATAATCATGTAGGCACTGAGGGAAATGAAAAAGACAAAGTTCCTGCCCTCTAGGATCTTGCAAACTAGTTGGAGATTCAGCCATGCTCATGTTATTAATGAACAATGAAAGTCAGCATATAATTAAATGCCACACATCATGTTGTTGGGGTGACAATGTATGAAATGAGTGAAGTGCAGAGAGGAATGTCAGTATGAGGTAAAACCACAGGGGATGGTCTTGAGAGAATGGGTAGAATTCTGAAAGGCAGGGAGAGAAAGTGAGCGAGTCAATGTGCAAGGTACATTACGGGCAGAACAGAAACGAACAAGGCTTGGACCTGGAATGAGAGCTAGCAAAAAAGAGACTGGCCTAGCAAGGAATTAAATTATGGTTGTAAATGAAAATTAGAGTGCACAGATAGGGAGAGTTCTGAAAATCATGACGAAGGAGGTGGATCTACTTTAATAAGCAAAAAAGATGAGGTGGGTGAAAAGATAACCACACAACAGGAGAAAATATTTGCATATCAATTTATTTGATAAAGACAACTTACATCCAGAATAAATACGAAACTCTTCAGCTCATCAACAAAAAGAATAACCCAATTTTAAAATAGGCAAAGGATTTGAATAAACAATTCTCCAAAGAGGATATACGAATGGCAAATATGCACATGAAAAGATGCTTAACATCATTAGCCACTAGTGAGATGCAAATCCAAACCACAATAAGATACCTCTTCATACTTATTAGGATGGCTATAATAAAAAGGACAGACAGTAATAAATGCTGACAAGGATGTAGAGACATTGGAACCCTCATTCATTTCTGGTGGAAATGTAAAATGGTGTAAGAACTTTGAAAGTTCAAGAGTTCTTCAGAAAGTTAAATATAGGATAACCATGTGACCCAGCAATTCTACTACTGGGTATATACCCAAGGGAACTGGGAATTTACGCCCACCCAAAAATGTGTACACAAATGCACACAGCAGTATTATTCATAATATCCAAAAATGTCCATCTGCTGATGAATGGATAAACAAAATGTGGTATAATCACAATGAAATATTATCTAATGCTAAAATAATGAAGTTCTAGTACATGCTACAATATGGATGAACCCTGGAAATGTTATGCTAAGTGAGAGAAGCCAGACATAAAAGGCCACGTATTGAATGACTCTATTTATAAGAAATGTCTAGAATATGCAACTCCACAGAGACAGACAGAGAGTAGATTTGTGGTTGCCAGGGCTGGGTAAGGAGGAATGGGAGTGACTGCGAATGGATATGGGGTTTCTTTTTTTTTTTTTTTTTTGAGAAGAGTCTCACGCTTTTGCCCGGGCTAGAGTGCCATGGCGTCAGCCTAGCTCACAGCAACCTCAAACTCCTGGGCTCAAGGGATCCTTCTGCCTCAGCCTCCCAAGTAGCTGGGACTACAGGCATGCATCACCATGCCCAGCTCATTTTTTCTACATAGTTTTAGTTGTCCGATTAATTTCTTTCTATTTTTAGTAGAGACGGGGTCTCGCTCTTACTCAGGCTGGTCTCGAACTCCTGAGCTCAAACAATCCGCCCGCCTCGGCCTCCCAGAGTGCTAGGATTACAGGCGTGAGCCACCGCGCCCGGCCGGATATGGGGTTTCCTTTTGCAGTGATACAAACACTATGGAGTCAAGTAGTGGTCACTGATGCCCAACTTTGTGAATATACTGAAACCACTGAATTACCTTTTAAAGAGTAAAATTTATACTCTTCTATCAAGTATTCAAAATATGACTCTGCTTCCCACCAGTCTCTTTACTGCTTCTAGAGTGAGATAAGCTTATTTTTAACTTCCATGATTTTTTTTTCAAGTTATTATGTCTCCTTTCTATTTTCTCAAACTTTAACCAATCCTCAAAGGCTATCTCAAAAGTACAGAATCTTTGGCAAGTTATCACCTGGTCTGTAGCTTTTCTCATGCATTTCAATCTCTCCCTCCCTTGAAATGCTGCAGCGGCACTTTTTGACACTTAATCACATACTGGCTTTTACTGCCATTGTACAGTCTTACATCTACTTAGTTTTTTTGTTTTGTTTTGTTTTCTTTCTGAGATAGAATCTCACTCTGTTGCCTGGGCTAGAGTGACATCGCGTCAGCCTAGCTCACAGCAACCTCAAACTCCTGGGCTCAAGCCATCCTCCTGCCTCAGCCTCCCACGTAGCTGGGACTACAAGCACTTGCCACCAAGCCCGGCTAATTTTTTTGTTTGTATTTTTAGTTGCCTGGCTAATTTTTCTATTTTTAGTAGAGATGGGGTCTCACTCTTGCTCAGGCTGGTCTCAAACTTCTGACCTCACGTGATCCTCTTGCCTCGGCCTCCCAGAGTGCTAGGATTACAGGCGTGAGCCACCGTACCCAGCCTCTACTTAGTTTTTTGGATTAAAAAAGATCATGTTGACATTAATCTTTTACATTTGTACAGGTTGAACATCCCTTATCCAAAATGTTTGAGACAAAAAGTGTTTCGGATTTTTGAATTAGAGATAGTCAACTTGTATAACATTTTCTTGGTTTTCAAAGTACTTTGACACACACAATCTAATTTTAATCCACGTAACAATCTTTAAATGATTTCTACCCTTATTTTACAGATAAGAAAATTAAATATAAAAGATTAAATGACCTGTTTAAAACTATGTAGCCGATAGGTGTTTGGACTCCATTTTACGGCTTTTTCGTCCCTTATGTTAACGGACTATAATTTCCAGAGGAAGATGGATCACATTCTTTATTTTCTGTATCTCCCTCAGCATGCAGCATACCCCTCATCTGGATTATGGATATGATGGGAACTCAGTAAACACTTGCTGCGTTGCATTACATTAACAATGCAAACTGATCAAGACAGAGTCAGATCTGGAGTCTGACTTCTAGGAGCAATGGTACCATTTCAACAACTGGTATTACTTAGAGACAAGCGAGCAGAAAGCCAGCCTGCCTCCCTCAGGTCATGGAACACATTCTGGCTCCTGCAAGACTTGACTGGGGAGAAGCAACAGCATCAAGGACAGGCTTAGCTTCCATTCATCCAGGGAAAAGCCAAGTGTGGTTCCATGATGTCAATGCCACAAGCCCAGCCCTACAACTGCCAAAATTAAGGAACTGACACCAAAATACTTTTTCTCCTCCCCAAAATGACTTACGAAAAGGGCAAGCATTTTGTATCAAAGTCTGCAACCAAATTACATTGAAGGGGATTAAGTACTTTAATGTAAAGCAAACTAGTCCAAATCATTGTCTTTTTAAAATTCCATCTCTAGTAATACTCATTCATTTAATTAACTATCCCATTACTCAATGGGATATCTTTATAAATGTCAAAGAACTTAAATGTAGTTAGAAATATAATTCTGCAGATTAGATCTTTAAGGAATTTTATTTCTCAGGAACATGATTTCCAAGAATATAATTTGTCACAGATATTTATTTCTGTCTACAGAGAAAATAATCATTTAAATAGAAAACTTTCCCACGAGTGAATCTGCACTCCACGTAGCACATGCTCTCATTAGACCAGCAACCACCACTACCAGTGGACTTACATAGCACTCACTGTGTGCCAGGCATGGTTCCAAGAAAGCTCTTCAGTTATATTGCCTCTTATAATTCTCATAACATAGCTCATAACAAGGTAGGTGATATCATCACTCCCCTTTTACAGATATAAAAACTGAGACATTGTGAGGTTTAAAAAGCTCACCCAAATACAAATGATTAATAAGTGATATAACCAGAGTGTAGACGCAGGCCAGCTAAACTACTGTGCTATGTTATATTGTCTCTATAATCAACTACTGGCTTTTTAAAATTTTATTTCAGAATATTTCAGGGGTACAAATGTTTTGGTTACGTGGATTGCTTTTGTACTGCTTGAGTCAAAGTTGTAAATGTGCCCATCACTCAGATAGTGTACACTATACCCATTAGGTATGATTTCACCCATTCTCTCCCCTCCTCCCACCAACTACTATCTTTTTAGTTAACTTTACTCTCAGAAAATATAAAATGTCAGTGTATCAGTTTTTTATTGTTTTACTACACTATTGCTTTAAACTTCTTCCCCCTTTTTTCCCCAAAGAAACCTCTGGCAGAGCCTGATCCGTAAAAACTGATGAAAGCTGTTTTTCTATAATTGAGGCCTGAAGTAGAATGCTACCTAGTCCAAATCCCAAATCTAAAGATGAAAAAGCATTTAAATTTCTTTAATAAATTGTCAGGAAACTACAATAATAATGGCTATAATATTTTGAGCATTTTTAGTGTCCCAGGCATGGGGATAATTATTTTATCTTGCTTATCCTGTAACAACCTCATGAATTTAGGTCAATCCATTTTATAGATCCCTTTTGGCTTAGAAAAGTTAAATAACTCAACCACAGTTATACAGCTAGTAAGCAGAAAAGCCAAAGCTTTGGCCCACTGCTTAACCACTGAGCTATGTGCCCTGAATGACTCCTCCAGGGTAAATAAGCCTTTTGCCATATTCTGACCAGACTCTCATATTCTTCTCACAAAAGCACAGCTAAGCTGCAGCAAACGAATATAGAAAGGCATTTGGTGGGGTAGGTTTCAGGCCAAATAGTTACTCTTTATCCTAGCTGTCTATATAACTAGAAATCTTTATCCTGATTTATTAATATCTTCTAGGACATACAGTATAAATCAGTTGTTTTTGGTTCTTACTTTTTATGTCTATATATGTTTAGAAGTGAATTATTTTCTGTTCTGCTGTAATTTCTATTTCTTTTACAAACCTGTGGGCAATATACTATAAAAGGGCATAAACTTGGAGC
>NW_012149396.1:7701761-7702635 GCF_000956105.1 Propithecus coquereli | reverse complement strand
AAGGAGGTGGATCTACTTTAATAAGCAAAAAAGATGAGGTGGGTGAAAAGATAACCACACAACAGGAGAAAATATTTGCATATCAATTTATTTGATAAAGACAACTTACATCCAGAATAAATACGAAACTCTTCAGCTCATCAACAAAAAGAATAACCCAATTTTAAAATAGGCAAAGGATTTGAATAAACAATTCTCCAAAGAGGATATACGAATGGCAAATATGCACATGAAAAGATGCTTAACATCATTAGCCACTAGTGAGATGCAAATCCAAACCACAATAAGATACCTCTTCATACTTATTAGGATGGCTATAATAAAAAGGACAGACAGTAATAAATGCTGACAAGGATGTAGAGACATTGGAACCCTCATTCATTTCTGGTGGAAATGTAAAATGGTGTAAGAACTTTGAAAGTTCAAGAGTTCTTCAGAAAGTTAAATATAGGATAACCATGTGACCCAGCAATTCTACTACTGGGTATATACCCAAGGGAACTGGGAATTTACGCCCACCCAAAAATGTGTACACAAATGCACACAGCAGTATTATTCATAATATCCAAAAATGTCCATCTGCTGATGAATGGATAAACAAAATGTGGTATAATCACAATGAAATATTATCTAATGCTAAAATAATGAAGTTCTAGTACATGCTACAATATGGATGAACCCTGGAAATGTTATGCTAAGTGAGAGAAGCCAGACATAAAAGGCCACGTATTGAATGACTCTATTTATAAGAAATGTCTAGAATATGCAACTCCACAGAGACAGACAGAGAGTAGATTTGTGGTTGCCAGGGCTGGGTAAGGAGGAATGGGAGTGACTGCGAATGGATATGGGGTTTCTTTTTTTTTTTTTTTTT
>NW_012149396.1:7683718-7697076 GCF_000956105.1 Propithecus coquereli | reverse complement strand
ACACATAATGACTTATCTTGGGAATGGGACCCATGTCTAAACATGAAAGTCATTTGTGTTTCATATACAGCTTATATACATAGCTTAAAGGTAATTTTATACAGTATTTTTAATAATTTTGTGTATGAAATAAAGTTTTGATTGCAACACATCACACGAGGTCGGGGTGTGGAATTTTCCACTTGTGGTGTCATGCTGGCACTCGAAATGTTTAGGATTTTACATTTTTGGATTAGAGATGCTCAACCTGTATAAGCCAATTACCAAGGTGGCGTATTTGTATAGTATATTCTTTCATATTTTCATAAGAAAAATGGATAGATTCACCCACTAGTCATCACTTCATAATGCTCACAAGTAAAAGTATGTTATTACAACATCAGCATGATATCTGAAATCTCAAATCTGAAGTGTTTATCTTCCTAATTTCATTTGTGTCACAACAGTAATTCTCATTAGAGGAGGAAACTCATTTAAATAAGATTTTAAGACTTTTCCCCATCCCTTATACAGCAGTGTGGTGAATCTTGAAAAATGGCTTTTGTTCCATTAAAAATTCTACTTTGAGAACCACTAGCAATTCTACCAAGCTTATCTCATATCAATCTAATTATAAGTAATAAAGCTAAATCCAGAAATTATTAAAGTAGAATAATTTGAAAGATATAGAAGCTAAACTGATACTTTTTATTTAAAGCTTGCATGTCTAACAACATGCCTGGAAATGCCACTTTCCTGGCAGTCCGATGTTACTACACCATGTCATGGGAAGCACTATCGTTCGAAACACAGTTCAGACGACCTCAACAGTTGGCCTTCCCATAATAAGAGAATACATATTAAAAGAAATAAATTACCAAAGAAGTGACTTGCTACTGACAGCATATTCTGTCTCTTTAAAAATTCTTTACCATACATGCAGTGTTCTTAACATATTTAAGAGAAAGAATGGGAAAAACCATTAAAAATTTACTGTTACAATTTTTGTAGAGGTGCATCTCTAACCGTAACTGTATAGATATTCAATTTACAAATTGTTTTCATATGCCTCATTCACCAACATTTCTTTATTCTAGTTCCTATTTTAAGACTAGAATATACCATACAATAGTTAGAAAAATGAAAAGGAAACAAATGTAATGTACATTCTGTTAGATCCTTTTATACTAAAAAACCCCAAAAACCACACACAGTAATATTTTACATATATGAGTGCACATTTTGCTATTTCGTCATCAAGCTTTACTATACTGTAGCTCCGGTAGTCAACAAAAAAGAAATCACAAAAGACAGGTAAGAATTCTAATAAGAATAATATTGTTTTGACAAAATAACAAAAAAGTAGACAGTGAGCTAATTAATCACATGGCATAAAGATCAAATCTACCATTTTTAACAAGAAAAATAAAACTTCAGTTCAACAATGTGTTCATTTTACCTTTATCTGATTTTTTAACTCTTAACCTAACTTGTACAAGAACAAGTAATTATAAAAACAAAGATTGTAAATATCTTACCGTATACTCCTTTGTCTAAAAGTAGTAAAAACTCATCCACAGCATTACGCATCTCATATTCAGTAAGATCCAACAGTGAAACAACTTTAAAATCCAGCTGTCTTAATAAGTTGGTCAATTCGTAAACATCCACCAAAGGAGCTTTAAGTTTGGGGTGCTCCCAGTAATTCATATTTCCTATCAAAAGAGCAACCTTGTCCTTTGCTGTTTAAAAAACAAAAAGGGAAGGGCATTTAAAGGAGGGTATAAAGATTAAAACAAAACCTATGGAAATGGGATCATTATATTAATAATAAAAAGTATACTTTAAGATTGCATTATTTCATTTAAGATTTCATTATTTAATTTCATTTTAGAACTATTACTTCATGTAGCAGACCATTATACTCTGATGAACACAAGAGGCTAAAAAACTCAAACAACTGAAATTAAACTTACTGATGCTTTTGAGAACTAGGCAAAGGATGTTTGTTATTTGAAGCATAATGGTAATTAATATTAAAGTATACTTTTGTGGAGTTACAACAAAAGTAAATAATATAATATTCAACTAGACTTTTAGAGCAAATTTAAACAAGGAATATTTGAAATTGGGTTCCTGTCAAATTACGTTCTGTTTTGCTGAGAATGGAAGAGGCTAAAAACAATAGAAACACCTAAAAGAGAGATAGGAAGAATTCACATCAGAGCAAGTAAGGGGAAATACCAGAGGCGACAGAAAACAGAACTTCACAAGTACTGTATTCTTCCTTCAGTAGCCATGTGAACGTACTGTCTCATAGCTTCTTTAAAAAGTATTTCCCGTTTGACTGAGATGAGGCTACTTCAGGAAAATGTGAATACTTTTTGTATGAATGTCTTAACAGTTCATTTTCTGAACTTAGTGCACTGAGATTTTGCTAAAGATAGTATGTTCTGATAGAAATAGTTTTCTTGTTTGTAAGGGGTAAAAAGATCTATATCTATACCTTAAAAAGTACCAACGAGCTTAATCAGGTGTGTAGCCTGTCCAGCAGTTGTGGAAGGGTAGACATAGCTTAGTGCTTAAGAGGTCTTCAAAATTCTGGTTTTTTGATAGTCTCGGGTGGGGTCAAAGGTTAAAAACGCAAGACCATTTCATGACAATAAGAAGCTAAGGTAACTTTTTTCTTGAGGACAGTGAAGTGTGTGCAGCAAAAGTCACAGCCGACACCAGTGTATACACACCAGGGAGGGGAAGAGATGGTGTGACAAGAGCACCTGGTAGCACCAACCAACTGCCCAAGAGCCAGGTGGGTAGGATGAAGGCCACCTCCTCTGACGCAGGCCAGGACTTGCTGACCAACCCCCATCACTAAGTACTGCTAAGCAGTTTAGTTGTAAGCTATTATGAATACTACCCTTATGAAGTTGAAACAGGCATGAATAATCATATTCCTGACTTAATGTCTATAATATATAATTCTGATGTTTTAAATCAGTAAGATTAAATTTCACCAAAAATCTCTTTGGTGAAATTTCTTCTGTTTCCATTGAACACTTAAGTCTATTGTTAAAAACTGGCTCCAACTTAAAGAATGTGACTCTCTCAAAGAGCAGAAAACCCCACTTTGTGAAAAGCCTCAATAATTTTGTCACAGTATCTTCATTCTGTTTACATTTTGAGAGATTTCTATCAAGTTGCCTATTCTTATAAATATACACATTTTAGATAAAAATGAAATGACACTTATGTCATTTTAGTTCAATGAAAAAGCTGAGAATACTCAGGATGGATTTCAATAGGAGGCAATAACACTTAGAATCTCTTGTTTTTTTTTTTTTTTTTTAAGTTTCTTCTTAAATAAACTAGTACTCTTATACCAAAGTAAGACTGTTGGCTAGTTAATCTACATAAAGAAAATTTTCAGTGTGCTTTTCTGTGAGTTCATCAACCCTATCAGAATTCAGACCCAATCCCAGTAGAATGACAGATTCAGTTCCATCTTCTCCTAAGTGAGGGAAAATAAGAGAATGTGCTGTCTGTGGTTTACACTGTTATAACCCAGTCATGGATTTAGACCATGAGGTCACCCAAGCTACTAAGGTAGTAAAGTGCTTATAAATCATTGTGGGCTTTTTTGTGGAATGTTGTAATTTAATTATATACATCTTAGACTGAGTTTTATTGGCAGAAAACAATTATAAATATGTAATAGAAAAAAATCACTGGGTTCTTTAGGGAAAAAAATTAGCTGTCAAATTAAGCATCATGGAATGTTTCTGCTGGTACCAATTCTTCATTCACTGGTTTTGTGATCCATTTGTGAAAGAACGCTTGGTACTGTTTACGAAATGCAAGGGTTGAACAATTTGAGAACTACATGTCTTAAAATGTATACATCAATAATTGTCTATAACTCTTCTAAAAATTTTTTCCAATGATAATTTTTAACTGCTAGTTCCTAAGATGTCTTAGAGTATATTTTCTTGAACTTAACGGTGATAAAGATGATGGTAAGTAAATCTTACCTTGTCCGATTTACTTGTAAAAGTTTCTGGATGACAGAACGGGGGTGGATTTAAAACAGAGAAGCTGACGGCTGTGGTCCAAAGAAGAGAGGACAAAGACCCATTCCGGAAATTAGTTGTAGAAAGAGAAAAGAAAAATCAGACTTCAGAGATATGACAGAGAAAGGAAAAAATAAATCTGAATGTGAGGAGATAAGAGAGAGGAACAAAGAAACTTCAAGGCAGCAAATATGTAAGCAATTGATGATGGTTTTCAAGTGATAAAATAAATGGAAGAAATTTCCTGTAGAAAAACATTTACTGTAAAAGCCACCCACAACTTCTTGAGCACAAGCCATTTATTGGAAAATGGAAACAAAAATGCCAGTTGATTAAGCAAAAGAATAATGAAACCACTAAAGAAAGATATTTTAACTATAAGATCTTAGACATCTTCCAAAGCTTAATGCAATATATTCTTTAAAAATTGGTACAGCGTTATATCATTAATTTCATGTCCAATACTTCTAATTATTATGTTACTTATCCAAAATGAGTTAATATTCAGAACCACCTAGAAAAGGGCCTGGTACATATTAAATGCTATTAAGTATCTGTTAAATAAACTTTGCAGATGTCTATCAAAAATTTAGTTTTGGCATCAAATTTGACTGGTTGATATATCATTCTTGTTATTCTTATGCACTAAATCTTTTAATGACTCTCCATGTCCTACAAAATAAAGTCCAAGTTCCCTAGTTTGGCATACAGGGCCATTCACATTCTAGTCCACACCTACCTATCCAGCTGTGGTAACAGATGGCCCGCAGTGAACCACAGTATCCTTGCCCTTGTGTAGTGTAGTCAGCCCAGTCCCGAATCTGGGCTGCATGGGACTTTGAGCATGATATGGTGTGATATTCTGCCAGTTCTGGGTTTAAGCCTTAAGAAGCCCTGATAGCTTCTACTTTGGGGATCTAGTCATTATGTAAAGAAAGCAGCTGTATGGAGAGACAACTCAGGGAGGGAAGAGAAACTGAGGGAAGGAAAGGGAGAGGAAGAAGGTAGGAAAGAGAGAGAGAGAGAGAGAGAGATTTTCAATCTTTCACCAATCCCCATTAAGGTGCCAGGTATGTGAATGAAGCCAAGCCACCTTGGATGCTGGAATCCCAGCCACCATCTGACTGCAACCACATGAGAGACCCCAAGAAAGACCAGCAGCAGCAGAACCATCTGCTAAACCCACTCCAACCTACAGAACCGTGAGAGATAACGAAACTAATTTTTTTCTTTTTTCTCAGAGACAGGGTCTTGCTCTGATGCCCAGGCTGGAATACAGTGGCCTGATCCTGGCTCACTGTAACCTCGAATTCCAGGGCTCAAGCGATCCTCCTGCATCAGCCTCCCGAGTAGCTGAGACTATAGGTATGCACCACCATGCGCGGCTAATTTTTAAAACTTCTTTGTAGAGATGGGGTCTTGAATTCCTGGCCTCAAGTGATTTTCTCACTTGGGCTTCCCAAACTACTGGGATTACAGGCATGAGCCACCAGGTGTGAGCCACCACACCTGGCCAGATATTGTTTTTATACTAGTAAATTTTGGAATAATGTTATTCAGCAATAGAACAATCACTAATTATTCCAATCCCCAGTACCCTTTCCCTAGTACTCTATCTTCCAGCAATGCTGAACTGCTTGCTCCTGACCCACACCAACTATTTCATGCCTCCATCCTCGCCATGTCTTAGCTCTTCTTTCCCCCTCTCATTTGTGAATGAAATCTGATCCTTTCTGTCTCAAACACACCTTCTCATTTTATGCACTTTGGGATCTCCCTATCCCTGAAAATCCTCACCTGGGCTTCATCTCTTAGGTAAAGCCTTCCCTGACTGTCCTAGACTAATCTGATCACCATCTTCTATGAACAATTTCTAGATTTTTACATATTTCTATTATGGCATGTACCATGTACTATATTATTCATTTACCAACTGTCTCCCCTTATTAAGACTGCGAGGCCTGAGTTCAGGAACCAAGGCTTATTCTCTTATTTCTTAAAGGGTAACACAGATGAGACATTAAATAAATGTTTGGTGAATTTCAATGATAGAAACTGACTTGATATTCAGTTTGCTATTCTTTCAATTAGGAGGTGTTTGAGAAAGGACACCTGGCATAATGGAGCTAACAGGCACTATGGAGAGAGAGACACCTGGTTCACCTACCGAACAATCCTGGTTCACCTACTAAATTGTGTTATTCTGAGCAAGTTTTATTAAACAGTTTTAATATCCATCTACCAAAAATCAGAAAACATACCTACATCTCAGGGTTAAATTATACATTATACCAAGTGAAAACACTTAGTTTATTAGTATTACTATGAAATGCATACTTGTGATTAAACCATCTTCAGCAACTAACCCAGTTACATTTGGATCTTGTCATTTTGTGTACTTACAGACATACACATGCTTCTTACTAGAGAACAGGATGGCTATGCCTTTGTTTGGAACACTATTTTAACAGGTCTTTCTTAACCAATGAGGTTTGGGAATCTAGAGGAAAGATAACGGAGCTGAAATACACAAAAACTTACCACTACGAGTGACACACAGCAGGTTCTTTTTTAAAGGTGGTAATTCACAGTCCCTTGTCCTCTTCAACATCAAGGGCAATCACTTTCACTGTTGCCCAACTCCCTGATGGTAGCCTTGACTTTGCCATCACCTAAGCTGCTCCACCTCTGAAAATCTAAAACCATGGATTTCCTCTCTGTAACCATAAAAACCCTCCTATTCTTGTAAGAGTTTTGCCCCTATTACACTTGTTCTTCCAACTCAGTAAACTTTTTTAAAAATAGAGATGGGGTCTCCTCCTGTCGCTCAGGCTGGTGTGTAGTGGTGTGATCATAGGTCACTGTGGCCTCCCGAGTAGCTGGAACTACAGGCACACACCACCATGCCCAGCTAAATTTTTTTTATTTTTATTTTTTATAGCAACAGGGTCTGGCTATATTGCCCAGGCTGGTCTCAAACTCCTGACCTCAAGCGATCCTCCCGCCTCAGCCTTCCAAGGCATTGGGATTACAGACGTGAGCGTTGTGTGCCTAGCTAACTCAGTAAACTTTTTAAATCTCTTGACTCCTCCATTTTCTCTTAGTTTCATAGCCTTTTCAAGGCTTTCTTTCTCTATGCAGTCTTTAACTCTTGGTTAATTCCTCCAAATCCCTGCTCTCTTGCTCCCTTCTGGATGTGCCCTATAAAACTCTGACTACCATAGTGCCTGGCACACAGTAGATACCTGACAAATATTTCTTAAAAGAACAGAAGAACCAGTTCATTAGTCTGCCTTCTCTATCTTAAAGCTGTGCTCAGCTAGAGAAAAATTACACAACTGATCTGTACCATTATAAAGTCTTAATTTTTAAGTCTTAGTCTTAATATTCTTTCACTTGTAGATGGTCAGAAATAGCTTCCATTTTCTTTAGCATCTAAGCCTCTGCCACTGCCTAAGTTCTCTATTCAGCCTTAGTCTACTCTGTTTTCCTCAATCCTTTAAGCATCTTACTATGCCAAATTACCTAGAAAGAAAAACCACCAACTAAAAGTGTACTCAATTTCCCAGCAAATCTGTATCTTCACCAATCTCTCCTTCCTTCTAATCTCAAAAGAAGAGGTTTCAACATTCTGTTACAGTTAGTGTCTCTTGTTTTTACCTTGGCCCAAATCTCTAACGTCTCTTCTAGGAACTTGCTCCACAACTTGTCCATTCTTTAACAGATCACTCTAACTTATGTAGTCGCAACAGATCTTCCTCTTCAAATGTAAATATGCTCATTATTTCCCCACCTCTCTAAAAACTCTGAATATATGCCCCATCCCCATCTAGTTCTCCTCAAATCACTATTTTTTTTTTTTTTTTTTTTTTGAGACAGAGTCTCGCTTTGTTGCCCGGACTAGAGTGAGTGCCGTGGCATCAGCCTAGCTCACAGCAACCTCAAACTCCTGGGCTCAAGCGATCCTTCTGCCTCAGCCTCCCGAGTAGCTGGGACTACAGGCATGCGCCACCATGCCCGGCTAATTTTTTCTATATATATATGTATTTTTAGTTGTCCAGATCATTTCTTTCTATTTTTTTAGTAGAGATGGGGTCTCGCTCTTGCTCAGGCTGGTCTTGAACTCCTGACCTTGAGTGATCCACTCGCCTCGGCCTCCCAGAGTGCTAAGATTACAGGCATGAGCCACCGTGCCCGGCCCCAAATCACTGTTTTTTTAATAAATTAATTTATACTCTGTCTTCAGATGTTCACTTCTGAATCATTCTTTATCCATTTTATCCATATTTTAATCCCTTGCTTAACTCAGTAACTGACACATTAAGCACTTTCAACATTTCACTGAAAGTCATCAATTATTTCTTCAGTAGCTGAATCCAGTGGACAAATTTTAGACCTTAGTTTACCTGCCAGGATCAAGACGTTGACTACTTTTATCACCTCTAAATATTAATTTGCTAACCTTTTATGGTATCAATCTCCTGGCTATTTTCTTAGTTTTCTCCCTTATATTTTGTTCTCCCAGGCACTGTTTAAGTACCACTATTCATTTACATTTTATCCTAAATTCTCTTTCCTTCCCACCGGAGAAGATGGAGAAGCAAACTCTAAAGCTTACTACATCCCCCTGTGATGATTTCCTAATCTCCATCCCCCACCACAACATAGTACTAATCACGTCTTCCTCTATGTTAACTATGTTAACATTTATGTGACATGTACATGTTTCTTTTGGTTTACGTTTGCTTGCATAGTTCTAGAAACTTACAAATCATTCCACAGAAGTTGACCTGACCCCAGAAACTGATTTTGTAATCTTTCTTAAGCCTCCTCTTTTGTACTTCTTTTTACAAATAAAAAACATTGAACATTTGGTCCCAACATTATTCAAATATTTTTAAGAACAATCAAATTAAAATGGCTTAAATTCCTTCTAGAGATAAATGCTATAATCACATTTTAATCATGCACTTAAAGCTCTACTCACCCAAAGGCTGGTCAGTCGTTTGCTCTTTATTATCTGTACAAAGATAAAAAAGCAAAACATATAAGATGTTGTTGTCCATGATATGAATATTTTCAGAGTTAAAGATATCTGAAAAGTAATGAATAACATCAGTGGCATCATTAAGATAACAGCAAATAGTTTCTAATAGCTAATGTACAATTTTAAGATCTTCAGATTTTTGGTAAAGACATTCATGAAGGGACAGATTTGGAATCAAGGCCGTGGAACTCCCTTGGTAATTGACTGCCACAGTTGGGGTAATAATCCTTAGCAGGTTGGTGAAAATTACAATCTGAAAACGATGGTGGTATTCATAACAAGTAGCAGCAGCAATAGTTGTTAACATTTACTGATGCCTTGGATGGCACTGTTCTACATGCTTTATGTAAGAGATCTAACGAAACCTCGCTCAACCCTATGAGGTATGTACTATTATTAACCCCATTATACAGATAAGGACATGGAGGCAGTGAGAGATTAAGTCACTTGCCCAAAGCTATCAAGCTAGTAAGTAGCAAATCTGGATTCTTATTTAGGAAGCCTCATTCCAGATTCTATGTTTTCACCATCTATTACACATAAAATGAAGTCCTGCTCCCACCTTGAGCACCCCCAGGAAGAGATACAGGGAAAGGTGTAGTTCAATCAGGCATGTACCTACTACTATTGAAAGGGTAACTTGCACTTTTAGTAAAATAAATGCCACTGGAGCCTATTAAAAGCTTTTCCCACACGTCACTCTTTCTTTAAACTCAAGTTTTTGGTACTCTCTGAACTGTGGGGAATACGGAGATAATCAAAGAGGAGGCTAGGAAAATTTTAGAATTTTAGTGGTGGTTTTTCACTAAAGTTTTTCTGAAATAACTTTTTATAATGTTCATTAAAAAAGGGCAAGAAATGAAAGGCAAATTTAGGAAAAGGGGATTCTATCCAGACCAAGAGAAATAATTACTAGGATGGTTTTTGAGACTTTCTAGTTTTGGATGTTTGAAGCAGGTCTTACTGCGAATACTACAGCAAGGAGAATGACACACAGGTAACAGTGGCTTTCTGCTGTGTCTAATTAGCTCGTATGCAATCAGCACAGCCAAAGAGCATTCGCAGTAATAGATGTTTATTAATGAAATATGAGGATGACACTAAGCAAACTAGTTATGGTGCTAAAATAATGAGAAATAACATGTAGAGCAAGAACAGGACTTTCTACAAATATTACATGACATCATTGCCTTCTTAATCTGCTCCTGTAAGGTTTTATTTTCGGGTATACTCACAAGTTCCACCACTGTCTTTCAGAATCCCCGTAACCTATACTGACGTCCTGTCTTCATGTCGTCCTCATTATTGATATGCCTTTTACCTCAGTGGAGGCTTTCTCTTTAGCTTAGCTTGTTCAGAAATCTGTTCTGATTATAACTGGTTCACAGAGCTCTGCATAATCCTACCAGCTGTCAGTCTTCAATGGTTGCTACCAACCCACCTGTGCGGTGCCAACTATCCCCACAAATACACTTCTTACTTCAGATAAAGATGCCTGCCCAGTGAGTTCAGATGCAACTCTACAATTGAGCAATGGAAACAAGGTCTCAGAGGTCTGTCCTGTTCAGAACTATTACCCATCACTCTTTCAAACACTCCTCCTGTCTTTCAGATTAAAGATCATGCACTTCCCCCATTAACTTACTTTTTATGATATAAGGAGTAATACACAATGATAAAAAATACCTTGAGGTTTTATGTTGCCTTAAATACTTATTTTTCTACCCTTACAGTTTAATAATCTATAATATTTTTAATCTTTCACTTGCATGAAATTGTACTTCAGGTAAGTAGTTAATTTCAACCTTAAGTTACATTATTGCAATAAAAAAGTTGCTAGTATTATCTAGCAAAAGAGCATTTTTGCTAGAGTATTGCTATGCAGTATTTTTATTATATTCAACAACTTAAAAATATAAAACTAATGTTTTGTTTGTACTACTCACCAGGATGCCCAAGATTATTTAATTCATCTGAAATGGAATAAGAGAAAATAGATTAAGTAATCTAACCTTCAATTTAGCATAAATAGTAAGACTAATCAAAGTAGTAATTTTTGAGCCATTAAATAATGTTATAATGTTTTATCAGTTTAGAACTTTTCAAATCAAATGAAGAAGCCATGCAAATGCTGCATAAGAAAGACTACTGTTGTGCATATCATTTAGGACTTCTAAGCTATTAACGTTTTTCATTAAATGACAAAAAACTAAGCTCATTCATAAGTTGTTCAAAGTTTTAGATATTCTGGCCAATTATGGGACAAAAACAGTCAAGAGACAGGTTTGTCTGTAGCCCCAACTGTAAACTTCTTGAAACTAATTAATGATCTCAAATGATCATTTTAAAAAAAATAAGCCAATATATATAGCATTTTAGCCATCTAATTTTTTTTTTTTTTTTAGAGATGGGGTCTTGCTATGGTGCCCAGGTTGGTCATGAACTCCTATGCAAGTGACCCTCCTGCCTGAGCCTCCTGAATGGCTGGGAATAAAGATGTAAGCTACCACACCCAGCTTATTTTTTTTCCTTCATAAATTTAATGAAGATAAAAAATTAACATTTAACAATAAATTGCAAATGTTATATTATTCCTAAGATGTTACACAGGAACTTTATTCTTATATGAGACATAAAATCAATGAAGGAGGGTATCAACCAGTGCACGAGAGAGTGCAATTTCTCTTGCCTTCAGTCTTTCAGACTAGACTCATTTCCAGTTACTTGGGTCAGCAGCACCTCATTCTTCCATCCCCCTCCTCAGTGAGGCTGTTTCAGACATTTATAATACAGCTAGAGTCTTGTCCCTCTTGGGGTCTGCCTCCTCTGACCTCTGAATGACTGTTTAAAATCTGTATACATGTATTCACCACTAAAGTTAATCATACAGAATAGTTTCACTACCCTAAAAAATATCCACCTATTCAACCCCCACCCCTGATCCTGACACATAATATTTGTGCATATTTATAGGCTACATGTGAAATTTTGACACTTGCATAGAATGTGTAATATTAAATCAGGGTATTCAGGATATCCATCACCTCAAACTTTTATCATTTCTTTATGTTGGGAACGTTTTGACTCTTCTCTTTAGCTGTTTTGAAATATACAATAAATTATTGTCAACTATAGTCACCCTACGGTGCTGTTAAACACTAGAACTTATTCCTTCTATCTAACTGTAGGCTTGTTTGACCTATATCCCGAGAGTAACCACTGACCACCCTTTCTTCATCCTCTCCCCACTTCCCAGCCTTTGGTAATCATCAGTCTACTCTCTAACCTCCATGAGATCAACTTTTTATTAGTAAGAACGTGCCTTATTTCTCTTTCTGTGCCTGGCTTATTTCACTTAACATAATGACCTCCAGTTCCATCCATGTTGCTGCAAATGACATAATTTCATTCTTCTTTATGGCTGAATAGTCTGATCAAGTATCTTGAACAAAATATGTAAAATGAAGTGGAGGACACCATGATCACTCTCTCTCTATATATAAATATGGACACTGCTTATACACAATGTCTCAACTTTGTAGACTTTTACCAAAAAAGATTTGGATCTAATTTTTCCATTTGAAATTTTGAAGCAACTTCATAGCTGGATTTTCATTTCTATGTTCTGAATAGAGTTATTTGAAAATTATTGTTTAATGGTATGTTTGCCACTGCAAAAATTATATAAGAAATCTTTCAGGTATAGAAGCAGCACAGCAAGTGATAATTCACATGCCATCACCCTGAAGAAAAACAGCAGTGCTAGCTTGTATTTATTCTTAGAGGTCTGCAACATTAAGAAGTTTTAAAAACCATGCAATTAGGCAAAAAGAATTAAGAGAGGAAGATTAGGATTTCTTACATGGCTTCCCATAGCTTTAGCAGATCATGGGATTGGAACTCCCTTATGTGAGAAAATTCTTGTTCACAAGTATTAGGATGAAAACAGTAATTATAGTATTTCAAAGTGATACCACAGAGACATGAAGGACAGGAAAACCAGGAAACATAAGATTTAACATTATTTTTTTACTTTACTCAAGTAGAGCTTAAGGTTGTGTAATAAAGAGGCAGAAATTGAAAAAATACTTTGCTGTCCACAAACCTAATTTTGCAAACCAATGTGACATCATGCTAAGAAAAGTGATCTAAGTTTTAAAACTTACTTATTACAATTTAAGTACAATGCTTTGGTTAATTAAAACAAATGAGAAATTTATGCTGAAATAGATTTTTAGTTCTCTTTACATATGGTAAAGGTGACA
>NW_012149396.1:7682090-7682393 GCF_000956105.1 Propithecus coquereli | reverse complement strand
AGTAGGTTCCTTGATGTTCCAAATCCACATAAGGCACCTATATTAAGATCAGAACATATACATATTTCCTCTTCAATTTTAATTTAAATTGGCTTAGAGAAAAAGTCATTTTATGTTGTATCAAAACTCTTTAAAAGATAACATTCAGAAGGCTTTAAACACTGTTAGATTAACTTAAGTTAAATATTAACAAGCAAATGATATAATGATTCCAACAGTGGTTAAGTTTGATGCAATACTATTTGACATTTTGCATATAAGCCCAGGACGAATTCTAGCACTTTTGCAAATATAAAAGCTAAT
>NW_012149396.1:7670805-7680849 GCF_000956105.1 Propithecus coquereli | reverse complement strand
ATCAATATTTGTTGGATATGATTCTACTTATAAATGTATTAAAGTTTATTACATGCACAGAAATAGTCTAGAAAGATACAGATTAGTCTAGAGACTAAGTCCCACTCTCACACAGGCACCTAACCTGAGCTTTGATATCCTGCTCTGGGCCATCACAGACAGCCCCCAACCCCTACCCAAATGTCCGCCCTGCTTGGGCCCACTTTTGGAACTGAATGGATGAGGAAGAGTAAGCCAGCTGAATGTTTTACACATTTTTAAGGGCAGAGTGTGAGCTGGCATTAGTGTGACCAGTGACCTCAGGCAGCCTGGGATGGAGGTTTTTCCAGGATGCAGGTGGTTATGCAAAATGGTAAGACTATTTTGGAAACTATTATATTTGGCAGTTTTTAAAGAAAATTAAACATACGTCTACTCTGTGACTCAGCAATTCCACTTCCAGGTAATTATCCAGGAGAAATAAAAACGTATGTCCAGAAAAAGGCTTGTAAGAGAATATTCATAGCAGCTTTATCCATAATATTCCCAAACTGAACACAAACTAAATGTTTATTAATAAGAGAATGGATAAACAAACTAACCTATTCATATAATGGATGATTACTCAGCAAAAGAGAAGACTAACTGCTGATACACCTAGCAACATGAATAAATCTTAAAAATTATGCTGAGTGGAAGAAGTTGGATATAAAAATACAATGTACATGACTCTATTTATCTGAAGTTCTAAAACAAAGAAAACTAAAATCTATTTGTGGTGAAAGAAATCAGAAGAGTGACTACAGGTGAGAAGGGCAGGCATTGCCTGGGAAAGGGTGCAAGAGAACTCGCTCAGCTAATGAACATGTTCTACATTTTGATAGGGGTGTGGGTTAAACAAATGCGTATTTGTTAAAACTCACTGGATTGTACACTTAGGATCTGTATATTGTACTGTATGTAAATTATAACTCAATAAAAATAGGATAAAAAAATTAAAATTGACAGAGGTACATGAGGTACTTTTTCTTTAAAGAAAATGGTGATATTCTTTTATTCTCAACAACTCTGACATTATTTATTTGAGTTTAGGAAAAGCTAAAGTGAGAGAGAAGAATGGAAGAAAGACTTTCTTTTAACAAAAAGTCTGTTTCCCTCTCTATTCTGTCTAGCAAACGCAATAAAGAATATGGTCTTGGGTGTGCATGTGAATAAACAAAATATATCTGATGGCTACTTAAGAGTCGACTGGCTTTTTATCTTGATCGATACTAGTTACAGGACTGAAAAGATGGAGCACGATGAGTAGATGAATGATGAATGCTTTGTTGCAGTGAATGACATACTACGTGGCCTCTAGTGCTGACATCGACTCTAGAGTTTTTCCACAACAGAAATTTTTAGGAGCAATACAATAGTTTGGGGAAAAAAACAGACATTATAGAAATGAACTGAAAAGTGAGCAGCAAGACTATGTTAGATAAGAGTTTTTTCTCCTCCCAAACCAGAGACTACAACATTCAAATCCACAACAAACTGACCTCTGCTGGACTCATACCCTAATCACAGAACTCAAGACTATGAGGTCTCATATGCTTTTTGTTTCTCTAACCTACTCTTTACAATGATAGTATTCAGCGCTCATGAGTAACTTCAAGAAGTAGCATTTTTCCATGATGTTAGTTTCACAATCTGTTTCTTAAATAAGGAAAAATAAGTTTTGGCTACAATGAACCCTTTGGAGATTTTTAGATAGCCCTGAATATGTGCTTTAAATGTGAAAATATTAAATGCTCTTGATGGAAATACATCCATCTCTGCCTTGTGAAACAGAATTTATCCTGGTTTTTCATTCTGCTGACAAACATCTATTGAGTGCCTATTGTTTAAGTGTTTGGATTCATCAAACGTTGTTAAGACCCAGACTTTCCCCTCAGGAGCTTAGTCTAACAGGCAGATAGGCAGGACGATAACAACTGAAAGATAGAAGTATGTTCAAAAGATTAACTTTTGGGAGGAAGAGAGAGGTAGCAAAGAAGGTTCTGAGGAAGTCTTTCTGCTTCCTACTGCACCAGGTAATCTTTCCTTCCTGATCACTCTGTAAGTAATTTGGGTCAGGGACTCTCTCTAATGCTTAGTTTAGAACAGCTTTAACACCTACGCCCAAGACTGTGCCTCATGAAGGTGTTCAGTGACTTGTGTAACTGATGAGTGACCACCACCGGCCAGGCTTTGTTCTAAGGACTAGAAAGAGAAAAGGGAACTATGAGCTACTCCTTACCCTACACAGCTAGGCAAACAAATAATTTTAAAAGTAATGCAACAAGTTCTATAATACTAGAGGTAAAATCAGAATGCCAAGGGAGCAGAAGAGGAAGCCAAGGCTTGAAAGAATCATACGAGTATGCCAGCAGAAGAGGGATTCAAGATGGAAGATGAACTGATGCAAAGACGTGAGTTGTGAATAAGCAAGGCATATTCAAGGCAATGGGAGTGGCAGGGAGAAGCGAAGCTTGAGTACATACAGGTGCCACGCGTGAGGGTAGATAATGGGCCACACGGGAAGGCAAGTTTGAAGAGGTCAGCCACAGGAAACAGACTGAGGAGGGCCTATGTCATCCTGAGGGATCTGCACACACATGTGTGTGTGTATGTGCACACATAGAGAAAGACAAAGCACGTGGAATCAAATCTTAACAACTGTTGACATTATATTGGATGAAGCACATTTGTGAGCTTCTGGCACTATTTCTGGTACTCTGAAATTATTTAAAAGTAAACATTTAAAATAAAATAAGGCAATCCTCGTCCCAACATTCAACTTCTTTTATCACTTACCCCGGAAGCTTTCTGTTACGTCTGTGACATCGCAAACATCCAGCTGTGACCACTTGCTGAATTCAAAGGTGAAATTATTATTAACTCGACAGACATAAAAGCCTGCATCTTTTACATGCACCGTGTTAAAAATAAGTTCTGATGTATTTCCATATGGAATCTGTGAAAGAATCAATAAGAGAATAAGTGAATGACTCATCAAAAACATGTCTTATAAAATATACTGTGGAAAATCTATGATTTCAGTATGTAGACTTGAAAGTATGTCTTGTTTCCCCCCACCCCCACCAAGTTCTAAAATATTTTTGAGTTAAAAAAGAAACAATAACATTTGTGAGTTATTTAGGACTAAAGTACTAAAAATCCACAGTCTTTTATAAATCCATTAAGTAGAGTTAAGTTGTCCCCATACATCTTCCAAAAGCTAACAGAAAATCATCTGTCATGTAAAACAGTTCAATCACCGAGTGCTGAAAAGATCTATAACCACAACATTTATGAGTTAAGTAGCCATACAACAGGACAAACACCACAGTGGTGTGAAGAGAACACGGAGTTAGACATGACTATGATTTTCAGCTCTGACCAAATTAGCTGTGAATTCACAGACAAGTTAGTTCACTTTGAGATTTCACTTTCTGATCTGCAACATTCTCTAAGAGGATAGACTCCTCAACCAAACAATATCCACTCTCTTTCAAGGTCTGGGCTGAGAAGGGCTATGGAAAGCTATCAGTGTTGAGGGGAGCAGCCACCCACGGGTTCCCAAACTCTTCCCCGGGCTCCATCACCCCAATAAGTTTTCTTTCACTTTTTCTGTTCACAGCAATGTATCAGCTACACCAACTTTGGCACATTGCTAAGGGCTTACCCAAGTGCCTCATCATATTACAATAACTCCCTTGCAAAGGACAGGTTGAGCATCACAAATCCAAAAACCCAAAATCTGAAATGCTCCCAAATTTGAAGCTTTTTGCACATCGACATGACACTCAAAGCAAATGCTCATTGGAGCATTTTGGATTTTCAGATTTGGGATGGTACACCAGTAAATACATAACGCAATATTCCAACATCTGAAGAAATCTGAAATCTAAAACACTCCTGGTCCCAGGCATTTCAGATAAGGATATTCAACCTGTACTTCAATAAGCTCACCCCTCTTCCTCTCCAATCCCCAACCAGCTGAAATCAACGCTCTCCTCTCAGTAACTGCACCAGGCCAGGAGCACTCCGCTAAAGGCGTGACAGCTGGGCTGATGGCTGCATTTAGCACTGCTTGACAATCCTATGTTATCCTGCTGAGTCTGCTCTCCTACTAGCCGATTAATGTATACTCGCTCTGCCTCCTCAAACCTCCAACAATCCTACTTCTCTCAGGCATTGACTTCAGACAAAAATTATCTTTTTCCAGCCACTAAATCACAGACTTATCCCTCCGGTAAAAATGGAAGATGCATTTTCCTAATAAAGGCTACGTGAGCTAAAGGTCTATGGGGATCCACTCAGATACCCAGTGTTGGTATGAAGATTACATTAAACTGAAGACATGTGGGATTCAACACAGGCAGAAAGAAGCCTTCTCAGGCTCTCCTTATCTGACTAAAAGCAGAAAGTTCTGGGAAATGAGGCTGCCATAAATTCCCTCTTGGGACAGCTTTTACTTCCAGAAAGGAGACCAAGAGGAAAACTACCACAAATCCCCTTTGGGTAGTTTATGGCCACAAAGAAGGGGAAAGACCACTGGCACTTGCACAAACAAACATTATCACAAACTTTCCTATTTCCTCTTGCTCTTCTAGAAACCCCTTTGTCTTTCCAGAAGAAACCTATTTATTCTTCCCACAGAGGCTCCCCAACGCCTGCCTTTTCCCTACTAAGTTATAACTTAGCCATTTAGCCAACTATTTCTTTTGTAAGCTCCTATATGCATATAAGTTCAGTTAATTCACGGGCTCCCAGGTACTGAACCTAAGAAGGTAAAGTTTTTCCTCCCCCTAAATTCCATCTTCTCTTGACCTCGTTCCTGCAATTTTTTCTCTCTTTGCTTTAGCATCTAATTCCCCCTTTTACCGTATTACTCTCAAAAACATACTCTGGTACCTTCTATCTTAAATAAACCAAAACACCAAGCAAGCTTCTCCTGACCCCACACCCACCTGAGCAGCACTGAAGAAGCTGGCCACCTCTTTCTTCTTGAAACACTTTCCTCTCTAGACTTCCACACCGTCCTCTCTTGGCTTTCCTCCTATCTCTCTGGCAGATTCCTCTTAGTATCTCTTTGCTGGTTCCTGCTCCTACATAGCTCTCAATGCTGCCTCCCCAGACACCCAAACTGCCCAGCTGACTCATCTGGATGTGTATTAGGCACTTCAAATTTAACATGTCTAAAGTCAAACTCTTGAATTTTTTTCCTAAACCTGGTCCTCTTCAATCTTTGACACGTCCCTGATGCTCAAGTGAAAAACCTAAGGGTCATCTTGATTTCTCTTCCTTTCTCCTCATGCTCACATTTAGTCTGCCAGTTGGGTTAAACAGGTTTCTAAAATACACATTGAATCGCGCACTGTGATCCACCCGCACTGCTATACCCTAGCCCACACGACTGTTATTTCTAGTCGAGCACAGGCATTAGACAGCTGGGCTTCTTGCTGTTTTCTGCTTCTTTCAAGCAGCAAGTTTGTGTTTTAAAAACATAAATCCTATTATTGCCTTACTTCCCTTGCTTAAAACCTTTAGTGGCTTCTCACCTTATATCACCACCCTGTTGGTTTTCCTCCTACCTCTCCACTCACAGAACTGACTATATTTGCTTACTGTCTGTCTCCCCACCGGAGTGCGACGCTCCTGCTCTGGTGCAGGTACTGAGAGGTGCTGAGACCTGGGGGTCACTGCTGCACTGTCATGCCTTAGAACACGGCCTGGCTCACAACAGGCACTCAACAAACACTTGTTAAATGAAAATCTCCTAAAATAGACCTATCAACATCCTATAAACATGACAGTGGTTTGACAAAACTTGACTTGTTAAGAGTTTTTAAATCCATTACAACTCTTCCAATCTAAGATGCACTCCCCACCCCCCACATTTCTACCTTTCTCAATCAGGACATATTTTACAAACAATACACATAAATGTAGCAGGTTTTCCCTCATTATTTCACCTTCAAAAGTCATTCATTAAAATGAAAGCAATTTTGCAATTAAGAAAATATGGTAAAAATACCTTTAGCTACCATCTCTCAAGAGCCTAGGCACATAAAACATCCTGTCTACTTAATTCTCACAATCCCCTATGATAGGAATTCACATGGCTAACAAGCCTAGTCAGGGTTCCAACACAGACCTCTCTGGTGCCAAAGCCTACATGCAGTCTTTTTACTATATTCCACAGTTCTTTCACCTTACCTCTGCGTAAGAGACAGAAATAAAAAATTGTATAATACCACAAAATCTTTTATGGCATGAGGTGATCCAATTAAAGGAAAACTTGTAATCTGAGAACAGCTCTTTTATTTAGTTTTAGATTTGCAAATGGAGACTTGGCACCAAGTTTGGAAGGAAGCTGAATTACTGTGACTGAGGTTGTGACTAAATACGAACTTTTCAGGTGTAACTGAGGAGAGCAGAGGGTGAAGGGAGAGGAAGGGAAAAGCCCACAAAAGTGAGACTCAACACGGGGCAGCCAGACCACTGAGAACCCCCCAATGGCAGGTGGTTTGAAGAACTCTGAGGAAAAGAGAATTCTAATATTTGATTGTAGATTATCTGTTGAGTGGTGCAGGGATACAATCCTTCCACAAAAGGAACAAATGCCCCACTCTGCCAACCTGAATTTTACTTCAGAATCTACACAATGTCCTAAATCTTTTGATAGAATACAGTTATGTGGAATTCTTAAGAAAATAAGGCATTAACTTTCCATGTAGCCTTGAAAGTCTTTTAAAGATTTTGGTTGGAACATATCTGTTGCAAAGAGTTTTGTATAGATACGTAAGAATGTGCCGGTGAGGTTTCATACTTGCTAATGTTATTGCCCTATGTAATCCCTACTTTCCACAATTTTTAGAGTGGAGAACAGAATTCATTACTGTTTATAAGTTTTTGGTGAGACAATTTTGGAATTGTCTTACCAAAATAATCATTATTGAATACTTTAGTAATAACCTAGCACTGTCTATCAGACTCTTAAACCAAAGTCTTAAAACCACATTTAGGACAATAATGTTAATTTCCTATCATTCTCTCTTCTTATTACAGAAGAATTAAAAGACATTAAAAAATACCTCTTTATTCATTTTGAACCACTGATATTGCACAAAAGGATGTCCAGTTGCCCGGCAACACAGTTTCACAAACTGTCCAGCCAAGACTGCCTTTGATTCTGGGTTTACAATGATCTTTATTCCTGAAAAAAAAAATTAATAAATAAAAATAACAGAAGAGGGATTTTCCTTGTTTCCGTATCTGAAAACAAAAAATGAAATAGTTTGGAAATAACCTACATATTTATCTGTTATAAATCACCCATTCACATCTCCTTCCCCAGGCTTTGTAAAACCATGAGGAAAGAAACTTACCCAGGGGACTCTGATCTCCTGTACTTCCCCATGATTAGGTGAGAAAATTATTTGCCATATTTCTTCAATTCTTAGAAACATTTTTTCCCCCCACATTCTAACATTCTGAAATCAGGATGCACCTTATAATAGATGCCTGCAGTCAGCAGTCAGAGCGTGGTTCTCATTGTCAGTTCATGCAAATACTTGGTGTAAATGCTCATATGGCTGGCACTTCAGTTGAGTTAGGTGCACTATTAGTAATACAAGTGTTAAGTTGAAATGCCTGCTGTAGTCTTGAATGTGTCCCCCAAATTCATGTGTTGGAAACTTAATTCTCAATGCAAAAAGTATTGGGAAGTGGGGCCTACAGGAGGTGATTGGGTTATGCGGGTTTTACCCTCATGAACGGATTAACGCCCCTATGGAAAAGGCTTGGGTTTACTCTCTTCTGCTCTTCTGCCACGTGAGGACATAATATTGGTCCCTGCTTGCCCTTCTACTTTGTGCCATGTGAGCACGCAGCAAGAAGGCCCTTATCAGATACCAGTGCCTTGATCTTGGACTTTCCAGGCTCCAGAACTCTGAGAAATAAATATTTCTTCCTCATAAATTTACCCAGTCTGTGGTATTCCGTTACAGCAGCATGAAACAGACTAACACAATGCCATTGAAAGTGTCTTTAAATTATCATGATTTCGCACTGAAATGAAAATTACTCTGGAAGCAGAAAGTCACAGAAACAGAGCAGCAGGATATAAATTTGATACCTATGATAAAAACGTTTCTCAGTTGAGGAATAACTACCAATATCAAAACTTCGAAACTTTCGACAAGAGCTTGGAAGAAAATGCTAGCGTCAATAACAGAACACCCCCACTCCCTCTGTCCTGCCTCTCTCTCATGCTCTCACCCTGGGGAAACACACTGCCACGTCAGGAGCACACTCAGGCAGCCGTGCTGAGAGGCCCACGTGGCAAGAAAAAAAACTTGGGCCTCCTGCCAACAGCCACTGAGGACATGAGGTCTCTGACAATCTCCATGTGAACGAGCCGTCTGAGAAGAGGACTTTCCAGCCTCAGTCAAACCTTCAGCTGACTGCAGCCCTGGCTCATGAGAGACTCTGGACCAGGACCACCCAGCTAAGCCACTCCTGGATTCCTATCCTCAGAAACCACGTGAGATAAATGGCCGTTGTTTTAAACTTCTGGTTTGGGAGTAATTTATTGTGCAGCAATAGATAACTGACATAAAAGAAACCAAAGTTAGGAAATTTTACATTTGCCAGCGTTATAATACATAAAACTGTGTTGGTTAGCCTTTAGGAAGGAAGCAGAAAAGATCATTAAAACTTGTAAAATTTAATTTTCTGCACCTACTTTTATTTTCTTTCCCTGTCTATTCTGAATGTGACCTCATAACATTGTCTTTGTCTTTTACCACCCACTAATTCAAAGGAACAAGATTACAAGAGGAGATAGTGTAAATAACAGTGACCTTAATACATCGAAGGTACGTATATGAGGTAGAACCTCTCAAAAAATAATTTTAAACTCTCGCCAAGGGAGAGCTTTCATGTTCATTCGTCCTTTATGTTGAGGCCAAGTTAGCACGAGATGGATGAAGCTCAGAATTTTTCTGAATTCTGTAATACAAGCTGGTAGGAAAGTTGGAAAATGGGATAAGCACTCTCGCTGAAGCCAGCAAATTCACAACACTGTATTTTAATGGCCCCATATTTACTGTTCATCTTACAGAAGAGTCTTATATCCCAACCGTAAGGTACAAAGACTCTGATTTTCCAAAGTTTAGATGTGAAAAGAGAAAAAAAAGTTGTAGCAAAGACAAAAGAGAGTAATACACCTGAAAAATGAAAGAGTTTTGGCTAAATGGGCTCTAAATTTTGATGTCTTATAGTGACCTCAAACTTAACATGTCCCAAATCCCTTCTGACTAAAAATCTACTCCTCTGCCATCCCTGCAGTACCCCATGTTATGGAAGGTAAACCAGTCTTGCAGTCCATCATTTGTCCACTTACTCAGGACAGAACCTGAGCAGTCATCCTGGAATGCCGCGTCCTCCCTTCCCCACTCCTCATGTGTACTTTACCTGCCAGTCCCGTCAATTAACTTCCACATCTCACCACCTTCGAAGCCACCTTAATCCAAGCCACCGTCAGCTCTGGAGTGAACTATTGTTATGGTCTGCTAACTTGCTTCCCTGCTTCCAGCAGCCCAAATACGTTTTTAAAACATAGATTAATTCATATCACTCTTGCAATTAAAATCCTCTAATGCCTTCCCACTGTACAGGTATATCTTGGAGTTCAGTTCCTGTGGGTTCAGTTCTAGACCACCACACTAGAGCGAGTCACACAAATTTTTTGGTTGCCTAGTGCATATAAAAGTTATGCATACACTATACTGTAGTCTATTAAGTATGCGATAGTACATACCTTAATTTTTTTTTTTTTTTTTGAGACAGAGTCTCACTCTGTTGCCTTGGCTAGAGTGAGTGCCGTGGCGTCAGCCTAGCTCAAAGCAACCTCACACTCCTGGGCTCAAGTGATCCTATTGCCCCAGCCTCCCGAGTAGCTGGGACTACAGGCATGCGCCACCATGCCCGGCTAATTTTTTCTATATATTTTTAGTTGGCCGATTAATTTCT
>NW_012149396.1:7655001-7655851 GCF_000956105.1 Propithecus coquereli | reverse complement strand
AATGAGTATGCTACAAGGGGGTTGAGAAAAAAATAAAAGAAGGAAGGTCTAAAAAAATCATTATGGACGCCTGGTTCAAAACGATTTCAGCACACTCATTTAACCCCCTCTCTGATTCCCGCTGAGATGACCAAAGGAATGAAAACAGGGGTACAATTTATTAGTGCTGGGAAATGGGGATGAACACCACCCACACATAAAAAGTAGAAACCATTTCTCTAACACAGTTCAAGCAAGGCCAGGCTGAGGACAAGCTGGCCAACCCCTGTGCTGTGGAAGTGCCCAATGGAAGAAAGCAGAAGAGGGTAAACCTCAATCCTACAAGGCTCCTTCACAAAACTTATTGGGTGCCAGAGCCCAGAGAGCAAGAATTTCAGGGTGAGTGTACACTCATCCTAGACTTCATGCTGAGTGCCCGCTGAAGCCGCCTCCACGTTACAGAAATTGTCTCAGTTAGAGATGAGGGAACGCTGCCCTAGCCACTTCTGGGCTACCAAAACAAACATATGAAGGACACTTGGTCAGTTTCTCAAAAAACAGAGCAACTGTTACAGTTATCTCTTACAACTCTCTGGCTATCGTTCCACAAACACCTGGAACCGAATATGGCAAAGTAAGACTAAAGCTTCTCCTTTAGTCGAAATAAATCTAAAGTTCCCCCTTCTCCCTACATTTAGACCTGAAAGGCCTATTTAGAAGCTCACAGCATAATCCAAACCAGACTTCTCTCTGTAAGGACAATCACAGAAAAATCGTAAGACTTCCTGTGGAATAAGAACTAATGTCCTCCTAGGAAATGGCATTACTGCAAAAAGGAGAGAAAACATTAGAATATTTTTATTGTTGTTTT
>NW_012149396.1:7645834-7654951 GCF_000956105.1 Propithecus coquereli | reverse complement strand
TACATCTGGAATTTGAACCTAGAACTATTCAATTTCTACTTTTTTCATATATCTTTTTGGGTTTTTCTCATGCACTAATTTATTCATCCAGATTAAGTATAAAGATAATTAAAATCAGTAAATTACATGCTAATAGAAATGCAAATAAACTGTTAAGGAAACCTTAATAACTGAATGTCTAACTGTACCTGCGGTTGTAGAAAAAGTATAATATTCTTAAAAAATCAAACAACAAATGCATGTAGTTAAAAGTCCATCATACTCACAATAAACGTATCTTCCACTTTGGCAATTCCTTTTCCAAATATGGTCCCTAGTTGATCTCCAACTCCGGCCAACAGAAAACCGAAGAGGGGAATTCCCAGTAAGGCATAGATAATACAGAATATTTTCCCGCCCTCTGTGCGTGGTGAGATGTTTCCAAATCCTAAAAATAGAAACAAAGAAAAAGAAAAAAAAAATCTGTTGTTTATAAATGAGTACTAATTTAAAAAACATGACCTCAAATAGATAATACAGAATATTTTCCCGCCCTCTGTGCGTGGTGAGATGTTTCCAAATCCTAAAAATAGAAACAAAAAAAAAAAAAAAAAAAATCTGTTGTTTAATGTAGCCACCTTCATCAATGTTCTTAGCTAGATCTTCTGGATAACTTGATACAGCTTTTCCATCAGTACTTGCTGCGTCATCTTGCATTTTTATGTTATGGAGACAGTTTATTTCCTTAAACCTCATGAACCAACTTTTCTTCTGCACTTCCTCACATCTCTCAGCTTCAAAGAATTGAAGAGAGTTAGGGTCTTGCTCTGGATTAGGCTTTGGCTTATGGGAATGTTGAGGCTGGCTGAATCTTCTATCCAGACCACTCACACTTTTTCCATATCAGCAATAAGGCTGTTTCACTTTCTTATCATTTGTGTGTTCACTAGAACAGCACTTTTCATTTCCTTCAACAATTTTTCCTTTACATTCACAACTTGTCTTAACTGGCAAAAGAGGCCTAGCTTTCGGCCTGTCTCAGCTTTTGATATGCCTTCCTCATCAAGTTTAATCATTTCTAGCTTTTGATTTAAAGTGAGAGACATGCAACTCTTCCTTTCACTTGAACACTTGGAAGCCTACATGTAGTGTTAATAATTGGCCTAATTTCAATATTGTTGTGTCTCAAGGAATAGGGAGGCCCAAGGAGAGGGAGACAGAGGAACTGCCAGTTGGTGAAGCAGCACATATAACATTTATCAATTAAGTTCACTGTCTTATATGGGCATGAGTTGAGGCACCCCAATTACAGAAACAATTCTGATAATAACATAGAAGATCACTGCTCCCAGATCACCGTAACAGATACAACAATAATGGAAAAGTTTGAAATATTGTGAGAATTACCAAAATGTGACAGAGAGAGCATGTGCTATTGGAAAAATGGCACTGATAGACTTGCTTGACACAAGGTTGCCACAAAACTTCAATTTGTAAAAAACGCATTATCTGCAATAAAGTGAAGTATAATAAAACAAGGTGTGCCTGTACTTACAGTGAAATCCAAACTCCTTACTGTGGCCTTCAAGGCCCCACATGAACTGCACCCCCCTCCCCCAGCTCACCACAATCCAGCTGCACTGGTCCTCCTTCCTTTCACAAGCCAAGCTCTTTTCTGCCTTTCTACTTACAGTCCTCTGCTCGATTCTCCCCCGAACTCCCACTGTTTCATGGCAGCTCTGTCTTTTCTCATCATTCAGTTCTCAAATGTCCAGCTTCTCTAGGAAACATCTCTAAATTAGCTACTCCTCCACCCGCTGTCTGTTGCATTCACCCTGTTTTGTGCCCGTCGTGGTACTAATTATTACCTGAAATCGCTGTTTCCAGCGGTTTGTCTTACCTACTAGAACAGAAGCTCCACGAGAGTAAGGACCTTGTTTGTCTAGTCACCAGTTCATCCAGCACCTAGAATAGTGCCTGGCATATGGCGATACAGTGGGTGTTCAACATGTACTTGTTGAATGAATGTGTATAATAATAAAAATTACTGTAGCAGCAACTTACTGACTGCTTTATCACTAACCTTTGAAATATCCATACAAGGTAGATATAATTAGATCTAAGTTACAATGAAAAAGTGTTAAGTAATTTGTAGAAGGTCACCCAAATTACCTGGGGTAAGTTATTTAACCTCTCTAAGAGTAATTTTTTTTACATTGTAAAATGGCAGAAACAGGAAGCAAACCTAGGTTTTCTTGGCTTTAAAACCCTTATGTTTTGCCATCTCAGTGACTCTTAGAGTATCTCCCTGGTAATCATAGCTTCAGCCACAAAAAGCCTATCTTACTGAGGGGAGTGTGTCAGGAGGGGACAGTCTTGCACCATGACACTGCTCATAAATTTACCAGGGCAAATATTCTCCGCCATTATACACAGAGCCAAGAATGATGAAAATGAAAAGGCTTTCTCCCCTAGAGTGTCTTACAAAGAAATGAATGAATGCTGGAAGGGGACCACATGGCCAGGTTCTAAACAGTATCTTTCCTTTGTGTGGGACACAAGACTAAATGATTGTTAATGTACATTCACACTCACAGTTTGTAAGTCTGTCCTGTATCATCAACTTTAGGAGTCTAGTCTTCAATAAGTAAATATATATATTTATTACTTATTGCTTCAAAGACTGAGAATTGACAGTCAAACTGTGATTTGGAAACCACCCCTGCTGAGTATTGAAGAAAAGAAGTCACAATACCTCCCATGTTTTAACCACACACATTTCCTTCCTCCCACATAGCCTTGTGCGCAGGGACCCATGGTCAACCCTTAACCACCCCAATGCAGCACCCACTAGTCAGAAGGTACTAAACAAAGGTAAGGAAAGATTATGGCACAGTGCTATGTAGGATGCACCCAAGGCATACAAACGAAAGTTCTATTTTAAACGGTGAATGCACAGCTTCCTGGCAAACGAGCATATTTTTCAGATAACATCTGCAAAGAAGCCAGAGAGGTTACTTGATTTCCTGTAAGCCTGGGAGAATGTGATTAGGTATGATGGGACTAAGGATTGTGCTTTCAACATACACACACATAAACAGACACATGATACTAAGCAATAAAACAAAATTTAAAACCCTGCTGGAATTACAAAAAAGATAAATGAGGATAATTCTTGACTTGACAAAAAGTAGTTATGACAGGCTCCCTTTAAGTTGTACTCTCTCATAATGTACACTTAAATACTGATGCAATTTACAAACTTTTCCAGAAACAGACCTACTGCATACACTGAAGTGCATCTACTTTAGGAGGCCATGAACCAAAATTTTTTTCATCAGCTTCCTCAAAGTTGCTCTGAAATTTTGTAAGCTATTACTGAAAAGCACCTATGCACCCCACAGCGTGCCAGAGTATCGTTCCTCTTCCTCCAACAATCTCCTCCATTACACAACCGAAGAATGTCCACATGTTCATCCCACAACACTATACAAGGTATGTCCACGTATGTCCCTCTTACAAGTCAATTTACATCTGTATCTACTGTGGCTCCCACATAACAACCCTTATCCCATTACACTGCCCGTGAGGCCCCCTGAGCACTCCATGCCGAGAAGCGCGTTCTTTCAGGCCTCACTCACCACCCGTTCCCCTACTTCCTCCTTATCTTCATCCATACCATCCATACCATCTTGGTCTCTTTTCACTTCTTGATATTTTCCTCTCGGGAATAATCATCAATTTCCTGATGCTCATGAAACAAGAAAAGTCCCTTATAAATAAAATACAGTATTTGAATACTTTTTAACTTAGCAGGAAGAAAAAATTGAAGTCCACGGGTCAAAGAGGCAACTGAGGCAACACTAAAACTAAGTTTCTCAAATAACCTGGAGCTGTCCTAGAATCAAGGAAATGGCATTGAGTTCAGATCAGGGTCAGCAGGCCTGGTTTTCAATCCTACCTCTGTCAATAACTAACTGTGACTTTGGTCAAATGATAACTTTTAGAAATCTCATTTTCCATATAAATGTTTTCTAGTAAAATTTAAATGTTCATAATAGTACTGTTCTGTCTCTTCACAGAATTTTGAGATAAAATGTGAAGGCATTTTAGAAACTAAAGATTGATAATCAAAAATCCCTTGTACTTATTTTAGAGACAATAAAAATAATAAAAAATTGATACCAGAAACATAATAATGAGTATGCTACAAGGGGGTTGAGAAAAAAATAAAAGAAGGAAGGTCTAAAAAAATCATTATGGACGCCTGGTTCAAAACGATTTCAGCACACTCATTTAACGCCCTCTCTGATTCCCGCTGAGATGACCAAAGGAATGAAAACAGGGGTACAATTTATTAGTGCTGGGAAATGGGGATGAACACCACCCACACATAAAAAGTAGAAACCATTTCTCTAACACAGTTCAAGCAAGGCCAGGCTGAGGACAAGCTGGCCAACCCCTGTGCTGTGGAAGTGCCCAATGGAAGAAAGCAGAAGAGGGTAAACCTCAATCCTACAAGGCTCCTTCACAAAACTTATTGGGTGCCAGAGCCCAGAGAGCAAGAATTTCAGGGTGAGTGTACACTCATCCTAGACTTCATGCTGAGTGCCCGCTGAAGCCGCCTCCACGTTACAGAAATTGTCTCAGTTAGAGATGAGGGAACGCTGCCCTAGCCACTTTTGGGCTACCAAAACAAACATATGAAGGACACTTGGTCAGTTTCTCAAAAAACAGAGCAACTGTTACAGTTATCTCTTACAACTCTCTGGCTATCGTTCCACAAACACCTGGAACCGAATATGGCAAAGTAAGACTAAAGCTTCTCCTTTAGTCGAAATAAATCTAAAGTTCCCCCTTCTCCCTACATTTAGACCTGAAAGGCCTATTTAGAAGCTCACAGCATAATCCAAACCAGACTTCTCTCTGTAAGGACAATCACAGAAAAATCATAAGACTTCCTGTGGAATAAGAACTAATGTCCTCCTAGGAAATGGCATTACTGCAAAAAGGAGAGAAAACATTAGAATATTTTTATTGTTGTTTTGTTTTTTTTTTTTTGAGACAGAGTCTCACTGTTGCCCTGAATAGAGTGCTGTGGCGTCATCATAGCTCACTGAAACCTCAAACTCCTGAGCTCAAGTGATCCTCCCACCTCGGCCTCCCAGAGTGCTAGGATTACAAGCTTGACGGCACCTGGCCTATTTTTTTTTTTAGAGACGGCATCTCACTGTGTTGCCCAAACTAGTCTCAAACTCCTGGCCTCAAGTGATCTCCCGCCTTAGCCTCCCAAGTTGCTGGGATAAGAGGCGTGAGCCATTGCACCTTGTCCAACAGGCCCAATTTTATTTGGTGAGCCATGTGGTTCCTGGGAAGCTTGCTCAACCCAACTCCACTTCTGGCTTTAAGCCAGGCAAGTCAGCACACTCCATCTCCTTGGTCACAGTGACAGGTTTAGGGACATGCATGTGACCAAAACTAGTTAACTAGAGTGAAACTTCTGGGTTTTGCTGGGAGAAGGACGAATGAACCCAGGAACAGCTAGCAGACATCTTGGACTATGTGGAGAGTGAGTCTTTAGAAGGAAACCAATGCCAACAAGAAAGGAGGAGGAAAGGCAAAAACACACCCAACTCCTTGGAAGCAGGGCACTCTGTCTCTTTTGAGGCCCAACCTGCTTCTAGGCTCATCAGTTAGAAGAAGAAATATATTCCCTTTACTATGGCAAATTGAGTTGGGGTTTCTGGTACATGTAATTGACAGCACATCACTATACCATGTGTCCCTAATTCCCCAATCCCAGAACTAACAAAGTCAAAAGTAAGATCTAAATTATAGTTTTCAATCCCTCATGTTAACTTAAAAATAAACCTTAACAAAGCTGGCTATAGAAATGGCATACATCGAAACCACATAAAACAGAGAGCATCAGTTCTTTAGTCTATGGCGCTTCCAAGCTGTTGAGCCTCTTTGCTTCCAGTGGGACAAATAATGGTCAAATGGGCCCTTTGGAAAGGAGGCCTGCAGTGCTGCTGCCGTCAGGCAACTCTGATGGCATGTCCCTCCTGTCCGACACCACTGCAGCTGCCCAACTCTATCTGCAGCTGTGGAGAGGAGGGACTGTTTGCTATTCCTCACCTGGTCTGGGAAGTGAGAAGCCTCACTCTGTATCAGTGTATTCAGGGAAAAAAAAAAAACTCATAGTTAAGTTAATCAACATTCGAAAGCATCATGTCAACAGAAAATTTAAGCAATAAACATTTGTCATACTTGATTTATCTCATCCATATACATACATATATAGAAAAAAATATGCTCATATTTTTGGCTGCACTATTCCAATGTATGTTATAGAAATCTTACCCCTAAATACTTTAACATGCATCTCCTTGGAATAAAGGACATTTGTCTATAGACCTACAACATCATTACCACATGATAATTCCTTAATATCAAATATGTAGGTTATATTCAAATTTTTCCACCTGTCTCAAAAATATCTCCTATAGACTGGTTTTTTGAACCATAATCCGACTGATGCTCATACATTACATTTGCTTTTTATGTGATCTTTAGCCTCAACCTGGGAAAGAAAATAAGGCTCTATACATTTACAGCTTCCAAAATATTCAACACATTTCACCTGGTCAAATGAGACATTTTCCTTTAAGTCTGACTACTTCCTGGGGAAGATTCCTAAGGGAAAAACCTACCTGGCGGGCTGAGAAGCTGAAGAACTTCAGTGTGTTCCATAGCCTGCAGGAAGTCGCTCAGTTCCGTGACTGTACAACCTTTTTCACCCATTAGCTTCAGCAAACACAGGCTTGGGCTCCCTTCAGGCTCCAGTACCTTGAGAGAGCACTGCTCCAGGTCCAGGCAACTGAAAGCAACAGATTTAATTCCTGTCAACAACTTTCTTCAATATGATAGGCCTGTTATGTACCTAGACTGCTGTAGGTGCTACAGGGAATAAATCACGAGTTGGTGAACCATGAGAAACTCTTTACATTATGAATACTTGTGTCCTTTCCTCCTCCTTCCTATCATAGGGGATTCCTCTCTATTGCTTTTTCCCACTCAGCTCCCATGGTTATTAAATCAGGAAAATGAGAGAGAAACCTTGAAACAGGATATGAGAGAAATTCAGCCTTGATATTGAGAAAAATTTTTGCCTTTAATTTGGGAATGTGGGATAGGAAGACGAGACACACTTCTTTACTCCTTCTTCCAAGAGGATAAAGTGCAAAATGATCCGAATCCCATGAATTCATTAAAAAAATTGAGGCGGAGGCATAGGTCTTAATGACATTGAAAAAAACGAAAGAATTAACACACAAAACAGTGTGTATAATACACTGCTATTTCTATTAACAAGGCAGTATGTCCATGTGTGTATTCATATTTTTATTACCAAGAATATGTGTGTATGTGTGTGCACGGGTGTTCTTACACACACGGAGCAGGGAGAGGAAAACTAGGAGAGTTCATGGCTGAATGATTTTTCACCATAAACCCTTTTGTACTGTTCAATTTTTTACTACGTACATTAATTTTTCAACAATTTTTAAAAAGTAAATTTAAAAAGAGAATCAATACTATTGACATTTGAAGTACTTCTAAGTACCTACAAATACCGTATCACAGGGACAGGCAAACTATGGTCCGTGGACTAAATGTGTTCAGCTACCTGATTTTTGTAAATAAAGTTTTACTGGAGCACATCTATGTTCATTCATTTACATATTTACATATGTTGATGGTTGCCTTCCTGTTATAACAGCAGAGTTGAATAGTTGGCCCGCAAAGCCAAAAATATTTACCATTTGGCTCTTTACAGAAATAGTTTGCTAACAACCCCTGCTCTAAAGGATCTTTACATTCTGTCTTATTGTTCTGATAAAATTATTCTTTTTTTAGTATCAGCATTTAATATACATATACAATTTCCTTCTCCATGTTATTGTGTGCACTAGTGGTATACAAGGTTAGAAAGACAGGTTAAGATCATATTATAGAAGGCCCTAAATAATGGGATGATATGGACTTCAGTGATTTTACAGAAAGGTAAAGTATGAAACATTCGAGGAGAGAAAAAACAAGTAAGCAAAAATCGAACAATCAAAAAAACAAAAACTTTCCCAAAGAAACATAACCAACAACAATGGCCAGCCAAGTGTTTAGATAATCACACTACACCCCCCTTTGCAGACCCTGCTCCTTTCTCATCAATTTGAATTACAGTGCAGTACAAACACTAGCGTCTCTGCGGGGTCCTCCCAGGCCACACCAGTCCCCCAAACACACTTTAGACACAGTCTCCTTCCTAACTGGGCTTATTTTATAGAAGAGGGGATGGCAAATTGTTTCTCTAAAGGACCAGAAAGTACATATTTTAGGCATTAAGGGCCATACAGTCTTTGTCACATATTCTTCTTTTTTGTTTTGTTTCACAAATTTTAAAATACAAAACCAGACTTAGCTCATGGGCTGTACAAAAACAGGTAGCACCTGGATTTGGCCCTCAGGCAATTGTCTGTTTTATCTGACACAATTTAGCTTAAAACCATGAGCTTTTCTTGATGAGCACGTCTTCTCTGTGCAACTAGATTATCGTGAACTTGAAAACAGAAACCCCATCTAACATATATATTTAAATCCCTCAATACCTCAAATCCTATCTTGTTCATATTAATTATTCATAAATGAATGATTACTGAATGAATTTCAATCATAATGGAAAAGGCTGGAAGACTGGGTTGGTGGAAGGGGGCAAACATAACAGTGCCACAGCTGTGGCAGAATCAAGGTCAGCAACCTTTCTTATTACTTGAAATGCTCTTAATCCTCATTCATTTTGATCAGTTTTATTAAAATGCTGCCATAACATTTACATTGTCATCCAAGATTTATAATTCTGTGATAATGTTAATTACCTCACATGGAAAAAATGCATTCAACCAAATTAATTTCAATAGTAATATTATCTACCTCATAGGCTTATTAGAATTAGATAATCCATGTAAGAAATTCTTAGCACAGTGCTTGGTAAGTAATAAACACTCAATAAAGGTTAGCTCTTATTATACAATAAAAATATGGGGATATTAAAAGAATACTAAGGTTAATTTCTTAACTATG
>NW_012149396.1:7599590-7645784 GCF_000956105.1 Propithecus coquereli | reverse complement strand
CTGAATGAATTTCAATCATAATGGAAAAGGCTGGAAGACTGGGTTGGTGGAAGGGGGCAAACATAACAGTGCCACAGCTGTGGCAGAATCAAGGTTAGCAAGCTTTCTTATTACCTGAAATGCTCTTAATCCTCATTCATTTTGATCAGTTTTATTAAAACGCTGCCATAACACTTACATTGTCATCCAAGATTTATAATGCTGTGATAATGTTAATTACCTCACAGGGAAAAAATGCATTCAACCAAATTAATTTCAACAGTAATATTATCTACCTCATAGGCTTATTAGAATTAAATTAGATAATCCATGTAAGAAATTCTTAGCACAGTGCTTGGTAAGTAATTAACACTCAATAAAGGTTAGCTCTTATTATACAATAAAAATATGGGGATATTAAAAGAATACTAAGGTTAATTTCTTAACTATGCTTATTTCTGAAACTACTTTACTTTTCTTTAAAAATTTTTGAGTAGCTATTATTTTGGTAATCTGATAGTGTCCCCCAAGGCCTCCTGTGATCACTATATTTACTATGTATTCCTTTTTAAGTTAGTTAAGTTTCTATTATATTCAGTACACTATTCTTGTTAAATGTGAATCATATATTATAGGTCAACCATTCCCAAATTCTGGACTGTAGACCAGTGACACCATAATCTGAAGTTCATGGTAAAATGATTAAAAAAAGGACAATAAAACCCTTTTTTATTCTAAAATTCTTTTCTATTTTTAACTGTTAAAGTTGTCCCTTCTTTTATGAAATAATGATAACTATGATGGCAGCAAAAATAAAAAGCTGAAGATGCCTGTTGGTGCTATTTTGTAAAATTTTCTTTTACTAGTTCCTGAAATGCCCAAGAGAAGGAACCTGTCTGTATCAGAAACAATATAAGGATTATAATTCTGCAAATAATTAGAATGAGATCTATAAAAATAAGGATGCTGTATGCTAAACATAATTTCTCATGATTCAGAAGTTTACCAGGATCTGATACATGAAATTAAGAAGCCATCTCATCAAATGCAACCAAGTGATGCTTTAATTAACATTTATACTGATATAGAAAAAACTAAAAACAATTTGACTTTTCTTTCCCCGAAAAGAACAAAGATCAAATTGAAGTAGATGATTACTCTTCCAATACAAGAGGCACAGGAGAAAAACAAGATTCTGTATCTCTTTTCGTCTTACTGATTTTCCACATGGGCACTGGCTTTCGGCTAACATGATGCTTATACAAACCCAACTTTTATTTCTTTCCTTTTTTAGTTACATTCCAGTAAAAGTATGCTTTGAAGTGGTTTCTACAAGCCCTAATTTGAATTTTTGATTTAATTTAAAACTGCTTTATCACTGAAACAAACGCACTTTGCTTTAAAAAAAGATCTATTTTTATCTTTACTTTTTAAAATATATAATCAAATAGTACATATTACATACCCTTTAGAATACAAACCTAGCATTACTTATAGGTTCTTTTGCTTCTCCTCTTCACACTTGATCTTTGCCCAAAGGCTGAGAAGCGATATTTTGCTTCTCCTTGTAGTACATTTTCTTTTTGGAATCTTTATTCATTAATTCAATCTATTTATCAATCAACTAAAATAAGCCAACCATTTTTTCTAGGTGTTGAGGATATAGCAGCAAACAAAATTCCCTATCCTCCTGGATTCTTCACTCTAAAGGAGAGGGACAGATACACACGCTCGCAGACACACATACACACACACACACACACACACACACACACACACACACAGAGACAACTGTGTGTGTCCATCCATCCATTGGTCATAAATGTTTTTGAGAAAACTAAGGCAAAGCAGGGGTACAGGTATTGCTGAGCAGATGTAGGAGTTAATTTTAAATATTACAATCAGAGAAGAGCTCATTGAGAAGGTGACTTTCCTGCAAACACTTGAAAAAGTCGAGGAGGTGGTCATGTGGTTGGTTATCTGCGGAGACCGAGACCATCTCAGCCTAAGTAAGCAGCAAGTACAAAGACCCTACTGTGTTCAAGGGAAAGAAAGCAAGCAAGAGAAAGGGACGGAGAGATGAATAAGGTATCAGGACCAAGAGTTAACTGGTAGCTACAGGGAGCTTTTAATCTGAGATGGAAAAGCGATTGGAGGGTTTTGAGCAGAGGAGGAAGAAGATCCGATGTGATGTTTTAACAGCATCATTCGTATTGTTATAACAAGAACAGACCAGGGATGGGGGAAGCAAAAGGAGAGAAGTTAAGTGGCTACTGGGACAATCCAAGTGAGGGACAACGGTGGCCTGGCCCCATGTGGGAGCAGTGGAGCTGGATTCTAAATGTATAGTGAGGCATAGCAGGCAGGAACTGATGACAAAAATGACCTGGTGTGTAAAAGTGGAGTGACTCTAACATTGTTGGCCTGAGCAACTGGAGGGATATAGAAACTGTGAGAGAAAGGTTTATAGGGGAAAGCAAGTTTTGGACATGTTACGTTTAAGGTAACTACTAGTCATTCAAGAGAAGGTGACACGTAGGCAGGTACATACATGAGTCTAGGATTTCAAAGCAGAGGTATGGGCTGGAGAGAGAAAGTGGGAATCCTCAACCTAAATACGTGGAAAGCCATGAGACGGACGGAGAACACTAAGAAGGGCAGTAGGTGAAGCAGCGCAGATAGAGACACGGAACCTGGGATGGCACTCCAAAATCCAGACACTGAACAGACAGAGAGGAGGAAGAAACCTTTTGTTAGAGCTTTTTACACACATTCGAATTCCTATTTTAAGTTGTCTGAGAGCAGGATTTCGGCAGCTAAAAGAGAACCTTCTACTTAGCAGGTATGCAATGACTGTTTTTGCTTGGCCCAGGTTCCATAGCCCCATTTCTAAGCTCCCCACATAATGGAAGTTAGGCAGCATTTTAGAGTCCCCTGAAAGCTCTGCCATCCTTAGGGCTCAGATGTTCCACACCACCAAAGAATTTACATAGCTTGGGCAAGACACATAGAGTCTGTACCTATCTACACTGATGGCAAAGGGTGTTCAATATCAGATCAGTCTGCAAAGGAACTAGGGCTGGCTTTGTGGCAAACCAAACTATGTGCAAGGATTTACTGAGTCATCAGTAACCATCTGACAACATCTGCAATTATTCCTAATCCCTGGTGGGAAGTTCTGAATGGTCTCTTTTCTTGTGGTTTAATTATTTTTATTATTAAATAAATTCTCATCCAGTTTGAGGAAAGATGTAAAGAGTCAGAAAAAAAATGAAGAGAAGAAAAAGAAACAAAATAGGCCATGTTTTGAGATTTTAGGGCTGTGAATCCAGTGACCTAGGAAAGCACTTCACAGCCTCACAGGCCTTGTTATCCAGTTGGATTGGACACTCATACTACATCCTGGGTTTGACACTAGAGAAAAATGCCTTTAGGACCTTCTACTATCACAGGTGTTCTTCTCCCATCAGCATGAAATCACTTTAAAATAATTTTTTTCGATTATAGAGTGAGCATCACCAGCTGACCACCCCTCCACCCCCCTACCACACGGCTCCTGTTGTCACTCTCCAGCCCCCAAGTTCCTAGTGCTAACCATTTTTTAACATCAGTTTAATTCTTCGATCTCAATAGGTAGATGAGCTTAATGTTTCCAAATTCCTGAACCCACCTCACCGGCTTGGAACTAACCTTCACCATCCTGGAAGACTGGTGGAACTCATCTGTCTCTTATCAGACATCCCATCCTGAGCTCTGATTCCACAAATACATGTCCTCTGTGCTTGTCACCTCTTACTAGGCAATTGCCCTTCTCTCTGTGCTACTCCACAGAAAAGTGGCCTCAAATCTTTCCGTTAGTTCCCCAAACAAAGCTAAGACCACTTTGTAGCCTTTAACAGTTAAAAAGTCACTGAAGGCTTGGGGAGGAAAACATAACACCTGGTATCGGGCAGCCACTACTTTAAGATTCCACCAGCCAGGCTTCTTCCCTGGCAGGGCCTTACTGACTTTCTTCTCTCCTTTAAGTAGAAGTCCTCGATATCAGGCTCTCTTCAGGAAGCCCAGAGCCTTCCCTAACTAGAGTACTAGTTAACACCACAATACTCTGGAGATCTGCCCCCAAAGAAGACAACTTTTTACATTGTAAGTCTAGAAATTCAGAAATTTATGGACCTAGAATAGTATTTTGGATTTTCTCTACATAGCCAAAATGTTTTTCCTAGAATAGAAAAAAATTATGTCATGTCTGCTCGACTTTGTTAGTTTACCGCTTCTTGATTTCTTCCTCACATCATTACTCTTCTGTATGAACAATAATCCCAAATCATTACTCTCTTTGCTTCAACCCCAAACTCTGAAACTAAGGGTTGTTCAGAGGGTTAAAGTAGGTAATATATGCAAACACTTAGTACAACGTCTAACATATACTATGCGCTCAATGAATGAGAAACATCCATTGTTATGGTCATCCGCACTTCATTTGTTATTTGTAAATCTCCCAAAATAATAGTCCATTACTAGATAAGACCTGACAAACAGAAGCTAAATATTTGTTACCTTGTTATCTTGTGGAACTTCTAGCAAATAAGAAGCACTTAATAAATAAAATTTTTAGTGAATGGCTTCCCTTTCAATTCATCAAGCATTTGTCGTCTAAGATAGGTTCTATCCATAACACAGAATATTAAGAGATGGCCCTGTTCTTAAGGAGTCTATAAACATGTGGACAAATAATTACAGTACAAGACAAACTTAAATTATTTGAGAAGTTTAAAAAACTGCTAAGGGGTTCAAAGACAGACCCAAATCATAATAATGGTATAGAGTTAATGGTTCTAAGTGTGGTTCTGGGAACCATAGTGCGGTTCCTGAGTCCCTTTCAGGGGGTCCACAAAGTCAAAATGATTTTTCACAATAATCATACTAAGACTTTATTTACCTCTTTCATTCATTCATTCATTCTTCCAGGAGCATACAGTGGAGTTTACGGTGTTCCCTGACCTATGATATTGCAACAGACTGAAAGCAGAAGCACATAAAAGATTCTAGGTTTGCAATTAAGCCAAAACATTAAAGAGATCCTCAAAATGTAAACCAACGTCACTTTTCCAATTAATTTTTTTGTTTTGTTTTGGAACATTCGTTTTTCCACAAAAGTGTTATTTGTATTACCATGTAATGGGTTGTTCTTTTTAAGCAAGTATTTAGAAAATTTCTTGGTTTTAATGTCGAATGAGGTAAATATCAGTATATTTTATATGTATGTAATATATATAACCCATATAAGAGCTCTCGGGGGTCCTCAGTAATTCTTAAGAGTGTAAAAGAGTCCTGAGACCAAAAACTTCAAGAACCGCTAAGAGAGTGCTTTCCAAGCCTGGTAAGGAAAATAGTTTTACTTAAGAGTTTAACGTTCACGGTGAAGTCAGGAAAAGAACTTGGTAATATGGTTTGATGGAGGAAGATGATGAGTTCAGTTTCAGCTTTTCCCACCATCCTTCAAAACCTTCAAGAGTTCCTGCCTCCAACACTTTGCTTTCATCCTCTTCACCTGCGCTTCTTCCCAGCCTTCCTTGGGTCTTCTAGGGTTGTGTCCATAACTCTTTCCTTTGCGTTTTCAGTCCTTTGGAATTCCTGCCCTAGCACGAAGGTCTCCAAGACAGCTCTCCTTCTCGCTATACCTTCTGGGGTCAACCTCGACTTCTCTCTCTCTCAGCCCAACGGGCGGAGGGTGGGAAAAGGGTGTGAAGCAGCCGCCCTGTCATTTCTGCCTTCTCCCTTCCGGAGCCCCGGCCCCGCCTCGCACCCTCGCATTCCCAGGACTCTGCTGGGTCCCCTTTAGGCTCTCTCTGAAAGGTGACCGAAGCTGTCCCCGCCGCCTTCCCTCATTCGCACCGGCTGCCTCGCCCCGTCTCGCGCGGCCTCGGCGCCCCATCCACTTTGGGCGTCCACCCCTCCGGCCGGAGCCCAGCCCGCTCGGCCGCGCCCCTCGCGTCCCGGCGCCCGCGCTCACCTGAGCCGGAGGCGCCCCCGGCTCCCCGCCAGCTCTGCCAGCCTCCTCCAGCCCCGGCCCTCGGGCGCCCGGTCCAAGCTCTCGCTGAGCCTCCGCAGCAGCGGCTCCCGCAGGCGGTTGAGGGTCGCACCGGCCGGAGGGGGCTGGGAGGCCAGGGACGGCGGGCCCTGCAGCGGCTCCCCCCACAGCGACATGGCCCGCGCCGACGACCCCCGACCGCCGCTGCGCCCGCCGACGGCGTCGCGGACCTCGGCCACGGCGCGCCTTCCGCTCGCCCCCTCGCTCGCCTGCCAGCTGCGGAGGCAGGGGCGGAAGGACAAGTCGCGCGGCGCCGCGCGGCCCTCGGAGGAGGAAGCTCGGCTCCCCGCCCCGCCGAGAGCGGTTTGCAGCCGGAGCCGGGCCGCCCGGCCGTGCCAGCCGCGCTGGGGGCGGGGCCTCGAGAGAGGGGCGGGGCCCACTGCGCGCGTGCGTGCGGCCGCGCTCCTCCGTCGCCTTCTGCGCCGCCTCCGGGCTCTCCGTGGCGCGCGCTTCAAACCCGGGCGGTCGGGGCCTGTCGAGCAGGAAGGGACGCGGTGCAGCTGGAGGAGGAAGCGGTGGAGGAACTACGCCCGGGCGGCTCCTCCACAGCGAGGAAGCCTGCGGCGTCGGGGCTTCCCGGGACTGTGGGAGGAGGCTTGCCGCACGCCAGCGAGGGGAGCACGCGGTCCTCCGTCGGCGGCCCCCGCCCGCTTGACCCGGGGCCGCGCCCCGCTGTCGCTGGGACTTGCGTGTGTCCGGTCACGCAGCCAGAGCTCCTCGTTTTAGGGTTAGAAAAGCATGGGTTGCCAAGAGAAGTAGTGCGGGAGATCCGGATACTTATGTTGGAATGGGCCAAAATCTCTGCCTAAACTGAAAAAACTTATTATTTTTAAAAACGGAGCTAATCAGGTCTTGAGGATGCTTTTTAGCAGGAATCATCTGGTTTCCTCTGGGTCAGACTGTCACCCACAATCTTCATAATCTGAGCATGCAATCTTATAGAGAATGCCCTTCCCTAGAATGATCCAGAATAGATGAAGCAATAGATGAAGACTGCACCTGAGCACTTGTTCCCAATCTTACCAATTTCCAAGGCCGTTATCCCATTGAAAACTATAGCTTAGTTTGGGACAAAAGCAAGCAATTTATGGAGTGTTATCAACCAGTAGCCGCTGACACAAGGCTTCCTGGCCCAATATCTGTTGCCATTAGCTTTTTCATCACCCAAGGCAGCAGGATTTTGCGTAGGGATAATTCAGATACCTAGATTCTCATACCTTTTGGTGAGATAGGTGCTCCGTACACCATTCTAGGACAGTCACTAAACTTTTTCACTCCAGTATAAGTTGAGAGTTCAGAATGCATTGTATCTGCTAAGAGCATAACCTTTGGATCCAGAAGAATCTGCTGGATTCAAGTTTTATGAGCTTGAATACGTTAATTAATTTCTTTGCCTCCTCTATTAAAATGAGACTGCAAATTTGGTTTATATAGGTTGTTGCCAAAATTAAGGGAGTTGATGTATATGAAGCACTTAATGACTGGCACATAGTAGGTACTCAATAAACGCTACTACCCTTACATATACAAATGTTGGCATGGCAAGCCTTTTCCAATCACTTCTAGTGCCTTCTTGTTTTGTCCTCAGTCATTGCACAAATATTTTCTGAGTCTATTACCTGCATGTGCCAATTATGAAAATGAAGTTTTCTAGTCTTTATTCGAACCCTACCTTTTAATTCAGCTTCAGAAGACTTCTTTTAAACATAGACTTCTTAGAAAAGTCTGCCATGTTCAAGGCGTTGCATGTGCCGCTTCCCACAAATGTGTATGGGTTAAAATGGGTACCTATGTTATTTACCGGGAGAGTATCCTTCCCAATTTGATCAGGTGCTTCCTTACCCAGTGTAGTTCAGTCAGACACTGTATTGACACTCCCTTTCCCTCCCCTTCCCCGTGCTTCCCAAGCAAGTTCCTCCCTCGTTTCATCTCCACCCGGCAATTTTTCAGTCACTCTACCCACTACTCTCCATCCTCTACCCTGAACTGACATTACATTTTTTGACTGGTCTTTTTCTCCTCTCCATCAAATGTTAATGTTTCTATTATATAATTTCACTCCTGTGGTTCTCTTCTGGGGCGTAATGTAGTGTAGTGGAATGTGATCTTTAGAGTTAGTCCTGAATTTGAATCTTGATGCTGCTACTTATTAGTAGTGTGACCTTAGGCAAGTTACTTAATCTGAGTGCCAATTTCCACATCTGTAAAAAGTTGGAAATAATAGTACCTAATAGTATTATATAGTGTCAGGGAGAAGTATGTGCATTTCGTATTAGTACTCTCAAAATGCCACATTAATTTTGGGAACAATGTAATCAACAGTAATTCAGCTTCCTTTTCTTTATCAACCACTGTGTTTACATAAAGACAGGAGAAAAATTGAGGGTGGAGATTTGGCTTTTAAATGCGCCTTAAAAGTTCATATATGTCTACAGATAATATCTTTAGGAGTTCTTCCGGATTAATTAAAAGTTATATAGTTCTTTGTGAATCCAGACAATTTGCAGGAAGCTTGTGGTTTCATTTTATGGAACTCCATTGATGTAATCTTCAAAACACTCATAGACCTGGAAACTGACTCATAGGGTTTTTTTTCTCCTTTACACAATTTATAGATGATACTCCAACTAAAAAATGCCAGGACGATATATTATTTCATAGGTGGACAGATTTTAAAAGACCCATGGGAGGAGAAAATGTGCAGGTGCTTGGATCTATATACATTGGAGGGAAAGGAAGCCAGAGTTAAATGGCACGTAATTGTCTCCCATCCCTTATTGCGTGTCCAGCACTCTTCATGACCTCTCTGATTGAGCCTCTGTGTTGGGGCCATTCAGGCCACCCTTAGACACAAGACCCAGCACATTCCCTGCAGCCCATTCTTGCCATCACCTCCCAAAGGATCATGGGAATTTTCTCATTTCAATTTTAACTTTGCGATAGTAGCTCAGGGTCACACCAGTATTCCACATCCTTCCTTCGTGGTGAATCATCTAGACCTAGATCCTTGATACTGACCATAGCAAAGAGACTATATTTACTTGTCTAAATTCATTCATTCAATCATTAACACATATTCATTGGGTGCCTACCTTGTGCCGGGTTCTGTGTCAAATGTGTACTGTTAGAGTAACAATCAGAAATGTGTTACAACCACTTCAGAGGAGAATCTGAAGACCAGATAAATAGGTAGGGCCACTGAAATGAATTTGCCTCATAGATACAACACCGGCTCCTTCCACAGTGGAGGATGGAAATCAATTAAACCTTCACATGAAAGAATTCATTTAATAAACAAGAATTATTTGCATTATAATCAGTTCTCTAAAGTTCACTTCAATCTCTCTGAGTTGTAAAATAGCCTATTCAAAGAGAGTGAGAAATGAAGACAACCCAGAGAGATGAGCTACTCAGGAGACTCACTACATTTCAGTCTGCATCAGTTTTTCCCTTAGAGTTTTTAGGGTACATGTTGACTAAATCCAATGTCTGTTTAAGGCAAGGAAAGGGTGTAGTGAGTGTTGTGTGGATGGCAAGAAGGAAGTGTAAAGATACCCTTCCATCCATGTGGAAGGGTGAGAGGAGATGGTTTGGGAAACAGGATAGAAGAAATACCATATGCACAGAGCCATAAAATGTCATGGCGAGGTTGGAGAACTGCAGTGGGTGCAGGAGAGCTGGGAATACAGCTGAGAAAGGGACCAAAACCCAGATGAAAAAGACAGTGAAGACCAGATTATGTCATGACAAAGGACTGACTTTCTATTCTGCAGGTCTGTGCCTACCGCAAAGTCATCTATGCCCCATTGCTGTCACACAAGACATTTTTAAGTAGTACATGGAGGAATGTTTTTATCGTGATATTTAATAGTTACATATTAATTTAATACAGAAGAAAGATTTGCCAATCAAAATTGGCATTTCACTAATAGTATCGACTAGGACAATGTCAAATTTACTTAAGTTAAAAATGTGATTTCATATAAAGAAGTATATTAAATACCCAAGAGTATTGTTGGTATGTGGATATGTCAAAACTCGTAAAGCTGGTAAATGTTTAAAGTGTGAGAAATCCTTCCTTAAGTAAGGGATGGGGAGTAAATGAAATGCTTTAAGCAGAACTGCTCCGGGTTTTCAAAGACTCTTGGGCAGCAATGTAAGGAGAGGGCAAGATTGGAGGTCCAAGAAGTATTATAATAGTGTGGATGAGAAATAAAGGCCTCCATCAAGAGCCTTGAGACTGGCCATGGAAAGGAGGGACAAATTGAAGAAATGTATGGGATTATTTTCTACTAGTCTGTGGTAGTGCTGGGTTGCATGAATCACTATGCTTTAAAGAATGTTGTTTAAACTTTCAAATGTATTATTCGTAACTTGTTTTATTCAGGAGGAAACAAAACAAGCATTTCTGGTATGTGGAATATTGTAAAAGTGCAGTAGAGAGGGCAAAGGTATTAGAAGATTTAGCCTCGATGTTGAATGAGTAATTATGAAAGGTGGAGATGACAAATTATTTCCAAGAGAAGAATTGTGTAGGGCACAGTGGCTCATGCTTGTAATCCTAGCACTGTGGGAGGCTGAGGTGGGAGGATCGCTTGAGGATAGGAGTTCGAGATTGGCCTGGGCAGCAGTGAGACCCCATCTCTACTAAAAATAGAAAAATTAGCCAGGTGTCATGGTGCATGCCCATGGCCCTGGCTACTTGGGAGGCTGAGGCAGGAGTATTGCTTGGGCCTGGGAGTTTGAGGCTGCAGTGAGCTGCGATGACGCCACTGCACTCTACCCAGGGTGATAGAGTGATAACTCTGTCTCAAAAGAAAAAAAAAAAAGAAAATCGAAACCCCCTCCTCACTCCTCCCTTCATATAAAATAAATAAATGTTTTAAAAAAAAGAATTATGTAACTATATACCATCAGCAGTTTCTCTGTGATACACAAGGATTAAATAAAGTAGAATTTAAATAACTGATCATTCCGAGTAAGGCTTCCTAGAGGCAGAGTTGAGAGCTGGACCTTGAAGGGAGGGATGGATATGTTCCTAGTGGGGAAAATGAGAAGGGCCAAAGGTCAGGAGATGGATTTTAACAAGAGGCATTCAAAGGACAGAACACGCATTGTCTCAGAAAGAAGAGACATGGCGGTAAAGGGAAGTGAGAGCTGTGAGGAGCTGTGGTTGACCGAGGGCTTTGAATGCTAGGAGGAATGGTTAGGGTCTGAAGGACCTGGGATTTAAGAGCAATGGTTCTAAGAGCATCCAGCTCTCTGGCTCTAGGGAAAAATTCCCTACGGTATGTCCTGGGGAACACCAGTTCCTCGAAACACATTATTAATGTGTTACCTAAGAAAAGTGTTCCATGGCAAAATAAGTTTGGTAAACACTGTGTTAAAGTTACCCAGGTTTCTTCACTGTAAGTGTCAGGGCCGTCAACACACTGAAGCATGTTGTGACTTCACGGGTTTATGGCGTTTCTCCAAACTTATTTGCTTACTAAGCAAATAAGGGCCTATTTTCGCTAAGTGTGTCCCAGCACTAGTGTTCTATGGGTTGTCCTCTGGAAGGTGCTGTCTTAGAATATACCTAGCCAATCTCAAAACTAGCAGGTGCTGCCACCTCTTCTTCCAGACCAATCAGCGGTCCAGGCAGCACTGAATCTCTTCTGCTTCTCCTGTCCCTCCATACAACGGAAGAATATCCAGCCACAAAAAGGAATGACATTCTGATACATGCTACTGCATGGATGAACCCAGAAAGCATTATACTAAGTGAAATAAGACAGATACAAAAGGACAAAAATTGTTTAACTTCACTTATATGAGGTACTCCGAGTAGTCAAATTCACAGAGAAAGGAAGTAGAAGAGTGGTTGTTGGGTGGGAGGGGAGAGAAAGGAATGGGAAGTTTTTGTTTAATGGGTACAGAGCTTCTGTATGCAATGATGAAAAAGTTTTGGGAATGGATAGTGGTGATGGCCGCACAACATTGGGAATGTACTTAATGCCACTGATTTGTACACTTAAAAATAGTTAAAAGCTAAATTGTATGTTATATATAGTCTAGCACATGCACAAAAAGAATCATCTAAGGACCTTAAAAAAATACCAATACCTGGGCCACAATCCCCAGAGACTCTGATTTTAATTGGTCTGGGATGGGGCACAGGCCACAGTAGTTTGTAAAGTTCCTCAGACGAGTCTGTCATGATGCCAGGCATGAAAAGGGATGTGTAATCTCCAGGGCAGCGGGCTTACCCTTGACTGCCTATTAGAATCATCTGGAGAGTTTTAAAATACACTGATGTCTGAATCTTAAGCCCCACATTCTTACGTAATTGGCTTGGAGGTACTGCCTGGTGATTGAGATGTTTTCTTCATTCTTCAGCTGAGTCTAATTATGTAGTCAGGGTCAGACCCAGAGCCCAGGATGGCTGCCTTTCACCCCACTTGGAGAATAAGTACCTAACGTATGTCACCGATAAAACCAAGAGTGTTTGTGTGGCGGGGGCTTCTGGTGAGAGTCAAGGGGCCAAATCCTCTATGTCCATTTGGTTCTTTCTCTTTCCCTTTGTGTATGTATTGTGACATAGATAGAGGGAGAGGGAGAGGGAGAGGGAGAGGGAGAGAGGGAGGGAGGGAGAGAGAATATCAGAACGTTAAAAACTGGAGAAGCAGGGCCAGGTGCTGGGCGGTGGCTCACACCTGTAATCCTAGCACTCTGGGAGGCCAAGGCGGGCGGATCGTTTGAGCTCAGGGGTTCGAGACCAGCCTGAGCAAGAGCGAGACCCCCGTCTCTACTAAAAAAAATAGAAATTAGCTGCACATATATAAAAAAAAATTAGCCAGGCATGGTGGCGCATGCCTGCAGTCCCAGCTACTCGGGAGGCTGAGGCAGAAGGATCGCTTGAGCCCAGGAGTTTGAGGTTGCTGTGAGCTAGGCTGATGCCACGGCACTCACTCTAGCCCAGGCAACAAAGTGAGACTCTGTCTCAAAAACAAAAAACAAACAAACAAAAAAAACTGGAGAAGCAAAGGAGACCAGTAGTGGGCCCAGGAGAAAGAGCGAAAACCAACCTGTCAGACTAACTCTTAAGGGATAAGGGCTCCTTGTTGTTCCCGGCATTCAGCTCCTACCAGCTCCCAGCATGGGCACTGCTCCTCTGTTCCCCTCATCCCCAATCCCCATTTGGATTCCTCTCCCTGCCCAGCAAGGACTCAGAGCTGACCTGCCCAGCCAGGTTCCGCCGAGCCAGGGCTGATGAGCATAAAGCGAATTGGGACCACAGAGCTGGTGCGTGAAAAATGAGCCAGTTTACCTTTGAAAGGTCACTGAGGTGGTAGAAGCACACCACCCCGTGACTGATCCCGACTGATGTTGGCTAGTCTTTTGCCACTCTTATCTTCCTTGGCATCTGCACGTCTGTTCTTCTCTATAGATGCTTGCTCGGTGCCTTACTAGGTTGTGTTACGTTCCTGCTGTTCTCTTGTGAAAGTCCCTGGATCCAGGCCAACTAGATGAGGGGTGGGTGGGGATTTAGACACGCAGCTGAAAGGCAGTGTGGGAGCAGGGTGGCACCTAGAGAGCTGATGAGGCCAGCTGTGCTCTGGGCCTTGGGATAAACTGGTGGTTCCTCATCAGTCTGTCCCACTCCATCAAGGTAGAAGCCCATTATGAGGATTTCAGCTGGTGACTCACCTACTGGTAAAGAGAGCACATTTTCCTGAGATGTCCCCTGCATAATATGCCATACACGCGCACGCACACACACACACACACACACACACACACACACACATATCTGTTGGAAGCCATGCAGACATTGGCAGGGGGGCCATGGGATTCTGCATCCTGGCTGTTCATTCAGACACAGAGGACAAGGGACACAAAATATAAAACAGAACCCATGTTTTCTAGGAGCCTATGAGCTAGTTGAGGAGGTAAATTATATCAACACAAAAAAGTGACAAAGCAAGATTTTAGACTTTAGAATTTCTGTATTGTTGATGTATGTAGTTCAGTAGTTTTCCAGAGATTTTCGTCAAAGGGGCTAAGGATGGGCCAGGAATGAAGAGAAATAACCTAGAATTAGCAATGTTGAACCAGAGAGTTGAAGGAATCTGACCAATGAAGGCATGATAATTTCCTGGGTAATACTGGTGTAATTTATTATTAATATTTCAAATGTGCCAACCATGATCATTCCTGGTTAATGACAACATTAGCCTTCGCAGGTGTGCACTCAGGTAGAAAGGTGGTTAAATATTCTACTCCATGCCTCCAAGGGTGACCTGTTCTCAGTCTCCTGGGATTCCTGATGGAGGGACTTTAGCAGACTCTTCATGTGTTTTGTGCCAAGAATCGATTCAAAGCTCATGATCACCAGCTGTCCATTCAGAGTGTGGGCATTTCTTGGTCTGGTACCCCATGGACGCATTTGGTGGGCCAGATGGAGGTGTGGCCTGAATGCTTTCTAAGGTCCCTTTCAGTCCCGAGAGTAAGGGACTTTGGAGGAGGGAGAAACCAAAGAAAATTACAGTGGCTGAAGAAGATCTCAGAGAAAAGTAGGGGCCTCAATTGTACCCTGAAGGCTGGGCAGAGTTGGAAGGGCAGTAGTTCCTGGAGGCAAGAGAACATATGATCAAAGACTAAGGTGACAATGATCACGGATCAAAGACGAGCTGTGGAGAATGATCACAGTGGCTGTAGACATGCAAATAGGATTGATTTGTGTGGGGGAGAGGAGCAATATTTAAATAACTGACAGTCGAAAATTGTAACATATTAGTTATATATCTGAAATTAGATATTTAGAATAAACGTAGCTATTTCGGAAGGATAGACAGATATTAAATTAAAATGCAAGTAAGATGTATTTGTTGGGGAAAAGAGGAGAGGAAGGTATGTGTTTAGTTGACGGAACAGTTTAAATCACACCTAAGGCATTTACGCATTAGTTATATGCTAATTCTTATAGGATAATTACTAATTAAATTTGCTCTGCAAAGCAATATCAGTGAAAGCTTTGCTTTGAAAAGTTTTTAGAGGAAGTCATTTGAAATTACGAGCAAAAGAGTATTTATTTAGAAGATCCTATAATTTAAGCTTTTCACTAAGTGATTCTAACAAGCTGTATATAATGAGGTTCTGTGGTATATAGATCAAAGCTTTGAAGCTCCTGGAAATTTTTATGGTCTCATAATAAAGTAATCAGTCCATGATTATTTAATAATAATAAAAATAGCTTGGCACAAGTACATATTTAACACTATAATCGTGGAATATCAGCCCTAAAGAGCACCTTAACCGACCTAGTCCAAGACCTTCAAAGTCAGATGAAAGCTTTGTAGCCTAGAGAGATTTTCTCTGTCTCTTCCTAAACCTCTGCCACAGTGCTTCTCAAAGTGAGGTCCTAGACCAACAGCATCAGCATCATGGGGAGATTTTTAGAAATGCAAATTCTTGGGCCCCAGCCCGGATGGACTGAATCAGAAACTCCAGGATGGGCTCAGCAATATGTGGCTTAATAAACTCTCTGGATTAGTCTACTTGTTTTATTTATTATTTTTAGAGACAGAGTCTTGCTCTGTTGCCCAGGCTGGAGTACAGTGGTGTGATCATAGCTTAATGCAGTCTCAAACTCCTGGGCTCATGCAATCCTCCTGCCTCAGCCTCCCGAGTAGCTGGGACGACAGGCAAGTGCCACCACACCTGGCTAATGATTTATAGAGATGTGGGTCTTACTGTGTTGCCCAGGCTGGTCTTGAACTCCTGGCTTCATGCGATCCTCCCACCTCAGCCGCCCAAAGTGCTGGGATTATAGGTGTGAGCTGCTGTGCCTGCAGGTTCTGATCCATGCTGATGTTTGAGAGCTGCTCCCCCACACTTCTGCGTCAAAATATTTTGGGGCAATAACTTCTCTTAGATCATTCACAGCCACATAGAGAATTACTTCCTGTTTTATGTCTAAATTTGTCTGCCTAAAGCTTTGAAGGGTGGAGCACACAGTCTTCGCAAGTGCAGATACTTCTCTCACGTTCCCTCATGAGTAACAGTCCAGGGTGGGTTTCTGCAGAAGAGGAGCCAACCCTGAGAGGAGAGGAAGGCAGAGCTGGCAGTCGGCAGGGACGTGGGGAAACAAGGACTGATCTCAGCCATTTACTTGATAATCTGATAATCCAAGATCCGCTCTAAAAAGGAGCACAGCATAGTCTGATTTGGAACCTGGGTTTTTAACTCTAATAACATTGATTCAGACAAGTATGGGGTTGGGGCGGGGGATGGACTTTGGAGCTACGTAGTCTCTTATATAGGCCAGTGTTGTTCCAGAAATCGTCTGAACAAAGCAAGACAGAATAGAGAAGGGCCCAGCCCTCTGGGAACTGAGCATTGACAAGGAAAAAATGGTCCCAAATGACTGGCTATGATGTAGGGCAGGAATCAATTGCTCCCCACTCACTCCTGCCAACCCAATGTTGGCTGAGAAATCCGGGGATCCAGGAGGCCCAAGAGAGGAGGGCGGAAGGGAGTATGTAGGTGGCCTGGCCGTGCTGCTGAGGTCTTCACAACACTGTTGAAATCAGTTCCAGAGGAGGGAAGGCCTGCACAGGGGATGGTGGCTACTGGGTTGTCTGCCTGGAGTAGCACTCTGCTCTCAGAAATACAGCCTCCCAAAGTGTTGTCTAACGGGGTCCCCCAGTTTCTTACCCATCTGCCTCCTTAACTCGGTGATTGGCCAGAGGTAGGCATGTTTCTCCAAGTTCAGCCAGTCCTGGGATTTCTGACCTTCAACCTGATGGAGGGTCTCAGGCTTGCTCAGGTGGCAAATCTCTGAAGTATGAATCTGAGCTGTTTGGTGGCCATGTCCCCATGGACTGGGAGGCAGAAGCCAGTCTGCAGTGAAAGAGAGTGATTGGTACACTGAGAGAAGCAGAAATGAGAGGGGGAGAGAGGGAGGGTGGTGTTCCAGTCCCCAGTGTGGTCGCCTCTGAAGCCCAGCTCACACCCACCCTTCCTGCAGCTCAGTTGGGTGAGCCAACCAATTCCCCTTTTTTGCCCAAGCTACTTTGTCCCTCTAGGTGCTGTGTCTAACTTCTCCACATCTTTCTGGAGATGTCTGAACCGGCACAACACCCAGCAAGATTTTATTTTGTTTTTAAAAATAATCATTATAATTTTATTCTATTTCCAAGTAGATAAGCAATCATCCCATACTGTTTTTTTTATTGTGGCTAAATATACATAACATAAAACTTACCATTTTGACTATTTTTAAGTGTACAGTCCAGTGGCATTAAGTACATTCACAGTGTTGTGCAACCATCACCACCATTCATCGCTAGAACTTTTTTATCTTCCCAAACTGAAATTCCACACCCATTAAACAGTAATTCCCCATCCCAGGCAACCACCATGTCAACTTAAAAATCATACAATTTATAAATTTAGAAAGGAAAGCTTGATTTCTTATAAAGGGTTACAGCCTACAAGGTGGCCATCCTGATAGGCTGGGAAGCACAGTCTCCAGAAAAAGCCAAAGGGCAGGTACTTCTAGGAAAGGGAGAGTGGATTAGGAATTTATGCTGAACAGGTTGGCCAAGTATACATATTCAATAGGTCATAGGAGGAGCTATGAATATTCATGACAGGGAGTCCTAACACATGCATACTGAATAAACATGAATGTTACATACAACCCATGTTCACTTTGGGGTGGAGACATAACATTTAAAGGTTTTACAATGGCCTGGCGCAGTGACTCATGCCTGTAATCCTAGCACTCTGGGAGGCCTAGGCGAGAGATCGCTTGAGCTCGGGAGTTCGAGACCAGCCTGAGCAAGAGCAAGATCCTGTCTCTACTAAAAATAGAAAAATTAGCTGGGTGACGTGGTGCACACCTGTAGTCCCAGCTACTCGGGAGGCTGAGGCAGGAGGATCACGTGAGCCCAGGAGTTTAAGGTTGCAGTGAGCTACGATGATGCCACTGCACTCTACCCAAGGTGACAGAGGGAGACTCTGACTCGAAAAAAAAAAAAGTATTACAATTAGGCCCTATGCATCAAAAGGTGAATGAAGGGATATGAAGTTACTCAATGCACAGCCTCTCACAGCCTCTGAAAACTGGCTAGAATCAGTCCAGGGATGTTGGTCTTCTTATTAGCAGAAAGTTACTGAAATCAGTCTTCTGTCCAATCAAAACGGTAGTTATGGCTCGTGGAACAGGGCGTCTCTTAGTCAGCATCTGATGGTGCATGAACTGCATTTGTTTTAACATTGTTTATCTCAAGGCCAGTGCTTGTTTAGCTGCTAGAGAAAAAGAGAAACCTTGTAGCAGTCAGAGCACAGTTTATTCTTAAATGTAGAGGTGTGTGACTTAACCTTTGCCTGACATGGCCTTAGGTTCTGTTTATAATTTGATGTCTTATTGCCATAAGACTCTGTTCTGTCAGTCTTAAATGATCTCTATTTTAACATTAATGCTGGTCGGGGAGGGGGTATAATGAGGCATGTCCAACCTCCTGCCCTGCCATCATCAGGGACTCTGTTTTTAAGGTTTCTCTGGGATCCTCTTGGCCAAGAGGGGGTCCATTTAGTTGGCTGGGGGGCTTAGGATTTTATTCTCAGTTTTCCACCAGCAGGGTTTCTAGCCAAGAGTAGAATAGTGGTTTTATTTGCATCCCAAAACCTCCCTGAGCACAACTCTTGATGCCTTTGATGTTTTGGGCAGATTAACTTTAGGAGAGCACTGGATCTCTCTCGCATGAGACCCACAAAGGGTCCAACAGTGGTGTGAAAATTACTTTGTAATGAAAACATTGGAACAGTCAGCAGCCACAGAAAAACATGAAACTTAAGCAGAGCCTCTGGAAAATACAGCTGCCATTGCCCATCCTTGGAGGGAGTTTCCTGTTTGGGAGATGACTGACCCTTAGTGTGGGCAAGTTTGAATCCGGCTGTCCTTTAGCATCAAAACACCCAATGGAACTTTTTATACTTTCCCATTGAAACCCCCGTCCTCCCTCTTTTTGTGAAGTTGATATATGAACTTTAACCCCTGGCTGTTAAGCAAGTGCCCCTGGAAGCCTGTGAATAAACCTGTCTTTTCTCCTATTAATCTCTCTATTGTAATAGGCCCCTGACCTAAGTTGGTAGAGAAAGTTTTTCCTGCCCAGACCCCCATCTCACTCATTGCCTATCTCAGCAGACCCTGGGGTCCGGGCCACCCAGACACCCACCCCTCCTCACCACCTGCCTTTACAATTTCCAGGCAGGAGTCAGACACGTGTGCAGGACGTCTCCGTCTACGGGAGACAAATATTGTTATCTGAGTTATCCTGGAGTTCTCCTGAGCATCCTGGATCAGATATCCTGAGTTATCCTTTTTGCTACACTTGACGTGAGAGGTAGGCATTTTATCCCCTCCACCCACCTACTCTTCCAAAGTGGCAGGAGACTGAGCGTCTTTCATTTCTCTCAAAAATCCTTTTCTTCTCTCCAACACTGGACCATTTTATTCCCTTGGGGAAGGGTTTCCAAATCTAAGAACCATTTTTCTGCCACCTGCTTTGTATTATACATCCTGAATTTAAGTGTCCTTGTACCTTTTTAGAATGTGGTGTGTATTTCAGGGGCCTTAGCTGAAATTTTCGTTTTAACATCCTGTTACATTTATCTTCTTTAACTCGGCATTTGTCCAAGCTCATTGATCCCTGCAAACTTGTAAATTTTAAAACTCACATATTTTCATCATGTATAACAACGACTCTTGGAAGAACTATCACCATTCCCTTGAGAAGCTTTTCCCTTCCTTCTTATCCTTCATTTCCTAGCATAAAGCCAATGCTGGCACCTGTGCACATTCTTTAATCCTGCAATGACTGGATGTTTCAAAAAATTTGCTCTTTTTGTAGAATTTGGCCAAATAATATTATCGCTGTAAATAATTGACATCTACTAATTTGTACAATATCAATCAATTATGCTTTTCTTTTTCTGTATTCCATGTTACTATCACTCTATGGATTGTTCACGCATTTACAGGCTCCTGTATTTCGTGACAGATTCCACTAAGAGTGTCTTCTGGAACATGGGGACACTCTTAAAAAACATGGAATTTTTTCTTTCCATGGAAGTAGTATGGGCAGCTTGACAGCCTCCTAGCTCAGTGGTCATTTGTAACACCAGATTGACTGACAGGAACTCAGTTTCATCCTTAGTTGTTGTCCAAGTTCTTCAATGGATACTGCCTAATTCTCCTGACTTAATATTCAGGTGGTTTGACAATTGGGTCTTAAACAGCTTCTATTTAACTGAACGCTTCAAACCTATTTGCTTCAAAAGACATTTGGGGATAAGACTATCCCTAGAATATGGAGCAAAGACAAAAGCAAAGAAAGCTTAAAAGCTCTCATCCTGCCATTCCTGAGTGCGTATTTGCCCTGCGTTTATCTAGCACAGGATGAAATAACATGGACTCTAAACTTTGACTGTAAACTTTTAGTTTCACCCTGTTGTGTTTCCTCCCTTTGTGGTTAGCCACTTGGGAGGGGATTTCCGGAGATGCAGGCTCTACAGTTTGTTTCCCAAAATATTTTGCATCGTTTTGGGTGAGAGAGTGTACCGCCTACTCTGCAATACCTAGGTCTCAGAGAGGTAATATGATTTATAAACATAGTCACATGATCATAATTTGTCCCAGTGGTGAAGAGAGGTGCTTTTTCTTGTCAAGACCTGTTCTTTCATAGGAAAACTTAATAAAAATATATTTTTATTGTAGCAAAATATACATAGTATGAAATTTACCATTTTAACCATGAAGTGTATAATTCAGTGGCATTAAATTCACAAGATTGTACAACCATCACCACTATGCATGCCCAGAACTTTGTCATCATCCCAAGCAGAAACTCTGTGCCCATTAAACAATAACTCCCTATTCTTCCTCCCTCCAGTCCCTGGCAACCACCATTCTGCTTTCCATCTCTATGAATTTGAATACCTCGTGTAAGTTAAGTCATGTAATATGTGTCCTTTTGTGTCTGGCTAATCTCTCTTAGCAAAACATTTTGTAAGGTGCATCCATGTTGTAGCATGTATCTGAATGTTATTCCATTTTAAGGCTGAATAATATTCTATTGCATGTATGTGTGTTTATCCATTTTGTTTATCTTTTGATGGACTTTTGGGTTCTTTCCACCTTTGGTTATTGTGAATAATGCTGCAGTGAACACTGGTATACGGGAATCCATGTGAGTCCTGCTTTCAATTCTTTGGGGTATATACATAGCAGTGGAATTGTTGGATCATATGGTAATTCTGCTTAACTTTTGAGAAACTGGAGAAAGGAAAACTTTTGAAGTATCGTATTTTTTCTTCACCAACCACAAGTTGGCTCTCCAGGCCCCAATCTACTGCCATTAGAACCATGGGGTGTGGGGTCATGGGTACATCCCCTCGTTCTGTCAAATGCTGCAGAAGCTGGTTTGGTATTCCTGACACACGGCATAGTGGAGGAAGGCAATTGAGTTTGGGGCATCTTGTCTGAACCCATGCTATCTCCATACAGAAGAGCTCCATATCTTTTCCCATGAGGACTCTGATGTTTAGGGCAACTCCAAAACTAATCCTGCATCCATGGATTGATGCAGACTGGGGCCTTTCCAGAACTGGACTAAATCCTAGGGTTTTTCTAGGCAAGACTAGAAAAAAATCTACCTCTTCCTAAACTGTCAAATCACATTCATCACCAAGTCCTACCAGTTGTGATTTCTACATATCACTTGCTTTTGTTTTCCTTCAATCTCGACTGCCAAGATCCTGAACCAAGTTATGCTCATCTCTCTTATGAACCTCTGCAATAGCATGTCTTGTTGGTCTTCCCAAATGTACTCTTGTTCTCCACACTATAGCCAGAATGACCTTTTTGAAATTCAGATCTGATCATGTCATCAATAGGATTTGGGCTAGGTGGGGAACCAAACAAGATGATTATGATTTTTTCCCCCTAAATGCAGGGTCTCTATGATTATGATTTTAAATTTTGTGATTATAAAGTTCACATGGAAAAGTAAATAGGTAACAATCAGGAAGTTTTTGAAAAACAAGCATAATGAGAAGAGACCAGCCCATCAAATATCAAAATAGGTTATAAAAGGCATGAGTACTAAAATGGCTTCAAATCAGCACATGGATAGGCAAATCAAAGGAACAGAATACAGAACCATAAATGAGAGCCTAAATAGATGAGAATTTAAATTATAATGAAGGTGGCATTTAGAATCAGTGGGGAAAATTGGATTCTGAATTGCATGTTGAGACAACTGGGGAAAAAAGAAGTTGCCTTAACTCATGCATCACATCAAAACAAGTTTCAAGTGTATCAAAGATTTAAATCATATTTTTAAGAAATGAAATCATAAAAATACAAAAAAAGAAGTCAGGAGAATGTCTTTATATTCAGAGTAGGAAGGGTTTTCTGAAAATGGAAAATCTCAGAATCTTTCAAACAAATGATTGGTAAATTTGTCCACATACAAATTAAGATTTTGACTTTTTCATGGAAAAAGTCAAATGAAAAACTGACAAATATATTAAGGACAAGGAGTACTATCCTTAATATATAAAGTGCTCTTACAAGTAAATAAAAAAAGACTATCAAGAAGAAGATGGATGAAAAACATGAACAGACAGTTCACAGACAAAAATAATTCAAATGGCTTTTGAATACGTACATGAAAAGATACATGATCTCTTTTTTAATAACAGAAATTAAATAATAGAATAGTTACTAATTTCATCTATCAAATTTGCAAATAAAAAATTGATACTACATTATGTTGGCAAAGGTGTAAATTGGTATTACTCTTTAAAGGACAATTTAACGATATCTATCAAAATGGAAAACACATTTACTGTTTTACCTAGCAATTCCATTTCTAGGAAGTTTTCTGAAAATTATGAAGGACTCATATATGAGGATACCATGACAGCATTCTAGAAGCAGTCATTAATTCTGGCGGGTGAAAATACACAAAAGACTTTCAGAGAAGAATCACCACCGGAAGAATAAGATATCAGACACTTTCTTAGCTATGATAAAAGAAATCCCCCACCTTCAGCCAATGTGTGATAAAGTTCACGTACGTTCATATGGATGACTAACAAGACCCAACTAAGGCAGAAAACTATGGTTTGCTGAGTTCTAGGGTTGGAGATTAGGTTCTAAGGAGTTCTAAGGTTGGTCAAGATTTCTTCTGGGACCAAAATTAATCTTTACATGAATTTCCCCCCCCAAAATACCTGTATTTCCCTCTCTGTGAGTAACTTGTCCATAATCCCACATGTACATGTGTTCTGGTGAAGTGTATATCACACTTGCTTCCAGGACCAGCTCCATAATTTGCAGGGCCCATTGCACAGTGAAAACACAGGCCCCTTTGTTCAAAAATTAAGAATTTCAAGATGGTGACAGCAGAACATTAAAAAAGCACGGGGCCCTTGTCAACAAGGTCCCCATTGTCGTTCACTGGCCTCTTGCACTTGGGGAGCGTATTAAAAATGTTGATCGGTGACCCTGAATTCAGACCCACTGAATGGAAATCTCTGGGTCCCTAAAATCTGCATAGGAACTAGAGCTTCAGGTGATTCTGATGCATAGTAAAGTTCAAAACTAAATGCTTTAAAGGTCAAGTCAACTTCAATTAAAATGAGATGAAAATATCCTGCAGCCTGTTTTCTTTTCATCACTACTTTTATATTGATGATGAAAATTATAGGGGAAAAATCTCACAACATTGAATGGTCAGGGCAGAGGAAATACTAAAATGGGGAGAAAATGGAATTGAAAAAGGTCTAGGAATTGACACTTCAACAATTTCAGTCTTCCTGGGGCTGGTGCCTGCAAAGGCTTCTCAGAACAACTATGGCTGATTTTACATTCCACCTTAATCAGCGCCATTAATCAGATGCATCCATTCATTCTCTCAAGGACTATGATTTGGGCCAGTGCCAGCCAGGCACTGTACTAATTGCTGGAGACAGCAGGGTGAGCAAACACATGTCCCAAGGCTTACAGATCGGTGGGAGAGAGAGGTAGCAAGAAAATTAAGTTGCTGTTGATATTTGGTTTCAAAACTTTGGTAGAGTAAAGGAATAGGTTGCTATGTTAATGATAAAAATGGAAAGTCATTTTGTTACTCTATTTCAGCTTTACTATATGGGGAAAAGTTAAAATGGGGAAATCCATCAGACTTATAGGGTTTGAGGCTTTTTTTGTTATTTTGCAGTGAAAGGCCTAGCCAAACAATGGACAATAACTCATGGCACGAATGATGGTTTCATCAGTAATATACATCATTCTCCCATCATCGGGAATTAATATGTTTTAATGGCATGGTTTTCAGAAGGTAGCAGAATTATTCTCCACTCCCCACCGGCACCAGGTCTTTGACTATGTCTAAATTTGCCTGTCTAAATCCACAAGGTGGATCCAAGGAGGAAGATGGACAAGGTAATCACGAAGGGCCTTTGAAGTTGTTCTTGTTCTTCCAGAAAACCCGTCTCCTTCACTTTTTTAGACTGAAAATCCAAGATGTATTTTGGCTAGGCTAGACAGACGTATCTAAATGATTATCCATGTAAATGCCTACTATAGGCACGGGATTATGCTAGCCTGGGCAGGAATCCCAAAGAAGTGAAAAGACAGGCCTCGAGCCCTCCAGGATTTTACAGATATAGTTGAGAACATTGCACATACACATGTGATGTCATTAAGTAGTCAGAGGAGGCAACCAAAGCACAGTTGGTTGAGGCTGCGTTAATCTCCCCTCGGCCTCCCCTTCCATGGGGGAGGTGAGTTCAGCCCTGTGTGGTCTTCCTACTCAAAATTCTCTGAAAAACTCCCACCATCACTACCACTGATTTTAGGAATCCAAGAAACTCAAAGCATCAAAACAAATGGGTGATATATGTGTTCAGAGAGGGAGGTGCAAGCATGCCAGAAAAGGAGCTGCCAGGAGGGGGGTGCCCTTGAAGCTGAGATACGAGGAGGTGGATGGATTAGTGCCGAGGGTGTAGTATAGATGGCCTGGTCGGAGTGCCTGGGAGGGAGGAGCGGGGTTCGGTGAGAGCAATTCTACCTAGGGTTCAAGATATTATGGTCCTGGAATAAGCTCTCTGGTAATGCCAGCTTAATGCCAGTACATAATCTATTCTCTTTGAATAGTCTCTGAGATGCTAATCTCATATGCCACCGACAGTCTATGTTCTTAAGTTCTGATCCGTGCACATTACCGCTAACTGAGGTGAGGGTATGGCTGACAGCTGACAAAACAGATGAGGAAATTAGGCAGCATGAATGCCTGAGTACAAGGCCTGCATCCTCCCTACAGAAGAGCAGGGAGCTCTTTTGAGTTCGTATAATGTTTTTGAGGTTTATCCAAGCTGTAGCATGCATCCATTGTGCTTTGCTTTTTGTTCTTGAATAGTACATGAACCATAACTTGTTTTGTCCATTTGTGGGTTGACAGACATGTGGATGGTTTCCAGTTTGGGGCATACAGAGTTTTGTTTGGGCTCGTGTTTTCATTGCTCAGGGAAATTCCCAGGAGTGGAATTGCTGGGCCATATGGTAAGGTTTTGTTTAATGTTTCAAGAAATGACTAAATTGTTTTCCAAAGTAGCTGTGCTATTTTACATTCCAAACAGGAATATATGAGCATTCCAGTTTCTTCACATTTTCATTATACTTGTTGTTACCTGTTTTTAATTATAGCCATTTTTGTGGGCATATGGTGGTATCTTGTGCTTTTTTAATTTAAATATTTTTAAAATTATTTTTTCTTTTTTGTTTTATTCGTTGTGTTTCAATTTGCATTTCCCAAAGGATTAATGATGTTGAGCATCCTTTCATGTTCTGTGTATATTTTTTTGGTAAAATGTCTATTCAAATCTTTTGACCATTTTTAAACTGGGTTATTGTCTTTCTATTGTCGAGTTTTATGATTTGTTTGTTGTTATAAGAAATGGGGTCTTGCTATATTGCCCAGGCTGCACTTGAATTCCTGGGCTCAAGTGATCCTGCCACTTCCACCTCCTGAGTAGCTGGGACTGTGTGTGCCATCATGCCTGGCTCCAGTTTTATGGGTTTTTAGAATATATATTAAGCATATAAATCCCTTATAAGATATATTCATATGATTTGCAAATATATTCTCCCAGTCTGTGGCATGTAATGATGTCTTCTGAAGCATAAAAGTTGCATTCAGGTTTCTGCCATTTTCAAGTCTGTCCTGATAATCACTTTTTGCTGGGCTCCTCTGTGCATGCTGGGAATGTGTGGGTAGCTGGGTTCTCCCTGGTCTGTATTGCACATGCATGCAGCCTTAGCCAGCCCCAAACCCAATCTCATCCTCAGGCTAGTGGAAATATTGGTCCTCTCTGTTCATCCACTGCTGAGATCACATCCATCAATACCACAGCTGGCACAGGCTTAGTCCTGTGAACCCCCTTTAACCACAACAGTGAAAATGCCAGTGGTCACAGAGGCCCTGGTAGAACCTCTGTGACATCAGAGTGGGGTCGGGGAATGGGAACAGCTCCAGGCAAGAACACCACAGAGACTCACTGTTATTACCCAAAATTGAGAAGCTTCTCAACCATATGTGCTTCTGAAACTGTTGTATGCCTTTGGTTGATTTCCAGAGCACTAATATGGCTGTTTATCTATCTTGTCAATTTTTATCGTTGTTTTTGGGAAGAATATTTTCCAGTCTCCCCATTCAGTCACAGCTGAAAGTCTTAACTCCCATTTCATTCCATTTCTAATGGGAAAAAAAAAAAATTCAGAATGGTTAAACCAAAGTCCTAACTATATGCCCATGTCAATCTCTTAGTTGCAAAAGGTGGAAGCCCCCAAAGTAGCAGGGAAACTGGAGAATCTTAGATATCCAAGTTAGGGGAAAAGGCAGAAACGGATCTAGGTTAGCACAGACCAATAACACAAAAAAGTGGGAGAAGGGTTTGATTTAAACCCAACTCCACTTTCTATTCCTTATAGCAGCATGGGGTAATGGACAAGGACATGGAGGGGTGGGCCTTTATAAACAAAGGAAGAAACACAAGAATAAAAAGACAAAGGGTTTTTTTTAATTCTAGTGAAAAAACACATAACATTTACCATCTTAACCATTTTAAAGCATACAGTAATGTTAAGTATATTGACATTGCTATGAAACAGATTCCAGAACTTTATCTTGCAAATCTGAAGCTCTGTAACCCTTAAACAACAACTTGCCCTTTTTCCCGCCCTCTGAAATAGTTTTTATTAAATAAAATTTCATAATTTTCATGTATCAAAATTTCACAAATAAAAGGGCAAAGTACAAACTGGGAGATAAAGCCTGTTTACAACAAAATATATAGGAAGTGCTTTTATGTGAGCAAAAGGAAAACACCCAGCACAGTTGACCAAAAAAATCTGAGAAGACAATTCATAAAAGAAAAAGGTCCGATGAACTTATAAAACAATTTTTAACCTAATGAGTAATCAAAGAAATGTACATTAAAATGAGATCCAACTTTGCTTCTGAGATTAGCAAAAACATTTTAAATGGTAGATAGTACTCAGTAGCAAGAGTTAATCCCTCAGTGAGACAGGCCTGCTCATACCACAGGTGGAAACAAAATGCAGGATGACTGCTAGAGTTTTGCTTGGCAATATGTTTCAAAACCTTAAAAATATTCATAATTTTTGATTTACTAATGTCACTTTTAAGATCTTGTCCTTAGACAAGAGTGATGCACTCAAAGATTTATATACAAGAATGTTTACCACATCAGTATTTATAAAAGCAAAAATGTATAAGCAATCCAAATATCTGACAGTAGCACACTGGCTAAACAAAGTATAACACATTCATATGACAGCTAGTCTGTTGGCTTTCCTGAAGAATGCTTAGTGACAGGCTCATGTTAAGTGAAAAAAAGAAGAGAAAAGAAAGGAAAACCATGCATAATACAGATGGTCCCCAACTTATGATGGAGCAATTTACAATTTTTCAACTTTACAATGGTGTAGAACTGTCGCAGTTTCAATATAGTATATAGTATTTAATAAATTACACGAAATACTTAACACTTTATTATAAATACGCTTTGTGTTAGATGATTTTGCCCAGCTGTAGGCTAATGTAAGTGTTCTGAGCACATGTAAGGTAGGTTAGGCTAAACTGTGATGTTCTGTTGGTTAGGTGTATTAAATTCATTGTTAACTTCATGATATTTTCATCTTAAAATGGGTTTATCGGGACATAACCTTATTGTAAGTTGAAGAGCATCTGTAATGACCCAAATTGTGTCTATATGTATGTGTACAAGCATGCACAAAGGGAAAATAAAAAGTGTAGAAGGGGCCAGGCATGATACCTCACACCTGTGATCCCAGCACTTTGGGAGGCCAAGGCAGGAGGATCACTTGAGGCCAGAAGTTTGAGACCAGCCTGGACAACATCACAAGACACCATCTCTGCCAAAAAAAAAAAAAAAATTAGCTGGGTATGGTAACATGCGCTTATAGTCCCAGCTACTTGGAAGGCTGAGGCAGGAGTACAGCTTGAGCCCAGGAGTCAGAGGCTGTAGTGAACTATGATTGCACCCCACCATTGCACTGCAGCCTGGGTGACAGACTGAGACCTGTTTTGAAAAAAAAAAAAAGAAAAAAAAAGGAGTAGAAGGAAATACACCAAAATGTTAATGGTGGCTATCTCTGGGCGATGAGAAATTTGAAATTTGAAAAATGAAAATATTAAAAATTTTCAGTAATGAGTATGTATTGCTCTTATAATCAGAAGAAAAGCCTTAAAAAGTAAGGCTTAAGTTAGTATATATATCATACGCAAATACTTATAAAAATCTAAATTTCTATACATTGTCCAACTAATTAATTTCATTTACCACTTGTCAAATGGGGCCTAGGGCTCAACATACAAATTTATGAAAATTGGAATTTTGCTCCTGTTCTGAGAGTTGCAATGCTTTTTTTGTGGCTGTTTTAAAAACGAAACTGAAGCACTGGAATGAACCATGACAGAGTTTTATCTTGGAAGTTTAGGTACTTTTTTCTTTTTTTTTGAGACAGGGTCATGCTCTGTCTCCCAGGCTAGAGTGCGGTGGCATCGTCATGGCTCACTGCAACCTCAGACTCCTGGGGACTACAGGCATAGGCCACCATGCCCGGCTAATTTTTCTATTTTCTGTAGAGATGGGGTCTCTCTCTTTCTCAGGCTGGTCTCAAACTCCAGGAATCCTCCCACCTCAGCTTCCCAAAGTGCTAGGATTATGGGCATGAGCCACCTCGCCTGGTCTTATTTGGATACTTTTTTCAGGTACTTAGACTCTCATATTTAGTTAAATTGAAATTTAAGTTGGTTTTAATATTTTAGTTTTTAGGTAGCTGAAATACAGTATTTCAGGAACATAATGGATTAAATATTTCTGTGTCTGTGAACCTAACTACCATTTATAATTTTGCTACTGTGGGGGAAACTGAATTCCAAGATCTGTGCCACCCTGCACAGTGGATTTTTCTATTTTTTATAGGGATAGGGTCTCGTTCTTGCTCAAGGTGGTCTCGAACTCCTGGCCTCAAGTGATTCTCCCACCTCAGCCTTCCAGAGTGCTAGGATTACAGGCATGAGCCACCACACCTGTCCTATTTTTGTTTTTTTTATATTCCAACTTGTGTGCATGTGTACCAATACACAAGGAAACATGTTTTCATAACACATTTGTTCATATTTTAAAGGATTTTTCTCGTCAAACTTGTCTATTCACTTAAAGAAAACAGATTATGATGCATCTTTTAGAAACTATGCTTACGTTTGTCTTCTATATGCAAATATTTTAAAACTTCATCCTCTCATGAAGAATTTTACAAAAATATGTTACCTGGGATGAAAAACCATGAGAGAACAGTCTATTTACATTAAAATTTCTTTTGCCACTATAATTAAGGGAGAAAAAAATGCCTGTTTGTTCAACCTATCTGAGTCTCTGGCAGCCCTTTTAAATAGGTGAGCTGAGTAAAGGTTGCAAATGCACCATTCAGATCACATCCACTGAGGAGAACCCCTGGACCCTGGAGAGGGTTGCATTGAAAAAGGGAGAACAAGTGATGCTCTCGGTGTTAGGCGACTGTCCCCAGACGTTGACAGTTCTCTATAGCAGGAGTGACCTGCTCAGTTCCAGCCTGGCCCAAGGACCCTGGCAGAACCTCTGAGCTGACATGTGATTGGTACTAAGCCTCAGGCAAGAATGTGCTCCGCTGGCAAGGGCACGCCGTCACCCTTGCCACTAGCATTCAAGGACCTTCCCTGCCAGGAAGAATAAAAAGAGCAGATAAACCACCCACGTACCAATCCAAGCCCACGGTACAGGCACAGAGAGCAGGGTAAGAACGTAATGAATTTGCTGTTGGTGTTCAGATTAGTCAGGAACTGACTGGATCCCAGTCCCCGGCAAGCCTGGAGTGGTCGGTGAACCGAACAGCACCCATTCATTCGTGAAGCCAAGAAAGTAAGAGCTGGAATTTTGGAAAGCCCGAAAGGCCTTTCAGAGAGAGAATTAAACATCTGATACAAAAATATATTTCGAACTCCATCCCTTAAAAGGCAAATCTCCCTATAATCCTTCTGCCTCAGCCTCCCGAGTAGCTGGGACTACAGGCATGCGCCACCATGCCCGGCTAATTTTTTCTATATATTTTTAGTTGTCTGATTAATTTCTTTCTATTTTAGTAGAGACGGGGTCTCGCTCTTGCTCAGGCTGGTCTCGAACTCTTGAGCTCAAACGATCCACCCGCCTCGGCCTCCCAGAGAGCTAGGATTACAGGCGTGAGCCACTGCGCCTGGCCGTTTTTTTTTTTTTTAAATAGAGGTCTTTTATTGCAATCATCCAAATATCACAAATAAGTCTTAGGAATCATCTTGCATCTTGTTTCTGTAGCTGGACAACTCTTAGATCTTATTCATCGGCCTGCTGAATTGCTTCTTTTTCAAAGGCAGAGATACCATCCCAAAATTTTGCATTATCCTTGTTTTTAACCGCATGGCTTTTTGAGTCAGAGCAGCTGAATTTGAAACAAGTTCAATATTGTTTCTTTCAAGGATTAATTCATCTTTCTGGACTTGAGATACTGAACGAGCAACATCTGGTCTCATCCGAACCCTGTGGATGTATTTTGCACCCAAGAAATTTTGGATTTCAACAGGAGGCTCGTTTCCCTGGAGAGCAAGGTTGATGGGGAAGTGAGCACACACAGACCTCATCTTGTAATGGGAGCCAAGCGTGACGCCCTTGATCATGCTCTCTACCTGACTACACACAGTGGGAACGGTAGCCAGTTCCTTGCTATGTCCCCACACTTTGTCATCCTGGAGTCTCTTTTTTTCTTTCCAAGGACACTGAGTTCTACACTGATGTTTAAAGTCCCCCCATGGGGTTATCGGGGGTCCTTCGCAATGACTGTGCATCCCTTCAGAGGGATGCCAACATCTTCCAGAACGTGGACAGTCTAATTGCTGGGAATGGTCTTCATTCTTGTGGTAGATGTGGCAGAGAGTCACATATATTTTGACGCTATTAGAGCGGCGCACATATATGCCTTTCTTTTTCTCTTCAATGTCTTATTCCTCCTATACCTCCTTTGAAAAGTCACAGAAAATTCAGATCAAACGTCCTGGACTAATTGAGTTTAATTCCAAGGTTTTAGCTTCTCATTTTCTTTCACCGTGCTCCCCAAAATCTAAGAGTAAAACATAAGTTCTACGGCTGCAGGCTACTGAGATAAATAAACAAACACAGTCAAATCCATTATATATATAAAATCCTCTACTCCTTATATTTATTTTACTAGGAGATGAATGCTACAAGTTGAGGGAATTAGTCTTTCAAATCCTTTCTGAGGAACAAAATTAAGTTTCATAGTGAGTTTCAACTTTTCCATTTAAAAATTCTCAGGCAACTCTTGTTGTATAACCACGTCACCTTCACCTATTGGCATTCTCCCCTCCTGCAGGAGTGTGAGAGCATTTGTTCATTCTTTATCATGGAGAGACCTTACACTGTGAAGACCCCAGCGTTATATAAAGCGAGCTAATACCCACAGTCGTGCAGAGACTTGGTAATTTCTGCATTCTGCCGCATTTCACAGATGTGTTCCCAAAGAGACAGTCACTAGAATCTCTCTGCTTTTAATATCTTTCTTTTCAGATGAAGATAAAACTGAAAAAACAGAACATATCAACTGTATATTTCTTAATATTTCATCATTTTAGATGATGATTTTTTGTCTTGGCAGAAGTTTCATCCTGTCAAGGTATCGTGATGCACATCTTGCACTGCATAGAAACAATTTGCTTTTGAGGGTTGCGGTGCTCACTGTAGAGTGACTACGTACAGCGACGTCCCTTTCAAAGTCACCCACTTGGAGCTGCTAATTTTAGCTGTCTCCGTGACTCTCTCAAGAGGTTTCTTTCTAAGCTGTCAGTTTCCAGGTGTCACACACGTTAAAATACTTTTGTAGGGAGGCAAAGTAGTTACAAAATGATGCTAAAGGATTTTTCTATGGTCTTCCTTGGATTTGGACAAAATTCAATAAAAGAAATGCTCACATTACAAAAATCTGGTTTGCCAACAAGAACAATTACAGAAAATTTGAAGGAATAAGGCCCATGGCATTTCTCCTGATCTTTGTTCATTCTCTTCTTTCTTACTATTAATATTATCGTCAAAATAGGAAGAGGGTGTGTGTGAGAGAGAGCGTAGAGGTAGTATGTGTGTCTGTCTGTGTAAGGAGGCGGGTGGAGGGTGGATCCTGCCTTGCTTCTGTGGTTTCTGTCTTTCTCAGAGAACTTCGGAGGACCACGGTCATGCCAGTTCTAAGTGTACAACACACGACTCTTATTTTCACCTCCCCGCCACCCCTGCCTCAGGTTTCCTATGTGTATTTCAAATGCCTGATACCCTTAAGCGGTTGTGTTCCTCTGGCCTTAATCACTTTATCAGGCGCAAGTTTTTAATTGTTAAGGGGTGAGCAGTTAACCCCGATGTCCTGTGTGGGCTCTGCAGGGAGCTGCTCAGCCTCCTGGGCAGCGATCACTGACAGCTCGTCTGGGTTTCATCAGCTCACTGGGGCAGCATTTCACCAGGCCCCTTTGCCAGGGCCTCCCCGGCAGCGTCAACAAGTGTCACACCTACTGCAGAAACAGCCCTCAAGTTTCATCGCAGTGATGCTATACTATATACTCCAGCTTCAGCAATGACCTAGTTCATTCAAGGGCAGGGGGAAAATGCTCTTCTTCCAGAACTTCCCTGGGCATGGAATTTTCTCTCTTAGGAATATAGGAGCTTTTCTGGAAACAGATCCAGCTGTGCTTTGACCTGGTTGTGAAAGAGACCCTGAGCCCTGTAATTCCTTTGAATCCCTGCCCCAGGGACAGGGACACCCAATCAATGCCTCACACACAGCTTGGGGAGCCCGCAGTCGAGCCAGCTCTCTTTTAACATCTCTTGGACAAAGAATACTGAAAAGTAAGTGTGTAGACTTTGGTTTTTACTTAAGAAATGGCTGTGCTTTCAGTATATAGTTGTTTACATTTTCTGCAACAAAGAACAAAGCATATTGTTTCCTTATGAAACAGAACAAAATGAAACGAGTAGGGGCTATCTGGGATAGTTAGGGATATGGGGTTTTAAAGTAGCCAAATTCTCATGATCTTGCAGTTTAAGTCCATCCTGATGCCTTCTGAAAATTATTATTATTTTTAAATGTTTGCTTGTTTAGGCTTGGCAATAATTAAAATACTTCATGGCACATTATGTCTATCTTAACAATTAGAAAAAGTAAACATAGAGGATGACTCAAAGGAGTGATTTGTAAAGGCTTTGCAAACTAACATGAAAAATTGAGGCAACTATCTAGGCAACTCAGACCCCAAACACTTTTGCTTGAAAAGGTATTGAGTATTTTAGTTAAAAGTTATTCTTTTTACCTTGGATCATATGAATGTTTGAAAAATCTTCCCTTTCTGGGTAGACACAGCAGTATCTTGTCTGACAACAGATAATGCAAGTTGCTGAAAAGCTATAAGGCATTTCAAAATGGCTGATGTAAACATTTATCGAATTGTTAAATAGATTTTAAAAAAAAAATGAAGGCAGAAAGTCAGCCAAAAAAAAAAAAAAAAAAACTCATCGATAAAATGCCACCACTGTCACATTATATTTTAATGAACACATCTAAACTTTAAAACCACTGATTAAGGGTGTCAGTTACAGACACCTGGCAATCATTTAAAAATAGATAAAAGCAAGAACTGCATTCAGAGCTGCCTCTGCTCTAATTATTTCCTTTCCTTTCCTTTTCCTTAAGTAAAAGCAGCCTTCATTTTTGAAGATTAACAGGGAATAGTAAGTCCAAAAATATGTGATACATTTTATAACAGCATACTAGCTAAGGGCAAAAATTGTAGGAGCTTTTTTCTGTGACACTCTGAATTGAAACCAAGGATGTTGTGAGCTATCTTCTGAAATCAACAACTTCACAAATACTGGTTAAAAGACATGAATAGCCAATAATCATGTTCAGATCCTGGAAATCAGGATTTAAAGCAAACTAAATACATGTTAGCTCCCAAATTACATTGGCTATTTGAAGTTTATACGAAACATTCAATCACAATTTAGGGAAGTTTCTTAGGTTGGGTGGAGTTCCTATATTTGTCATCTGCAAATTTTTTTTTCCCTCCAATTTCATCAGTTTTTAACAGCTCTGTGCACACTTACAAGTAGATAGCAGCCTGTGCAAAGAAGATACAGCAGAGTGAGTGCTCTATTCTGATGCAGTGGGAAAGCCAAGGGGGTCGAGGAAGAAGGCCCAAGCTTTGGAGCCAGATTTGCAAACAACTCTTGACTTTAGCACAGTTTTCCAACCTGTCTGAACTCTAGTTTCCTCATCTGCAAAATGAAGATAATAATATCCACTTTAACAGGACTGATAGGAGATTCGATAAGTAAGTGTACCTAAAGTATCTGTCGAATTGTGGTTTCTCAACAAAAGTTCTTCACTTTGGTTAATTAAAACTTTTTACTAAAACTTCAGGATAATATCATAATATAAACTATATAAAGTAATAGAAACTATACATTATTGACATCATTGCAATGATTAAACAAACATAACGCAGACGATTAAGAGTCTTTGAGGAAAATTCTGCACTCGGAAGCAATATGTTTGCAAGCAAAATAAAAAAGGATTCTATTTTAGAATGCATCTACGATCAATAAGAAAAAAATATTTTTTACCGAAACTAGTTGATGGTATATTTATTACGTAAAAGCAGAGGTCGAGTTTTGGCAACATCATCTGAGAATGCTATTTCATACATATCTGTACACAGTTAAATATGAGTGCACAGGAATTCCTAAGAACAGAAGCTAAGGTAAATCTATGTACACAGGATGATGTCTGTAATTATTATGAAAACTATGAAAAGCAAGGCGCAAGCACAGCCTTTCCTCAAAGATTATAGCTCAGCCTTGCATTGAAAAGTGAATTGGGTTGGGAGTGGAGGTGAGAGCTCTCAGAAGTGGACTGGCCATTAGAGAGGCTGGGCAGAGACAGTAGCAGGTGGGCCATCTCGGGAGCGGTGTAGCTTCCAGATTAGGGACCACACTGTAGGCTGGGATTGCAAGATCAGTGACGAAAGTTCACAATGGAGAGGGAGCGAGGGTGAGTCAGGGAGGGGAGAGGGAAGACAAGAATCACAAGCAGCGGTTGTCAAATAGCTCTGAAGAACTTTATCAGATGCTTTTTTTGTTGCCTCTAGTTTTTGCTGAGATACCTCATAGCTTTTCCCCACATACATCAGAGGACCTTGATAAATTCTCTACTTCAGTTACTCACAAGTTCACTGTTAGGAACCCTGTTATTCCATGATTAATCCTGCCAAAAAGGAAAATTAAAAACGCAAAAATGTAAGGAGACTTGAGACAAAGTGATCATGTCATCTTAGGGTTGGCAATAATTAAAAAAAAAAAATCACCTGACTTATATAAAAGAAAAGCACATTTAAAAATGTTTACAACACTTATAGGGATTTCTGCAGAGGCCACCCACCTAGCATGGCCCAAATGGACAAGACTGACCATGAGACTCTGGACATCAGGTCAAAGAGACAACACCAGGTTGAAGGGAAGCTCAGGTAGTTCAGGTCTGGGTACACTGCACCCTAGCCCTCAGGGCCAGCTCCTCCGTGGCTGCTATCGTCATGTGTAGGGTCCGCACAACTCACCTTGATCTCCACTTGATCTTCAACCCTCCTCCAAGATAACCAGGCTTGTTTGCTCCTCAATCCCTAATTTAAGACCTTCCTCTGAGTTCACTGGCTCTCAGACCTTCAAGTGCAACAGAACCTAGAGAGCTTGTAAAAACACAGGTTGGTGGGCTCCATGCCAAGTTTCTGATTCTGAAGATCTGAAGAATTTGCATTTCGTGCGCGATCCCAGGTGACGCTGATGGTGCGGCCCAGGTGCTTGTTCCTTTCAATCACTAAATCTGCCTCACTTCTTAGGCGTGTCAAAGGCACAGGTACGATGTGCTAGTGCTGCAGAGAACACAAAAGACTAATTCATCAGATGCCCTGCAGGAAAACAGTTTACAGCCTAGCTGCCTGTGGGGAACACTGCGTGTGGAGACAATACACTGAGGCAAGATGTCCCTAATTTGGAGGGGGCTTCCCGCCCCCACCCCCAAGCTAAAGATACGAGGGAAGTCTTCAGAGAAACTAGCATTTGAGATAGGGGTTTGAAAACTGGTGGGATTTGAACAGAAAGAGATGGAAGGTGGTTCTAATCTTAAATCTGTTGCTTCTGCCTGTAACTTTGTCATAACTTAGTGTCCAACATAGAGATCTGGAACGGAGAACCAAATGGCAGGAATTTCAGGCACTGTGGGCCGAGCAGGGGAGGGGAGGGACGCCTCAGTACGCCTTCTAGAGGTAACAAAGAAATCAATTCAAACTAGCTTAAACAATAATGGGGATTTATTGCTTACACCATGAAAAGTCCAGGAGTCTGGTCAGGGTCTGACTCTGTTTCTCTGCATTCCTGGAGTCTCTGCTCCTGTTTTGGTTTTAACCTCAGGCCAGCTTTCGCATAGCGCCAAGATAGCTACTGGCCTCGGCTGGGGTCCACATGCTTTCTTGAGTGAACAGCCTAAGCTTTGCACCGATTGGATCACCCTGAACTACTTTTTGGAGAGTGCAACGTGCTGATTGGCTTAGATTTCGGTTAATTAACCAATCAGTGAGCAAGAGTACCAATTAGCACACTGAGCCGGTTTAGACCAATCAGGGCAAGTCCCCAGGATGCTGAGTGACGGGAGAGGCTTGGAAGGGGTTAGCAGGACCAGCGAAATGGCCAGTTTAGGAGGTTTCAGATATTTTGGAGGAAGGCCTCTGAAGTCCTACCATCTTTCCTCTTAGTCGTAAGGTTAGCCTTGAGCAGCGTTCATACTTTAAAGATTTAGCATGGGCCTGTTTTCAAGTTCAGTTCAGACAAACTAGAATGTTCTTCCACAGCATAGTCCGGCCTCGGAGTGGAATGAACCCAACCTTGTATATTTTTTTCAAGTAGTCCAAAAGATTAGATGACAAAATTGAAAAGCACTAGCACATTGATTGGGAAGTATTCACTATAAAAATTAGTAAATAATTTAATTAACAGCACTTTTATTGAAAGATTACTAAGATATTTATGTCGAATTCTAGATGTTGATAGCACAATAGGGTTAAAAGATGTGGTAAAATTTACTTACATACAGGGAAGCATGTAGGTAAAATACCTATTTTTTGCTACTTTAAATACATTATCTCATTAGATTCTCACTCACAGCCTCCCACAGTGTAAGTTGAATTACCACCACTTTCCAAATGAACACACTGAGGCACAGCAAGCTTAAGTAGCTTGCTCTACATTACACAAATTAGGTGAAGCAGAAACAAAACTTGAACACAGATCTTTCTGGAAAAACTAGTTGATCTTTCTCTATATTTTGCTAGCCAAGGCCTTAAGAGTTTTTCAAGATGTATATGTTACAATGAAAAATAATTTGTGTGGGAGATATCTGATAGCTTGTATACTTTGAGTAAACTTCTTAGAGCCCAGGCTACTTTTTATTCTTTGACAGCTTTAATGAGGTATAACAGATATACAAGGAACTGCACATATTTAATGTGTACCATTTGATGAGTTTAGACACATGCAAACACTTGTAATATCATTACTGAAATGAAGGTAATAGACATATTCATCCCGTTCCCAAGTTTCCTGTGTCCCTTTATTTTTTTGTTGTGGTGAGAACATTGAACATGAGATCTACCCTCTTACCAAATTTTGAAGTGCACGATATCATATTGTGCCAGTGTACTTTTGAGTCCTACGGAATTAGTGCATAGAGCCAGGGCTCCGTGAGCAAAATCCACCAGAATCTTCCAGAGACATCAGTTCAAAGATCCAGGGAACTGACTTAGACCTAGCTAATGGCATATGAGTACACAGTGGCCTGACGTTTTCACCCTTAGGGGTTGAAAAATGTTCGTTAACAATGGATGACATAGGAAAAGTTTCATTTGTGAATTAGGAAGTCACTTAAATAAGATTAGTATTAAAATGATTAGGCTAAAGATTATGCATATGATTACAAAAAGGGGTAGAATGTTAAATCTCAGTGACGATGGTAGGGAGAAAGGAACTGGAAATAATTTCGGTGGAAAGGAAGTAATGAGCCTGCTAATCTTATCGGACACATCTAGTAGCATAAGGAATCAAGAAATCTGGACTCTGCCACTAACAAGCTGTGTGATCTTGGAAAAGTCACTTAACATGTCTGTGTTACAGGTGTGTTTTTAAATTGTAGAATCAGGGCGGTACTAAACTCTCATGTGGGTTTTACTTAAACCTGAGCTTTTTTTTTTTTTTAGCCCTTCCTTAAAGAATTAGAAACTGACACAGATTTTAAATAGCAAGGAAAAAAAATATCAATGGGAAGACTGTCTATTTCACCTTAAAAAAAAATCAAAACAAATCCAGAAAGAAGAGCAGCCAGTTTAGCATTCACCACGTCCATGTGACAAAGAGCGTGCACCCAGTACACCGTCCGCACATGGAGGTGCTCACTATTAATATTTAAAATTAAATTTTAGGCCGGGCGCAGTGGCTCATGCCTGTAATCCTAGCACTCTGGGAGGCCGAGGTGGGTGGATTGCTCAAGGTCAGGAGTTCGAGACCAGTCTGAGTAAGAGCGAGACCCCCGTCTCTACTAAAAAATAGAAAGAAATGATCTGGACAACTAAAAAAATATATATATAGAAAAAATTAGCCGGACATGGTGGCGCATGCCTGTAGTCCCAGCTACTCGGGAGGCTGAGGCAGAAGGATTGCTTGAGCCCAGGAGTTTGAGGTTGCTGTGAGCTAGGCTGACGCCATGGCACTCACTCTAGCCCGGGCAACAAAGCGAGACTTTGTCTCAAAAAAAATAAATAAATAAAATTAATTAAATTTTACTTGTTTATTAGGTAACATATATAAATTCGAAATATTCAAAAGGATATACACTGTCCCCAACTGGCATGCCTACACTCAGGGATCCTCCTAAGGGCGACCAGGCTACCAGTCGCTTGTGTATTTCTAGAGTCATTATATATGTATAAACAAGCATATTAGATGATGATTCTGTTTTACTATGCAAGTGATAGTATTCTCTGCACTTCTATGTGTTGTTTATTTCACTTAATGTATCTTGGAGATTATTGCATATCAACACATACAGAACTAGCTCATTCTTTTTAAATGCCCATTGTTGTTAACAACAACAAAAAATTTCATTGTTTAAATATATTATAACAGATTCCTATTGACGGACATTTGGGTTGCTTCTAATCTTTTACTATCACAAGCAATGCTGCAGTGAATATAGAAGGTGCTCGTTAAATGTTTATCTCCTTCTTGCTCCTAGTTTTAAAATTAACTTTATTGGGGCCTATTTTGCATATTATGTAATTCACCCTTTCTATGCATCCGACACGATTTTTTTAGTAAGTTTACCAAGCTGGGCAACCATCACCATAGATCAGCTTTAGAACATTTTAGTCATCCCCAAAGGATCCCTCATGTACATTTATTGTTAATTTGTATTTTCTCCCCACTGCTGTCACCTCCAGCAACCACTAATCTACTTTCTATCCTTGCCGCTTCTTTTGGACATTTCATATACATGGAATTATACACTATGTGGTCTCTTGTGTCTGGCTTCTTTCACTGAGCATAATGAGAATGTTTTTGAGGTTCATCCGTGTGGTACCGTGTATCTGCAGTTTGTTCCTTGTAGTTGCTCAACGGTATTTCATTGTATGGCTGCCACATTTTGTCTATCTATTTGCTAGTTGGGTAGTTAGGTTATTTCCAATGGACATTTAGGTTGGTTGCAATTTTGGGCTATTATAAACAATCCTGCTAAGAACATTGGTATGCAAGTCTTCGGGTGGATACATGTTTTCATTTGTCTTGGGAAGATACCTAGGAGTGGAATCGCCAGGTCATTTGATAAATTTTTTGTTTAACTTTGTAAGGAACTGCTCAAGTGTTTTCCAAAGTGTCTGTACCATTTTCACATTCCCACCAGCATTGTATGAGGGTTCTTTTTCTTTTCCACATGCTTAGGAACATTCGGCTGTTCTATTATAATCATCCCAGTGGGTATGTAGTGGTATCCCATTGTGGTTTTAATTTGCATTTCCCCAGTGACTAATGGTGTTGAGTATCTTTTCATGTGCTTATTTTCTTGCCTCTCTTTCTCACAATCCTAAAATCATACCCAAGAAAGAACACAACCATTTAGTTTCCAACAAACCTGGACTCATATCTCAGCTCCATCACTTCCAGGCTATGCGAAATTAGGCTTTGTCAACACTTTAAAGTTACTGAAGCTTCCAAGTCTTTACCTGTGAAATAGGAAAGAACCCCCACCTGGTCGGTTCACTGTGAAGATGAAACATGATCATGTCTGTGAAGGGCTCAGCCTTGGGCTGACACACAGTAGCCACCCAAAATGTGTTAATTGTCTCGCCCTGCACGGTCTACCTCCAACCCCCTGCCCCCTGTCCAAATTTCCAGAAACTGTCTTTGGGGAAGGTACTTTCCCTAACTAACACAGGACTGGGTATTAAGTGACAGTGGGTATGGTGTCTAAATCTGCAGTAACTGAGATGCCAAATTCAGGAACACAATTGCCGTTGGATTAGGCCGGGTAATCAGAACTAATCCCTGCTGTCCCCACTGAGAAGGCACTCTGACTGCTGGCTTTCCTGCCAGCTCCCTAAGAACTGGTTACGCATGGTCTGCTCGTGGGCTGTGCGCTCTTCTCTGATCCCTTCAGCTGACAGCAGGCTTTCTGCTGACAGCAGCCACACCCCTGGCTATCTTGGGGGTGGGGAGATGGAGGTTAGCCAAAATAAAACTTGGCATCATTCAAGTGTCTTAAATGTTCAAATAACCCTTCTATAGCCTCATTTGTTCTCCACCAATTTGGGAGAAAGACATTATTTTCATAATTTTGCTGATGTTAAACCCAAAGCCACTGACGGCGGTTAACACTTATATAGTGCTTACCATAGATACTATTCAGAAGAGCTTTATACAGACTGACTTACTTAAACTTCATAACAGCCAAATGAATACCTATGCTCTTGTCTTAGTTTTATAGAGGAAGCAACTGAGGCAGAGAGAAGAGGAGCTGGGGAGTGGCAGAGCCAAGCTCGACCCAGGCAGCGGGTGTAGGAAGCCGTGCCCTGCATGACCACACCACTCTGCTATTCTGTTAAGGGCCCTCCCCATTCTGGAGTATCTATTAAAATGTGATATGTGATTACTCTTCTCTCCAGCAATTCCATTTCTTGGTATCCAGTCTAGAGAAGCACTTATGTGCCTAAGGAGGCATGTACAGGATATTCCTTGAGACACATTTGGAAGTCTAAAACACTCCAGCCAAGCTAGGCATCAATACAAGAGCAGGCAGGTAAAGTGGGGTATTACCAGACTATGGATACCAATATCATCTGGCAGTTTTTTTGTTTTTTTTTGAGACAGAGTCTCACTGTGTTGCCCGGACTAGAGTGCCGTGGCATCAGCCTAGCTCAAAGCAACCTCAAACTCCTGGGCTCAAGCGATCCTTCTGCCTCAGCCTCCCGAGTAGCTGGGACTATAGGCATGCGCCACCATGCCCGGCTAATTTTTTCTATGTATTTTTAGTTGTCCAATTAATTTCTTCTAATTTTAGTAGAGACGGGGTCTCGCTCTTGCTCAGGCTGGTTTCGAACTCCTGAGCTCAAACAATCCGCCCGCCTCGGCCCCCCAGAGTGCTAGGATTACAGGCATGAGCCACCACGCCCGGCCCTCATCTGGCAGTTTTTAAAAACTGATGCAGCCCTTTATGGATTGGATAGACATTGTAAGATTGTCAAAACTTGACATTAAGTAAAATAAGCCAATTGCCAGGAAAGTATATACCATATGTACCTACATACATATATACCATTAATGCTACACATACAACAAAATTATATATTTCGATGATTATCTATGTAATGAATAGAAAAATGCTCAACAGAATACCAAATCCTTCCTCTTGGGAGAGTACTGAGATGGAGGGATGGTGCTTGCAGGGGACTTTACTTTTATACCTATTTTTAAGAACACAAATGTATCCATTTAGGATCTGTATAATTAAAGGTAAAGAAAATTTTTAAAAAGAAAGAAACTTGCTATGGACCACATAGCTAAAAAAAAAAATTAAAAATAAAAAAACACAAAAAAATTTAAGAAAAGAAAAGAAAAAAAGAAAAAGGAAAAAAAGAGGCAACTCCAGCATCCTTCCTAGTTAACACATTGTCTCTGCAAGGTTGTCTGTGAAGCCCACCACGACGCCTCCACTAATCCCGACGATTCAATACTGATTGTTCGTTCCTCTTTAGCAGAGAATGCTAAATCTGTCATCAAGGGTTCTCGTCTTCAGAGAAGCCCCGAAACATGAACCGTGGCCTGACTTAGCTGTCCTTTCCTTCCCAGAGTACAGTCAGTGCCCTGGGGCTGAGATGTGTGGTAACCGAACTGACTACGTGAGTCGAATAGCGTGTGTTTGTCAGTATTTTCACGTGTGGGACAACACTGTCAGGAAGTAGGCACGCAGGGAGGAGTCACAGATGACACACAAGGTCCTCAGCATCGGCCCAACCACTGACAGCTTCTTTTGTCCTTTCTCTTTCTCCGTCCACAGCAGTGGTCTCCAGGAATGGGGCGGGAGGACTCATGTTCTGTAAATTACTGTCACAGGTGAGCATGACACCAGGAGATGTTTGTGCACATTCATTAGTGTATCACTTAAAAAAAAAATTGTTGTGGTAACCCACAGCAGAAAAGGAAATTGATGAAACCAGTGAAGTCTTTCCTTACACTCTACCGATTACTATTATGAAAACCAATGAGGTAACAGATTCTTACAAGGCAACTTACACACATTATTCTAATCTTTACAAAGTCGTCATTATCTCCTCTCACAGATGAGGAAACAGGCTCAATACATTGCCCAGGTAAGTAGCAGAGCTGCATGTAGATTTGTCCCTGGCAGGTGACAAAGCCTGGGTTTGGTCCATAGGTCTATGATGCCTCCTGGTCAAGAGAGCGTTTTCCAGCCATGAGAGCCCCCTACATGTCCCCTAGGAATGTGGACAGTGAAGGGGGTCGTCCTTCTGCCCCACAGGTGCTCCTAAGAAGTGCTGCCCATTGGCCATGAAAAGGAACGAAATACTGACACAGGCTACCACACGGACGAACCTTGAAAACGTTATGCTAAGTGAAAACTTCTATTTATACGAAATGCCCAGAATAGGCAAATCCATGGTGACGGAAGTAGGTCATGGCTGCCTCAGGCTGTGTGTGGGCTGTGGGGCAGGGGGTGGGAATGGGGAAACGGGAAGGTAAGTGGTCTAGTGATTCTTTTTGGGGTAAGGAGAATGTTCTAAAATGGATCGTGGTGATGGTTACACAATTCTGAATATACTGAAAGCCATTGAATTGTACACTTTAAATGGGTGACTTGTGTGGTATGTGACTTATGTCTCATTAAAGCTGTTAAAAAAGAGAGAGATGTTGGAGAGACATCAGCATCTCTACGGGTCAACAAGTCACATGAGCTGGCAGTTCCAACTTGAAGGCACACTGTCACATTGTTATGTTTGCCAGCCCTTGTCCCCTACCTTGTACTGAGTCCAGGAAAGATGAGCACATGAACACAATTTTTGCACTACTAGCTATGAAATACCATAAATAATTTAAAATCGGACTTGGATTTTGTTATTTTTGCCATATGCTTATATTGAGCCCTAAAATTATTTGTTCGTTCATGCTGAGAAGTATCAGCTTTTTATTTCAAATCAAATCCTCAGCCCTAGCTTCCATCACCAGCTCGAACCTCTAAGACGGGGTGAGCAAATAACACCGATGTGAACAGAACAGCCTTTTCTTCCTACCATGTTTTGCCAGAGTGGGCCCACATTTCTTCAACGGTGAGACGACAGCCGTTACCCCTGGCTGTTCTTGGTTCTCTGTGTACTGTTGGACCCACACTCATGCTGGTTTGTTCATTTGTTCATTACAATAATTCAACAGCACTCACCAAGTTTTCTTTAAACATTTTCATTCTTGTGTAAGATGGGTATCATAAAAGTTGTCTTTTGAATTATTTTTTTAGATACTTTTTTCAACCTAGTTGGGAACATCTTTCCATTACACATTATTATGACTTCTAAGTAAATAATAATATGTGTTAAATCTGGGCTTTTTATACCAATCGGTGTCAATTCCTTAAGCACCAAATGTACTTGTAACCTAAACTGAACTGGAAGTATTTATTTGCCATCTTGCAGATGAATTTTCTTCCTGTTCTTTGCCTCTAATTTATCATGTATGCTGAGAGGGGCTTTCTCTACCCTGAAATACAATATATATTGACTAGGGACCCCATGTGGTCCAGTCTCTGCACAGCTGCATTTAAGAAGTCCTGTAACCAAAAATAATTGGAAATACAAGTCCAGTCTTTGATAAAGAACATCAAAAGGAGCCAGTTTGCAATCACAAAGCACAGTTTCTTAAAATCTCCTTTTTAATCTCTCTCTCTCAATCTTCCACACCCATCCTAGCAGCCGTCAAATTCTCCAAACTCCTTTCTCAATCCTCTGTCCCGGCTGATGTGTTCTGCCCCACGCCTGAGCAGTTTTCTTCCTTTTCGAAGCTACCGTGTAATTTCAACTTTGTAAAGTTGAAGAGCTGTAGCTCTTTCTACCAATTAGGTGAATTAGTTTAACCTTAGGTCTACGCATGAAGTGGCTTCCTGCACACACTCTTCCTGAGGAAGAGAAGGCAGTGTCTTCTAAATTAATATTTTTTTTACCTTGATATTCAGAAAGCTTGGGTGTTTCATGTAGGGGCAGCTTGGGAATGGTTTTGGGAAATATGGTTCCCACTTCATTTCTGAACAGAACATCTTGAGATTAAGGAAACGCTGTGGGAACTTCCAAAGCAGCAGGAGAGGCCTCGGAGGAAAGTGCTAGCAGGCGTTTGTGGGCAGAATGTTCCAAGGGTGGTGTCTACAAATCAGGGCCCGCCTCATGGGCCGAAATCTGTGTCTTCACACAGCACCCTGAGCCCAGGGGGTCCTGGCTTCATTTCATGCACTGTTGTCGCCGTCTTAAAAAGAACAAGGAACCCCTCTTTTTCATCTTGAATTGGGCCCTGCAAATCACGTAGCTGACCCTGCTACTGAGGCGAAGCCCCCAATGTCATTTACCTCGCACCAGGTTGCCTCTCCCTCCACTCACTCCTACTCATCGGAAGATTTTTAGGTGCTGCCGAAACCTTGAAGAGTTTGTCAAGGAACTTGTCTCTGGCAACCTGACTCTCAGGGTATCTGAGACAACCTGGAAAGTGGGACGAAAGAGGGAAGAATTGGTTCTAAATGGCTAAGAAGC